>NC_142225.1:0-300000 GCF_049639895.1 Pseudopodoces humilis | reverse complement strand
TAAAGAGCTGAAAAAGAAAAATAAATCAATACCAAAACTCCAGTTCAGAGCAAAATGGACACTCAGATTTCTCTCTGATTTCAATTTGGGGAAGCGTAGCTGAAAATTAAATACTTTCCCGAGGAAACAAAAAAGAACATTAATGCAATAATTTCACCTGAAGTTCTCAATTTGAAGGAAACTTGGGTCTGTGAACCTGCCCCATGACTTTTGGATGCTTTTGCTCTGCTGACTCAGGGGGTGACTAATAGGTTACAAGCAAATGAATCAACGTGGTTTATCACCCACTCTTATTGGGCCACATGACTAGAGTTTATTGGCATCTTGTTTATTCACACGTTGGGCCAGCACTGGCTGTTGAGCAAAGCCCAGCAGGGAAACACCGAGGAGCTGCTGCTGTTGGTGGCAAAGGCAGCGCGGGAGGTTGTCCCAGTTCCAAGCTGAAGGTTTCCCACCGGCTCCAGGAGCAAGAGTCGGCATTTCCTTGCCCACCATGATGGCTTCACCTCTGGATGACAGGGACAGAGGAGCTGCTGCCAGGAGGTGATTTCACCACCCAGGACAGGAGTGGTCTGTGCCAGCCCCCAGCTTTGGGTGAGGGAGCTCAAATTGGTCTGGTGATAGAAATGAAAATCACACGGAGGGGGCTGTTCCTGCAGGCAGCCGAGACGGTTGAATATTAAAAATTTAATGATAATTTAAATATCAGCACATTTTTTGCCTGAAACTTTAAGTATTTCAAGATTTAGCTGAAATAGAGGTTATCCGTGTTTTCCAGTGAGAAAAAAAAATCTCATACAAGAAGCCGGTACTTTTATAAATTGGTACTTTTATAAATTGGTTTTGACCCACATTTCAAGCCCACCGAGTCACTGAAACATTTCCTTACTTATTTTCCAAGTGAGTATAGCTCTAAATTAGGGGACAATCATTTATGCCTGGAAGGATCAGATCCTCCTCATGCCACTGTTATATTCCAGCTCCCCCTGATGATGCAGCACAGTGGTTGATCTTTTTCCAGATCTGTGTTTGGTTCCACAGGATCCCATTGCAAAGCGGTGAATTTGTTTCCCCAAAACATCAGATCAGCCCTTCCAGCCAGACCTCCAGTTCAGGAAACCAGAGACCGAGCCAGGTGGAATGGGGGAAACCTCGGGAATGCCTTCCCCACCATGGCAGCTGACGTGTCAGGGCAGGGAGATGGAAGAGGCCTCCAACAGCTGGGGCAAACCCTGCAGGCTTCCAGAGATTAGGACCAGCCCCTAAACAGGGCTCCAAGTTTAGACAGGAGGTGGTGAGACCTTCCCACTTCATAAAGCAAAGTGCAGATGCCAAAGGCCTGGAGTAAACATGGAGCTCATGTCATCAGGGTGAGAAGGACTCCCTGAAGCTTCCACATCCTCTGCGCTCGTCCCCTCTTGTCCCTGTCCTCAGGAACGTCTCTGCAGATCCTGGTGGGCTCTTTGCACCCCAGCAGGACTGAGACAGCAGGAGGTGGATGTCACTCCTGGGCCACCACAGGCTCTAGGCATGGTGCCATCTGGTCCTTGGCACAGCCATGGGTTTGGCCAGGGCAGAGGACAGAGTGCCAGGGGATCAGCGTGGGTGTCAAGGACAGTCACCCACAGGCTGTATCAGGGGACACCCAGGACTCAGGGTCCCCACTGCCAACCCCAGTGAGATAAAGTCAGAAAGAGAAGGAACCATCCCCTGGTCCCTTTGACCCCACCCTGCACACATCGTGTGGACTGTGAGTCTGTGGGAGATGTCACACAGCAAAATGCCCAAATCCCCTGAATTTCAGCAGAAGTGCCCAAGCCCCTCAGGGGTGCTATTGCTGGTGGTTACTGGAGCTGATTCCAGTGTGGGTCTGTGCCCTCCTTTCACCTGTTGTTGACCTGTCCCCTTTCCAGGGTTAACTCAGATCTCCAGAAAAGCAGGAAGCTCATCTGGAAAGCACACAGTGATCAACCACAAACACCAGCAGGGCATTCAGGTGGGCAGGCTCAGTGCCCTACCTACCACCTCCCATCCTGGCTCCAGCCCTGTCTTCCCACAGCATTTCCAGCCTTGCTGTCACCGTGATATTCACAGAGCATTGACTCAAGCAGCCGGGGCAGGCAGCAGGTGGACTGGGACCAGGCAAGATTTCCATTTGTCTGTCACACACAAGTGGACACTTACTTCATCCCAAAGCAATGACTGCAGGCAGGGGCTCCAGGCCCGAGCTGGGAACGGCCCCAGTTCCCCTCCCAAAGCCCCCCAGGAAAAGCCCTGTTCAGGTGTCACCCTGGGACAGGAGTTTTAAGCAAGCATTGCTTTAAAATATCCTTGCCTAGTCTAGAAAACACAACCAGGTGATAAAGAAACATCAACAGGAGCATCTCTGAGGTGCTGAGGGGCATCTCTTGCCTGGTGGACGTCCCTTGGTGGGCACTGGCACAGGGTTCTAGCAGCCACAGGCTCCAGAGTTGTCCCTGTTGCTGAATGTAACCCAGTTCACCCCAGCAGCAGCCAGCAGCACCAGTTTGATTCACTGACTCTCCAGTAACCCTTTCTTCAGGGAAAAAGTTCTCCAGCCCTGACACAAGCTGCCCAGGGCAGAGCCCCCAGCCCTGGAAGGATTTAAAAGCCACGTGGATGTGGCAGCTGAGGACGTGGGTTAGTGGTGGCCTTGGCAGTGCTGGGTTAAGGGTTGGACTCGATGACCTTAAGGGTCTTTTCCAACCTAACTGATTGTCTAATTTCATGATCAGTCAGGGTTCAGTCACCTCCAGGTCTCCCAACATCAGCCCAGGGAGCAGAAGGGTGGGTGCTCAGACCTGCACTCTCACTGCTGGGAGCAGGAGCTGCCAGATGCAGGCAGGGGATGCAAACACCCAGAACCAACTTCTGGGCTGTTATTTTGGGGTTGTAATGGGATCATTCTCCTCCAAGATGGAAGGGGTAAAAAAAATAGGAAAACCCATGCAGAGGTGTCCTGATTTTACCCAGTGACTTGCTGGGAGCTGAGCCAGAGAGTTCCATGTTCCCTCCAGCCTGTGACAGCACTGTGGTGGAAAAACCATCACAGAGAGGCGTCAGCTGCTGCCCACAGCCAGAATGATTTCCCCAAGGCCACCTGTGGGGCCACCACAATTACAGTGACAGTGTGAGGGGACAGCACAGCCCGAGCAGGAGCTGCAGGGCAGGAGCTGCAGGGCAGGAGCTGCAGGGCAGGAGCTGCAGGGCAGGAGCTGCAGCAGCTGCACCCAGGGCCAGCTGGGTCTGAGCGTGCCAGGCCAGCAGGAACCCTCACCTTGGCACCTTGGCAGCTGTCACCTGCCGTGTGCCCAGGAGCAGTGCCTGTCCTGGGACCCTGCTCTGCCTGGTGTGGGGCTTTTTCCAGCCCTGCCCAAGCTCTGGAGCTGCCAGCAGGAGCTCACCGAGGATGGAGAGCCCAGGGACAGGGCTGTGTCAGCCCCACTCTCTTCAGTCTGCCCAGAGTTGCCTCCACCAGGGCTTGGGGATGGCAGCTGGAGATGCCAATAAAGCTCTGTTACCACCTGCCCTGGCTGGCCCTGCTCTGTAGCAGGGAGAAGCTGCAATTAGCAGCTCAGGTTTTCCTTCTTCATTAGAACCAGGAGCTCAGGAAGGCCTGAATGGTTTCAAAGCCCCTTTGCTGGTTTATTCTGAACATTTGCACCCAGGGGCCAGAGCCACACCAGCTGCTTCTGTCTCCTGAGGAAGGAGCTGGGGGGCTCTGCAGGAGAAGAGGGAGGGAACAGCTCAGCCCCAGGCTCCACCAGCACCAAGGGTGAATTTCAGTATGGATTAGGACCAGCAGGGAACCTCAGTGTTTGCTCTGCACAAGGGCAAGGCTTCTCAGAGCCTGCTTTGCTCATCTCCTCGCCTGCAGCCCCAGGCAGGACCAGGCACTGCCAGTCCCCAGGAGGGTGTCCAGCTCTGCCCTAAGGACTTGGAGGGGCTGAAACCCCTGCCAGGGTGCACCAGGACACTGGCCAGTAACAGCCCAGGGTTAGACACTCCAGGTCTCATTTGACCTTCAGCATCCCCTTCATCAAGGACTAAAGGCCACCTTGATGTCTTCAAGGCCTCCTGTAGGACCAACATTGGTGTTTCCACCTCCCATTCCAGCACTTCCCATATTTTCTTACATCCAACACCTCCTTTCCTTACTTTACCTGTTTTCACTGGCACCCTCACCTTCCCTGTGCTCTGCCCATCCCTCCTCCCCCCTGCTCCCTTCAGCCCCCTCCCAGTCCCTGCAGGGCTCTGCCAGCTCCATCCTGGGGGATCCCTGTTCAGCTGGGAGCAGGTAGGACCAGCAGGATGTCCTGCAGCCACACCTGTCCCAGCCCAGGGGACACTGGTGGTGCTGGGACCAGCCAGGTTCCACATGGCACAGTGACATCCCAAGGAAGCCCTTGTGGCCGGTGTGCTGGTGGCCACAAGGGCTGCCTCCACCTTGCCATGTCCAGAGTGTTTGGTAAGGGCTGTCCCTTCCCAGGATTCTTGGAAGCAAATGGGATCTGCTCTCTTGTTGGGACAGCATGTCCTGGGGCCATCCCACCACCCTCTCTAACCCAAACTCCTTTATTCCACAACTTCCCCACTGTGTCCCCCTCCCTGGAGAGTTTGCTGGGTCAGAGGGGCTGTGAGAGGGTTTGGAGAATCCCCAGGTCCCAGTGACTTGTGCCAGGTCCTAGTGAACTGGGAATACACCAGTTTGGGTCGCCCAGCTGCATCCTTTCCCTGCTGCCACCAGGGAGCATCGTGGGAACACCCAATCCAGCTGTCCCCGTGCTGCTCCCACCACACCAGATAATTCACCCCCAGACAGTGAAATCCTCCCGCTCGAGCTTTGGGAATGCCTGGTCCTTGGAGTCCCTGGGCCGGCTGTGGTGTCCTCAGAGGCAGCTGCAGCCCAGCCCTTTCCCAGAGGCTTGAGTGTCACGGCCAGGGCACCCAGGAGCCGCTCCCTGCCCTGTCCCTGTTCAGCACAGTGTGACAGCTCCATGCCATCCCTTGGGGACAGCATTCAGCACAGCGTGACAGCTCCATGCCATCCCTGGGGACAGCATTCAGCACACCATGACAGCTCCATGCCATCCCTTGGGGACAGCATTCAGCACACCATGACAGCTCCATGCCATCCCTGGGGACAGCATTCAGCACACCATGACAGCTCCATGCCATCCCTGGGGACAGCATTCAGCACACCATGACAGCTCCATGCCATCCCTTGGGACAGCATTCAGCACAGCATGACAGCTCCATGCCATCCCTTGGGGACAGCATTCAGCACACCATGACAGCTCCATGCCATCCCTGGGGACAGCATTCAGCACACCATGACAGCTCCATGCCATCCCTTGGGGACAGCATTCAGCACAGCATGACAGCTCCATGCCATCCCTTGGGGACAGCATTCAGCACAGCATGACAGCTCCATGCCATCCCTTGGGACAGCATTCAGCACACCATGACAGCTCCATGCCATCCCTCAGGGACAGCATTCAGCACACCATGACAGCTCCATGCCATCCCTTGGGAGAGCATTCAGCACACCATGACAGCTCCATGCCATCCCTTGGGACAGCATTCAGCACACCATGACAGCTCCATGCCATCCCTCAGGGACAGCATTCAGCACACCATGACAGCTCCATGCCATCCCTGGGGGACAGCATTCAGCACACCATGACAGCTCCATGCCATCCCTCAGGGACAGCATTCAGCACAGCATGACAGCTCCATGCCATCCCTGGGGACAGCATTCAGCACAGCGTGACAGCTCCATGCCATCCCTGGGGACAGCATTCAGCACACCATGACAGCTCCATGCCATCCCTGGGGACAGCATTCAGCACACCATGACAGCTCCATGCCATCCCTCAGGGACAGCATTCAGCACACCATGACAGCTCCATGCCATCCCTTGGGACAGCATTCAGCACACCATGACAGCTCCATGCCATCCCTTGGGACAGCATTCAGCACACCATGACAGCTCCATGCCATCCCTTGGGACAGCATTCAGCACACCATGACAGCTCCATGCCATCCCTTGGGACAGCATTCAGCACACCATGACAGCTCCATGCCATCCCTTGGGGACAGCATTCAGCACAGCATGACAGCTCCATGCCATCCCTTGGGACAGCATTCAGCACACCATGACAGCTCCATGCCATCCCTTGGGACAGCATTCAGCACACCATGACAGCTCCATGCCATCCCTTGGGGACAGCATTCAGCACAGCATGACAGCTCCATGCCATCCCCCAGGGACAGCATTCAGCACACCATGACAGCTCCATGCCATCCCCCAGGGACAGCATTCAGCACACCATGACAGCTCCATGCCATCCCTTGGGAGAGCATTCAGCACACCATGACAGCTCCATGCCATCCCTGGGGGACAGCATTCAGCACAGCATGACAGCTCCATGCCATCCCTGGGGGAGAGCATTCAGCACAGCGTGACAGCTCCATGCCATCCCTGGGGGAGAGCATCTCCTCACATCTCCAGGGCAGCTGGGCCAAGACAAGGTGCTCAGAGAACAAGAAGGGGTTGAACTCTTGATCCCAAACCTGCAGAGAAACAGCCATGGAAGGTGCTCCAATCCCATCCTCCTTGTCATGGGCAAGTCAGTGCCAAAGGGAGAGCTGGATATTTGCAGGGAAAGGCCAAAACCTCCAGCTGGACATAACCAAGGACAGTGAGAGTCAGGGATGAGGCTGGAGGTGGCTTTGGCTCTTATCTCCTGGGGGTTAGGAGGTGGCAGAGATCCCAAGGGATCCAAAGACAACAGGAAGAGATGGGGAGTCTTCTGCCTCCCAAGTGCTGACTCTTAAGAAGGATGAGAAATTCCCAGTCACACAAAATCTGAGAGCACCCTTGGGAGAAGGGCTTGGGGTGCTGGTGCTCAGTGTGCCCCAGCTGTGTGAGCTGGGTCCCAGAAACCCCCTGAGCCAGCTGGGCTGATCCCACAGCGTGGGCAGCAGGGGAAGGGGGATTCTGCCCCATCTGGTGAGACCCCACCTGCAGAGCTGCCTCCAGCCCTGGCCTTCCAGCACAGGAGGGATGTGGAGCTGCTGGAGCCCCTCTGCTCTGGAGCCAGGCTGGGAGAGCTGGGGGTGTTCATGTAGAGAAGAGAAGGCTCTGGGGAGAACCTTAAAGGCCCTTCCACTGCCTGAAGGGGCTCCAGGAGAGCTGGAAAGGGACTGGGGACAAGGGCCTGGAGTGACAGAACAAGAGAATGGCTTCAAACTGCCAGAAAGCAGCATTAGATGGAATATTGGGAAGGAATTCCTCCCTGTAAGGGTGGAGATGCCCTGGCACAGGTGCCCAGAGCAACTGTGGCTGCCCCTGGATCCCTGGAAGTGTCCAAGGCCAGGTTGGATGGGGCTTGGAGCAAGCTGGGATAGTGGAAGGTGTCCCTGGGCATGGCAGGGGATGGGAATGGGATGAGCTTTGAGGTCCCTTCCCACACAGAGCAGTCTGGGATTCCATGGCACAGTGAGCTGGATGCAGGGACCCACCCCTTGCTCTGTGACACAGCTGACACCCTGAGGGAGCCCATCTTTTCTGCAGGCTGGAAATGCCCCAGGATCCCACTGGGCAATGGTGGCCATCGCTCCTGCCCAGCACCTGTAAAGGCCTTGGGATCTCTTGGGGTGCTCAAATGTTGCAGGAATGCTGAACGACATGCAAAGCTGTTGCCTGCTCTGGCTGGCACTGAAGGTGAGAAGCTGATTTATTTTCATAACCTGCAAAGCCCTGGGGAGGTGGACGTGGCCGGGCTGGGCACCAGGGATGGCTCTTTTCTGTCCCTGGCGCTGTGTAAGTCATTGGGACTCTCCAAAAGTTCACATCTTCCCACAAGCCAGGCCATGAGCCCGTCTTGTCCCACCACCTGCACAAGGAGAAACACCTGTGCTGGTCCCTTTTTTCTTGTGGGGTGCAGGAGAAGCTGTGCTGTCCTTTTGCACCCCCAGCACAGCCAGCAGGAGGGATGGGGGACAAGGAGGGAGCTGCCAGGACCAGTTATCTGATCCCAGCAGCTCCAGTGTAAACTTAGCATGGCCTTTTGGAAAGTACTTGCTGCGGTGAAACACGCAGTAAATCACTGCCCCGAGTGCCAACAATATTTTGAGATTAGCAAATCTTAAAGCTCACTTTGGGGTCGTGGGTTGGAGCCCTGCCAGTGTAACTGGGGGGGGTCTTCCTCACCTCACACCCTCCAGCTCCCAGGGCTTGCACCAAGCTGCAAATCCTTGCTTTTTGAAGGAGATGGGATAAGGTCTGGGATCAGCCTGGGATCAGTGTGAGGTCCTGCAGCCCTCTCCTGTGGATTCTCATCCTGTGCTCACAAGGAGCAGGGCTGACCCTCTGATTTCTTTGCCTTTTCCTTTCCAGACTACCTTGGAAATTCCCCAATTTCCTCCCTTATTTTATCAAACAAACCCAGCCCTGACCCCACAGCATCATCCTGTGCTCCCTGGGACAAGTCACCGTGACCTCCAGCACCGTCACCCCTCTGTCCCCACTGCCCCCAGTGTCCCCAGCACCCCCGAGCTGGGCTCTCCACACTGCTCCAGGGTAAGAACTGCCAGGATTTAAAAGTCACCCAGGAGGTGGGACCCTGGTGCTTCCAGACATGCCACAAGTTTCCCAAGCTCAGCTGAGGGCTCATTCAGCCTGTGAGACAAAGAGAAGGGAGAAGCCCTGGGAAATGAGGAGGAAAAGGGACATCAGTCCCTGGGAGCCCCAACCAGGTGCATTCTAATGGCAAATCACCACAGGGCCTGCATCCTGCAGGAGATTGACCCCTGAAGCCTTCCCAAGGACAAAACACCCTGGAGATGGCATTTTAACCCAGCATAAATCCCTGGGTCATCACTGGAGCTCCTAGGGAAAATCCCAGGCTACACCTGAGAGTTCTGTGGCTCGACCCTTTCCAGGCCATGTCACAGTTTGGATGCAGCTGTGTTGAGAATGCCAAAGGATTCCAATTTCCAGGAGGAAACCACTTCATCCAGAGCAGTATTCCATCAAAGTTCTGGAGGAATGTGGGACTGAAACCCCGCTTGCTGCTCTTCTTCTGTCCGTGCTGTTTGAGTGAACACCCTGATTTATTTCAGGCTTAGAGCTCTTGTCACTGAGTTCTCAAAAAGATTTGTGTTGGCCACAGAAGGTCATTCCTGCTTGTCTCAAAGAGAGCAGAAGAAGTTACTTGTCAGAAGAACATTGTCAGTGTAGCTGAGCTCCTGTTCCCTGTGGAAATATTACAAAATAAAAAGCTCCCAAGGTCAAGTGCAACAGCAACACAGCTGATATTAAAAATAATGTTCCTGTTTATTGGCATTGTGGTACAGCTCCCACCTGCAATGCTGTATGGAACTGTCCTCAGAGTGCAGGGAAAATAATTCAGCAAAAGCAGCGTGGAGCTGTGTCAGGGAAGGATTAGCTTTGGAAGGATTGAAACCAGGAAAAGGTTCTTCCCCCTGAGGGTGCTGGCACTGCCCAGGCTCCCCAGGGAATGGGCACAGCCCCGAGGCTGCCAGAGCTCCAGGAATGTTTGGACAAGGCTCTCAGGGGTGCACAGGGTGGGATTGTTGGGGTGTCTGTGTAGGGCCAGAGGTTGGACTGGATGATCCCTGAGTGCCTCCCAGCTCAGGGGTTCCTGTGATTCTGTGATCTGTGGTTGCTCATGTGCCACAATGCCAGCCCAGCTGGGAGCCTGTAAACTGAGATGTCCCCTGACCAGCAAACAGCCTCCTCCACTTGCCCTGCACTGTATTTGCAAAGAGCTTGGCAGCCCAGCATGAACCTTCCCTCCCCACCCAGCACCGCTCGTGCCCCTCTGCCCAACACCACAGCCATGAAATCCCAAAGGTGGATTGAAATATCTGGAGTTAAAACCATGAGTTGCAAGAAAAAGTGGCCAGGATGGATTTGCTTTCCAGTGCTTGGGAGCTTTGGATCCTCCGCTACAACCAAAAGCCCAAATCTTTTTCCATGCAAAAATGGGCCATTTTTGAGTGTGTAACTTTGACATGGAGCCCTCTGAAGCCCAGCAATTGGAACATGGAGGGCTTTGGGCCGAGAAGAGATGTGCCTTGCCAAGAAGCTGTGATTTTGGTGTACCATGAGGGCTGACACTTCTTTTCCTTGCCCAGTCTGGGTCTGCTTTGCTCCTGGTTATGGCTCAGGGTGTCCCAGCTGAGTCCCCAGCAGGTCCCTCAGCACCCACAGGGAAAGAGCTCAGCAGAGGATGTTCCATGGCTCCATTTTGGGGTGCTGGGAGGGACCATGGAGCACGGAACAGGACAGAGATCAGTGGCAGGAATGGTGCAAGCACGAGTGTGCTGAACCCACACATCCCCAGCCCGAGCACAAACCCCTGGGAGCCAGAAAACCAGGGCAAAAAATCTCCCCGGTGGAGATCCCCTCTCCCGGAGAGATTTCTTCGCTCTAATGCCGCCATCCAGTGGGAGAAACTCCCTGACATGGGAAAGGCTGGAAAAGAGGGCATTGAGCTCCCCACCGTCCTGGGGCTGCCCTCGGTGGCCTCCCGAGGTGACTGCACTCCATCCTCCGTCTCCAAACCCCGATCCCAGCCTGGGTGGAGGAGGAGGAGGAGGAGGAGGAGGAGGAGGATGAGGAGGAGGAGGAGGAGGAGGAGGAGGAGGAGGAGGAGGAGGAGGAGGAGGGAAGAAGAAGAAGCAGGGTCCCAGCCCGGTCCCAGAGCCATGCGGGGACCGCTCTCAGCGCAGTCTGAGCGCACCGAGCCTGCAGAAAGCCGAATTCCAGTCCCTATTCAGCAGCGTCGGGACTTCAAGGAGGGGAAAATACCCAAACACAAAAGTCCCTGGGGTTGCTCAGGGAAGCGAAATGACTTTGGCAGCGGCCACAGAGCAGCGGAGCGGGGGCAGCGCGGTGGCCGCAGCGGCCCCCAGGGTCCCACAATGCCCGGTTGTTGTCCCCATGAGCGGCCGGATTCCCGCAGAAAGGAGCTTTCAGTGGCAATATTCAAAAGTTCAACCTCTCTCAGCAACGCAAGGTTTGCTGCTGGGCTGTGCAGGCACAAAGGGACAGTGTTTCCTCGGGAGCGGGAGGTTTTGTGCTGGAACACGGAGCTCCCACTCCCGCACAGAAACTGCCCGAGAGGAATCCCGGCGTTATCGAGGCGGGATGGCAGTAAGAGACCTGCCTTAAAGGGAGAAAGCAAGGGAAAAAAATGTGTTTATGGGTATAAAATCAAAGAATTTCGGGGGTTTTCGTCTGGCTGAAAGCAGCAGCTGTTTTCCTAAGGTGGCGCAAATTTCCAGGAAGCAAGCGTATTTCTCCAAAATCGAGGGGAAAACCCCTTTTTCTTTTCCCTTGGTGCCAAGAGGAAATTTGTCCTGGGAACAAGCCCTGTGCACAAACAAACACGCTGTTCTCTCCTCCGGGAAGGAGAAATGCTTTCCCACCCACTCAATATAAGCCAGAAAATGACTCGTGGAGCAGCAATTCCCTGATAGCCCCTGTGAGAAGGCAGCATCCTGATTGAATCAGAGGCACGTGTCCTGCTGGGGATGAATTTTGGAAGCATCCACCACCTCTGCAAGCTGGCAAAGGCCGTTCCTAGAGGCTGCAAACCCATCCTCGAGCTCCAGCCCACACTCGGGAAAGGGAGAGGGATGGGAGATGTTGCAAAATAAAAAACATGAGGACGTTTGGTGTAGGGAACCTGTTCTACAGCCACAAACGGCCCCACACTGGCACCGGGGCTGGGAACTGTGCACAGCTCATCACACCTGGAGTCCAATAACTGAGCCCAAGGTCCCTCTGTGTGTTTAATTAGGATCACAGAAGATATTCATTACTTCAATTTTCGGATCACAGAATTGTTTGGCTTGGAATGGATCTTAGTTACTGCATAAGCACTACTCAAAAACAGCAGAGGAAATATTGGCAGACAGGCTGAGAACGGGAAAGGGGGATTTTTCTTTTAAAGATACCCTTGGTTTTTAAGGGACTTTCCCTGTTGGTGTGTGCAGTGAAACCACCCGGTAAATCCGAGCCGTGCCCCGGCAGTGCCCGAGACAGGAAAACCCCGGATCGCTCCAGCAGGACACGGCTCCTCTCTCCTGCCGGGAAGGCAGATGGTAACCGGCCTCCGACCAAGCATGTCTCGGGATCTCTGCGAGGGAGGATAAATCTCTGACCGGTAGGGAAACGCCAGCCCGAGGTAAAGCACAGCCCGATGGATCAGGACGAGCGCATTCCCAGCCCACGGCACGGGAATGAAGTACGGTGGAGTCACCGGAGCGGGTGATGGGCTGGCTCCCTGCGACACTGCAGGTGACAGACACCAAAACCTCTGTACCCTGGAGGGGACGGGTCAGCGTCACCTCCGACCCTGCAGAGGCTGCGCTGGGCTCCGCTCCCTGCGCTGCTGGGTCCCGGAGAGAAAAGGGACTGGGGGAGGCCGGGAGGCTGGAGCAGGGTTTGAGCAATGCTGGAGCACTGGGGAATGTAACATACAGCATTGGTGAATGAGTTCTGTCCCCTGTGATGTAGGGCAAGCCTTGTTCCAAGTGTCCTCGTCCCGATTCCCACGCTGTGCCCAGTCGCAGCTGTACCCCAGCCTAGGCCGGCCCCACCAGGATGCCCAGCCCCGTTAGAGGGGATGCTCAGCCCCCTCTGTGTCCGGTGATCTGGGTGTCACCATGCCCGATCCTCCTGGATGTCCCCGGCCCGGTTCCTTCTGGCATCCTCATAACTCGGGGTGTTCCCAGCTCCCCCATTCCCGCTGCCTAAACGACCAGCGTGCCCGCTGGGTCTCAGGTCCCGATACCCCCGTACCTGCTCCTGCTCTTCTGCAGCCAGGTCTCCCCCATTCCCGATGCTCCCCCCGCATTCAGGTTCCTCCCAGGACTGGTGAGGACCGTGCCTGGTGCTCCCGACTCCTCCTCCCCAGTGCGCCCATTCCCATTCCCAGTTCTTCCCTTACCCCCGTGTCCTGTACTCCCGGATCTCACATCCCCGGTTCCTCCTGTCATCCTCGGCTCCCTGCTCCCCTCATTCCCGATGCCCGCGGGTCCCCCGTGCCCGTTTTTCCCGGTTTCTCGGGTTACCCCGTGCCTCAATGTCCCCCCTCCCCGGAGGTGTCCGGCGCTGCCAGGTGTTGCCCTGTCCCCGCTCCTCCTCCTCCCCACCCCGTGCCGTCCCTCCTCCCTCGGGAAAGCGAAAGCGCGGCGGGCGGAAGCCGAGCCCTCCCCCGGGCCGGTCTGGGCCGCACCGGGACCGCACCGGGACCGCGCCGGGACCGCGCCGGGACCGCACCGGGACCGCACCGGGACCGCACCGGGACCGCACCGGGACCGTGCCGGGACCTCACCGGGACCGCACCGGGACCGCCCCGGGACCGTGCCGGGACCGCACCGGGCCCGCACCGGGACCGCACCGGGACCGCGCCGGGACCGTGCCGGGACCCCACAGGGACCGCACCGGGACCGCGCCGGGACCGTGCCGGGACCGCACCGGGACCGCGCCGGGACCGTGCCGGGACCGCACCGGGACCGCACCGGGACCGCGCCGGGACCACCATGGCTTCCATCAGCAGCTTCTTGCGACGGAGCCTGCGGCGTGCCGGCCGCAGAGGTGAGGGCCGGGAGGGCTCCGGGGTGCCGGTGCCGGTGCCGGTGTCGGTGCCGGTGTCGGTGTCGGGTCCAGCTCCGGTGCCGCGGCTGCGGGAGCTGGAGCGGGGACGTTCCCCGGCAGCTGCAGCCGCTCGGTCCCTCCAGCCCTGCCCGTTCGCCCTCCGCCCCGCGGAGCCCAGCTCGGGACTCACCGCATCTCCTGCTCCGTTCCCGGGGGTTCGGTCTATCCCGAGAGCTGCACCCCACCTCCCTGAGCCCACCCCGTCCCACCTGAGCTCACCCCACCGATCCCTGAGCTCACCCCAGAGATCCCTGAGCTCACCCCACAGATCCCTGAGCTCACCCCACCGATCCCTGAGCTCACCCCACCGATCCCTGAGCTCACCCCACAGATCCCTGAGCTCACCCCACAGATCCCTGAGCTCACCCCACAGATCCCCTCTCTCCCCACATCCCCACTGAACAATGGCAAGCCGGCTCTGGGACACCCGTGGGGATAATCCATGGCGGGACCCCCGAGGGAGACCCCCAAGACAGTTGGGAGTTGCAGAGCCTTCAGAAGGAGGTGCAGAAATCGGTCCTTTGGGATTTGTTACCTTTTCCGAGGTACCGAATCGGCAGGGTTTTCTGGCTGCCAGAACAAAGCTGCCTGGAGCAGTTTATTGCTTAAGAGGCTTTCTGCGCTCCCTTCCCCGTCTGTTTTGTGCTGGCTCTGTGAGCTCCATGTTCCCAGCTCAGCAGAAGAGGTGCGATAAAGCCAAAGACATTTCCCCTCCTCTGGGGCAGGTGGGCAGCTCGGGAAGCTGAGCTTCCCCGCAGACCAGGCCGGGAAACTCCGGCACACCGAGCTCGGGAGTTTTCCGGGAGGAGGGAAAGCGGTTGTGCCACAGGCAGAGGGGCTGAGCACAGCCCTCGGAGATAAGAAAAGGCCGCAGCAGCCTTTGCCCTCTCCGTGCCCGGTGGATGGGAGGGTGGATGGAAGATCCACATCATCTGCAGCCGCTTTCCATCCAGGAGCTCCGAGAGCCCCCTGGCCACCGCCTCCTTCCCCTCCTCGCAGGGAATGTTCCCACTGCTGGGGGGCTGGGGGTGCTCCCCGGATCTTCCTGAGCCAGGCAGAGTCTCTGGCTCTTGTCACCCAGGTTTGTGTTCCCGGGGGACGAGGCACTGTGAGCCCCTCTGCTCTGGGGCAGCGCTGGCATCTCTGACCCCACACTGAGCCTGCCTGACCGTTCACCCCATCCATCCCTGGAGCTCATCTCCCAGCCCAGGGATGGGGAATTGTGGTCTTGGAGGGGTTTGGGCTCTTTGCAGCCAGACCCGTCACTGATGCACGCTGCAGGAGGCAGAGCTGCAGCCTGCTGTGACCGGGCTCTCCAGAGCAGCAGGTTTGGCTTGTTTGCTTGCAAACCCCATGGACAAAATGCAAATCCAGTCCTTGCTGGAAGGCACACCTGGTGTTCTCGGAAATGCAGAGTGGAACTGGATGGGCAGGATTTAACTGCACTTTCATCTTGCCCTGGTCATGGGAAAACAACCGCTGCCAGTGCCCAGTGTGGATGGGGGACACCAGCAGCCCTCCCGTGGCCCAGCCTTGTTCCCTGGGGAACAACAACAACAACAGCCTCCTGCCTGGGTCTGAGGTGGGACTAGATCAAAGCCACTGCTGGAGCATCCCAAGAAGAGCAGAAGAAGCAATGCACATCTTGTCAACCTTTTCCCTGGCCTGGAGCACCCCACTGGGCAGGTCCAGGATGATCCCCAATGAGGATAAACCAGAGGTATCCTCAGCCAGCTCTTGTCCTTCACCTGCTGCAAAGAGACCTCTTGGGGATAAATTTCGCCTTGCCAAAGAGGAAAACTTTGCATGTGGAGGTGGGGCAGCCCCAGGGTGCACAGAGGGGTTTCTTTGAGCATCTCCCCACCCCGAGCTGGGAAAGGCATTCCTGGCCCCTGGGAAGGAACATCCTGTGATGGGACCACGAGTGTCACCTCTTCCTATGAGCCTTCTGCTCCCATCAGCTCCCAGTGACCTGGAACAAAGGCTGGAGAGGTGTTTTTAGACTGGTGGTAGCTCTGGAGCTGGAGGAACATGTAGGCAGCGTGTCCACCAGCACTGTTTTTGGAGGAGGATGCCACACAAGGAGAAGGATAATGGGAGTAGCTGATCACAGCCATGCCTTGCCCTAACCCAGCTGTGGCACAACCAGAAGAGCCCAGGGATAAACTCTGGGATCTGGGCACAAATTGCAAGAGGCAGTAATCTCATCCAGCCACATACATCCTCTCCTTGCTATTCCTAAAAGAACAGCTCAACTGTTCTGCTCCAGCTCCCCACCATAATCAGAGCTGGGACAAGATGTGACAAGAACAAGGGTATAAAGGCAGGCACAAGTGGTGTCTGGGAGAGGGGAGAGCTGTGGCATGGCCTGGCTGCAATCTCTGTCTGGCATTTAACTCCTTTCCAGCCCTTGGATCTCACTGTCCCGCTGTGGCCATTCCAGGGCCCGTGGAGATGCTGGATGGGGCTATTTCCCCTCCTGTTCCTGGCTGTTCAGGGTGTGACAGCTGATGCTTCCCAGCTTGGCTCCCCAACCAGCCCAACAAGAACTGGGATGTAATCTCCAGGAACTGCTTTGCTTTGGGAGCTGTGGTTTAGGGAAAACCCTTGAGTAGCTCATTTGCAATCAGCAGTTCCCAGGACATTCGGCAGGGAGAGGTTGGGATTCGTCTGACTGGAGCTTTAGGAGGTGCTCAAACAAGATCTTGGCTGTTTTTTCGCTGTTTACTTCCCCTAAGGGAATAAAATTAACTGCTATAAACACATTCCCACACCTCCATGCAGATGTTTAATGCAGAGTCCATCTGCTCTCCTTCATTCCATGTGCCTGCTTTGCTCTGGGCATCCTTCTGCCCTCACTGGGCTGGGGCAAAGGAAGGCTGGGGCTGTCTTAAGATTTTCCCTAAAAGACTCATAAAAGGCATTTCTCTTTCCTTTTCATGTCCCCTGCTGTTCATTTTTGGGGACCAAAATTCCTGAGCACCAGGACCTGGTTCCCTCCAGCCACTTCAGCCATTTCACACGTAACTCTGCAGCTCCTCCCTTGCCCTCAGGTCACCTCACACCCCCCATTGCACTCTGATCTGATTTTTCTTTTTATCTTTTTGGTTTCAGAAGGAAAAGATGGGGCCTCTGCTGCAGAAAACGCCCCCCCCCAGGTACCACAGGGGAAGCTGGGAGAGCGGAGCTCGCTCTTCTACTCTGCTGGACAGTTCTTCTTCGAGTACCTGGTGGTGGTGTCGCTGAAGAAGATGCCAGATGGACACTATGAACCCAAGATAACCTACCAGTTCCCAAAGGTACTTAGTCCTGTGTTTCTGATAAAATGAATTCCACATTTAGAAGAGAAAGGGATGTTGTTCCTTCCCCATCATTAAAGCTGTAAAAGGAGAAAAGTGCCCCATGGCCTTGAGTCACAGCCCCAAACCCCAGGAGCAAACTCCCAGGAGTTTGTCCCTGGCCTCCTGTCCCAAAAAGGGAGACCACAGTGGGGAAATCACACCTCAGGGAGTGGCACAGGAAGAAATCCCAGTTTTCAGAGGGTCTTTCTGCTTTGCCTCACTGTCCATGGGGTGAAAGTCAAAGTTTGGATTTTTGGGAGGTGCTTGTGCATCATTCAGAGCTGGGGGTGGCTTTGAGACAGACCCCATTTCACCAATCCCACCCCATCCCTGGTGACAATGGGAACTCTCCATCTCCCTGACTCTTGGCATCGCTTCCTTCCAGCGTGAGAACTTGCTGAAGGGCCAGAAGGAGGAGGAGGAACGTCTCCTCCAAGCCATCCCCCTCTTCTGCTTCCCTGATGGCAACAACTGGGTCCCTGTCACTGAGTTCAGCAGGTACTGCCCCACGGAGGGTCTGGGCTGGGGTCCTCACCCTGATGGACTCGTGAGAGCTGGAAGGACCAGCTCAGCTCAGCCCAGTCCATTCCAGCCCCGTTTTCTCTCCTTGCAGTGAAACCTTTTCTTTTGTCCTGACAAACGTGGATGGCAGCAGGAAGATCGGCTACTGCAGGCGGCTGCTGGTGAGCCCTCCTCACCCACACCCAGCAGGGGTGACCCCTCCTCACAGGGGGACACATCACCCCTGCCATGCCCAGAGTTCAGCTCCTGGGGATGTGCCTCAGAAGTGAAAGTGATGAGAAGCAGCCAGAGGGTTTAAAATCCTGAAGGGGGTTGTTAAATCTCTTTGCTGAAGCATCGCTCGGGTGTTGGATGGAGAAAACTGAGTGTTGACAAAGCCTGTGGATGTGGCACTTGGGGACAGAGTTTAGGGGTGAATGTGGTGGCTCTGGGCTGACTTTTGGCCTTTGAGATCTTGGAGGGCTTTTCCAAACTGAACAGTTCTGTAATTCCCCACTGGCTTCCACAGCTTCCCTGGCTCCTGTCCCTTGTCTGCAGTGGCAGGATGGCTGCAAATCCCACTTGGGGTCAGGATGGGGATGTCAGTGCAGCCATCCAGGTGCCAGAGAGCTGGGAGCTGTCAGCCCCATCCCCAAAAACTGCACCTGAGCAATGGCTGTTTCTCAGCTCAGGGCTTTGACCAGCTCAGGGGCTCTGAGGTGCAATGGCCTTCCCTGGCTGCTCAGGGACATAAATCCAGGAGGACATCCCTGTGCCACAGCCTGGGGAATTGCTGGATCCACCACCCCTCCATCCTGGGAGCTGAATGTCTGGAGGGTTGAAAGTGCAGGAAGCAAACAGACCCAGGACAGTCCACTTGGAAAGGAAAAAAAAAGCCAGAGGACTCATTCCCATGGCCCCTGTTGTAGCAGGATTAACCCCAAGGATGGTGGGGCAGGATGTCTTGGAGAATGTCTGGGTGGGAGGAGAGTTTGGAAATATGGCAAAGGACTTTGCACCAAAATAATTAACAGCTTAGACACTCAAATCACTGTCTCTGGGCTCCCTCTGCTTTTCCAACATCAGCTGCATCCTTGGCCTTGGTCCTAGCTTTGAAAATCCCCCAGTGAGTGACTGGGAATTTGAGGGGAGCAAGTGGGGATGCCTTTGGAGAGTATGGAGCTGTTGCAGGGGGCTGGGAGATGCTCAAATCCTTTTCCTACACTCTTCCAGCCATCTGGGCGTGGTGTCCGGCTCCCTGAGGTTTTCTGCATCATCAGCTGCCTGGGCTGCTTTGGGCTCTTCTCCAAGGTAGGGACGTGGTGGCTCTGGCCCAGTGGTGGCCCTGGAGATTCTCCTTTGTCTGCTGGGGATTCCTGGCTCACACCTTTCTCACCCAGATCCTGGACGAGGTGGAGAAGAGGCGCCAGATCTCCATGGCAGTGATCTACCCCTTCATGCAGGGCCTTCGGGAATCGCCCTTTCCAGCTCCAGGGAAAACTGTCACAGTCAAAAGCTTCATCCCCGAGTCGGGCACTGAGGTTGGTGGGGGACTCGGGGGCACCTCCTGGACTGCTGCAACATCAGGAGCCCAGGCTGCATCTGGGAGCATCCTCCACACGTGCAGCACCCAGGGGTGCTCACCGCAGCAGGGCAGGCAGGGGCAGGCGCCAGGGGCCTCTTCCCTTGGCAGTGTGGGTGTTACCTCCCTCCTGATCCAGGACAGAGCGGTGAGGATGAGGATGGAGCCCATCCCCAGGGGATGCTGCCCCATCTTTGCATCCTCTGCAGCTCCCCCAGCCTGGAGCTGGAGCTGCCACACAAAAACCTCTCCACATCCTCTCCATGCTGGGACATGCCTGGCCCTGATGCCAGAGTGGGATCTTGTGCCAGGGGCTGGGAGCTGCTCCTGAGCCAGCATCACCTCCTCCAGCAGGCTGGGGAGCACAGTGCTGCCAGGGCTGTCACAGGCTGCAAGCTTCTTCCCAAAAAAGGTGGCACAGCCTGTGCAGCACAGCGGTGGAATCACCATCCCTAAAAGTGTTTAAAAAACACATGAACGTGGCTTGGGCACTTGGGGATGGGGGTTAGTGGTGAGTGTGGGGTTGATGATCTTAGAGGGCTTTTTCAACCCTGCTGATTCCATGATTCCATGATTATTCTCTTCTCCATACCACTGTACCCAGCTCCCAGTCGATTCCTGCCTGGTTTAGCCGGGCAGGCAGCTGCAGGTGTGTGACAAGCCCAGTCTTTTCCTGTGGAGAAAATATCTGATCCAGGCATGGATGAGAAGATCTCATCGTGCCCACACACAGCCCAGACCCACATGGGCACAGCCTTGTAATTCGCTTTTTCTTTCTCTTGTGGCAAAGCCAAGCTGGAAAAATGGGGAAGATACATTCTGGCACTGGGCAAAATATCCTCAATGCTGACTGTGCCCTGCCAGGGAGGGCCTGAGAGCAGGATCCCTCCTCTCTAGGGCAGTTCAGCAGCTGGTGATTTGAGTGATTTCATCAGGGAGCTTGTGCAAGACTTTGCAGGTTGCTCAATGTTCTGTCCCAGGGCCATGGTTGGAAGCACGGCCGGGGCTGCCAGAGCAAGGAGGAATGAGGATGTTCTTCGAAAGAGCTGCACTCTGGGGCTCCAGGCAGGGTCTGCAGCAAGGCAAGGAGATCACTGAGACCAGGAGAGGAGGGGAAATAAATCCTGGGTTCTGCTTGGGCTGAGAGCTGGGGATGAGACAGGACTTGTGCTGAAAAGGGGCTGTGGAGCCCAGCCAAGCCTGATGCTGGGAAGATGCTGCTTTGGTGGAAAGGCAGATGGAGAAGGGAATTTTCCTACTGGAGGATGGGGAGAGGGGCCAGGACTGTGTCATGAACAACCCTGTTAACCCTTCAGTACTCACCATGTCTGCCTGCCACGGGGACTGACGGGACTGGGAGACTTGAGGGCAAATCCAGCCCACTTGCAAATATCTGTTAGTCTCTCACTTTTGGGACATCTTAGCCAGGAATTGCCAGGCTTACCCTGACAGAGAGGCTTCAGAGGAAGGTTTTTTGGCATTTGTAGAAGTCATGCCCACCCCACTCCTCTCTTTCCTGGCAGCTCACGGGTGACCTGTCAGACACTGAGATGGGACATGTCCCTGCCACCCCCTGCCAGGGATGTGGGAGCTGGAGAAAAGGAGCATTTGGGTTAAAAATCCAGTGCCCAAATAAAGAGCCCCACAGTGCACATCACTGATGGCTTCCCTGAGCTGCCAGCACTGCGCAGGGTGAATCTCCCAGCAGGACGAGATGGGGTTTGTCCCTTGCACATGGACACAGTGAAGATGCTGCAAATGCTGGGTCATTAATTGAAAGCATTAATTGCTTCCAAATCACCTTCTCAGTGAGCCAGGGCAGGATGGGAGGAGTGCTGCCCCTCCTAAGCTGGGGTTGTGTGGCTCTTCCTTGGCAGCTCATCGAGCTCACACGGCCTGTGGATGCCCACCTGGAGCACGTGGAGTTCCAGGCTCTGCTCCAGCGACTCAGCCCTCACCTCATCTTGCACATCTTCGCCTCTGCCACCCTGGAGCGACGGCTCATTTTCCTGGCTGAGGAGCTGAGGTGAGTCCTGATCTCTTTATTATAAAAATGCCCATAAAATGCCCCTGGAGTGGCACACAAGAGCTTGGAGTGGGATGTGTCCTCCTCCCCGCCGTGACACTCCCGCTGGCTGCCTGTCCCACAGTGTCCTGTCCCAGTGCATTCACGCCGTGGCTGCTCTCCTGTACCCCTTCACCTGGGCTCACACCTACATCCCCGTGCTCCCCGAGTGCCTGCTGGACACCGTGTGCTGCCCCACACCCTTCATGGTTGGCATCCAGATGCGGCACCTGCAGCGGGTCCTGGAGCAGCCAATGGAGGAGGTATTTCATGGTGGGGAGGGCAGCTGCACTGAGCCACCAGTTAATCCTTGTCCCCAGGGAGGGCAGCTGCACTGAGCCACCAGTTAATCCTTGTCCCCAGGTCTGGCTTGGCCCTGGGGCCGGAGGCTCTGACTGTGCCCTTTTCCCACCCAGGGAAATTAGGGTGTCCCCCACGTCCCCTCCTGTTGGCACCTGGGGCGATGCCTCCGCACGTCCCTGGGAGCTGGCCTGCCCCTGTGGCTCCAGGAGCTGCTGTTTGGGTCATCCCAGTCTTGAAGCAAAGGAAGGCTGTGTGGGGACAAGCCACCAAACCTGCAGCAAAAGTTGTTCTTGTGGGGAATGCCCTGGTCCCCCTGCCCATGTCCCTCCTGCAGAGAGGAGCTGATCCCTCTCCTGTCACCCTCGTGGGCTGGTGACACCAGTCCCATCCCAAAACGGGTGGGAGGAAGTCCAGATGTCTTGGCAGGACTAAACCTGGTCACTCCCTGCTTTCTTTCAGGCTCTGATAGTTGATCTCTGTGAAGGGAAGATCATCCGGGCGGTAGGTCCTCCCTGTGAGGGTGTGGGGCTGGGGGTGGCCTGGATAACCCCAGGAAGGGCCTTTTCTCCTTTGGTGTCAGCTACCCGGCAGCTTCCACATTTTTATATGGCTTCAAACTGCCAGAGGGCAGGGTTAGATGGGATATTGGGAAGGAATTCCTCCCTGTGGGGGAGGTGAGGCCCTGGCACAGGCTGCCCAGAGAAGCTGCGGCTGCCCCTGGATCCGTGGAAGTGTCCAAGGCCAGGCTGGACAGGGCTTGGAGAAACCTGGGCTAGTAGAAGGTGTCCCTGCCCATGGCAGGAGGTGGAATGGGATGAGCTTTAAGGTCCCTTCTAACCCAAACCCATCTGGGATTTTGTGGTTGTATGATTTTGGGGCATAGCTATTTCAGTGGCACCCTCCCAGGGGGAACATCCACGTGAGGATGTCTACAGCCACCGCACCTGGCCTGTGAGCTACAACAGCAGGGTCCATGCACTGCACATCCCACACCCACATCTCTGCAGGACACTGTGAGGATGATTAATGAATGAGCTTTGAAAGCCCCACTCATGGGCTGCCCCAGCACGTGGCCCCCCGAGCTGGATTCCCTCCGGTGCTTCACGGCCCCGTTGCCTTCCAGGTGGGAGATGAGGAGGAGATCCTGCCTGGGAAGCTGCAGAACGAGATGCTGACGTCTCTGAACAGGCACAACAACAACAACAACGTGCACAGTAAGGACGTCTGGCATGGTAAAACAGCCCCAGTCTGCCCTCCCCAAGGCTAGAGACTTCAGCCAAGGGATTTTACTGAAGTCACCTGGTCTGGAATGTTTCTCCCCCTATTTACTGGGGTAATCCCTTGGCTTTCCCTTTGCCCTCTGAAACACGAGAGCAGGAACAGATAATTCTGCTGGCAAAATGGACTTTTGCTAATATTTGCTAATATCTATCTAATACTAGAATTAGAATATTGGAACGTTAAGATGCTGCCACCCTGGAAAGCAATACCCTGGAAAGCCAGGGCTCCCTCAGCAAGATCAGTGGGATCTTTGGTCAGTGGCAGAGGCTCTAAGCAATTCCTTGGGGTGCAAAGACAGAGCAGGTTAAAACAAGCCCATGCTGTGTTCGGAGGTCCCATCTCCCCCTCTCGTGTTCCCCTTCCAGCCTCGGAGCAGCTGAATGCCCTGGTGTCAGAAGCCTTCGTGCACTTCTTCGTGCGGCTGCTCGGGCACTACAGCTCCCACATCAAGTGGGGCAGGAGCGGCTCCGGCAGCTTCCAGGAACGAGCCTTCTGCAAGGCCACTCCCTCCAAGAGCTGCCGCAGATTCCTGAAGAAGTTTGTGAAGACCAACATGTTTTCCCTGTTTATTGAGGAGGCAGAGAAGAGCAGGATCCCACAGGAAGGTAATGGTCCCATTTCTGGCTGAGCTGTGTGGAACCCTGCTGGCTGCTTCTCTGCCCTTTGATGTGAGACCTCAGGGCAGTCCTGGGGAGGGATGAGGGATGGCACTATCCCTGCTTTCCCATTGTATCCCCAGTCTACATCACCATTCTGGCTTTTTGCTGGGTCTGCTGCTTTCTCCCTTCCTTGCTGGTGGGAAACACAAAACTGAACAGGAGTGAACACATGGGTTAAAACCTCTGGCTAACCCAGCACAATAAAGGCTGTTTCGGATGAGAGGGATGGGTGGCATTGCAAGCGCTCCCATTTCATGGACTTGTGGAATCCCAGGATTCCAGCAAATTGGGTTGGAGGGACCTTTAAAGTGCATCTCATTTCACCCCCTGCCATGGGCAGGGACACCTTCCACTATCCCAGGCTGCTCCAAGCCCTGCCCAACCTGCCTTGGACACTTCATTTCCACATTTCCCCTGGGTCCTCTCCGGGTGTCCATCACCCAGCTTGGTTTGGGACATAAACACTTCCCAGGATTCAGGCTGTTCTGTATCCCCCATTCCAAACACCAGCACTCTCCCATGACGTTTTCTCCTCCACAGCGTATTTCCAGCAGAAAATAAAAGATTACCACGAACAGAAGAAGCACCCAAGGGACTCCTGAGGTGCAGCCCGGGAGCAGAGGAGCAGGACTGGGACTGACACGTCCCTGCCAGCAGCACCACACTGGACACTGTTCCTGCCCAGCTGGGCCTCCTGCACTGCCTGGGCAGCCCCACTGAGCACCAGTTCCACCCTTTCTTCCTCAGGGCATCACTGAACTGGAAAACTCTGCACAGAACTAGTGCCAGGCTGGGATTTCTTTCCCAGTCGTGGTTGCTCCAGGAACAGACTGTGACTCCCAGTGCTTGGCCCTTCACAGTTCCCCCAGCACCTCACGCAGAGGGAGGGCAGCCAGAGCTGGCTCAGGACAGCAGGGGTTTAGAGTGATTATTAGAAGGGGGAAAAAAAGGAATGAGTAGGAAATAGCGTTACTTCTCATTAAAACAAACCAGGGGTGTGTAAATAAGGAACATCCCATTGCACAATTCCTGAGGTTTTGTTATTAACAACTGTTTTATATTGTTTTATTGAGCCATTGTTAAACACCAGCAGGAGCAGGTGGAGGGGGGGCAGTGGTTTCCTCTCTTGCAGCTGCTGCATCACTGGTGCCACACAGAGCAGAGTTTGGCTAAGGAAACAAAAATACTCATTTCCAGCAGGTTATTTATTTGTGCTGGAGCAAACTGTGAAGGCAACACGGTGGTGGGGTGTCAAGGGGGAAACAGCCGATCAACAGCTATGGGGAGGGAGGGAGGATTTGTTCCATCCCAGAGTAAAATGTGTCACCATCCTCTTGGGTCTGGTCCTGGTGCCATCTTCTCTTAAAACCTTGCAGTTCCTCTCTGGAATGTGATGCCAGCAGCAGATTAAAGCCAAGTGATGGTTCTCCTCCTTTTTGAATACACTCACCCAGGAAATAAATACTGCAGCAGGGAAGCTGGGCTGGGGCTGCAGATCTGACTGGTCCCACCCACAAAAACCCAAGCCAGGAACTTCTCCCAGCAAAGGCTGGGGACAAAGGCAGAGCTTCATTCTCCTCTCTGGGATGTTTGAGCCGAGCTGTCGCATCACTTGGTACCCACCAGGCATCAAAATATCAAAAACATCCTGGAATCATGGAATCTCAGACTGGTTTGGGATGGAAGGGATGTTCATGATCACCCAGCTCCAGCCCCTGCCGTGGGCAGGGACATCTTCCTCTGTCCCAGGTCGCTCCAAGCCCCATCCAGCCTGGCCTTGGACACTTCCAGGGATCCAGGGGCAGCCACAGCTTCTCAACCTGTGCCAGGGCCTCAGCACCCTCACAGGGAAGAGTTTCTTCCTAATATCCCATCTAAAAATCTCCTGTTTTAGTTTCAATCCATTCCCCCTCGTCTTGTCATTGTTTCCTTGTGTAAAAAGTCACTCTCATTTTTCCTACAGGTATTTGTTAAGTTGTGGCTTTAATACCCAAAGGGTGTTGAGTGCCTTTAATGCCCAGAGGGTGGGCAGTGCTGGGGAGACACTGGGAGCAGGGACACCGGGGCTGGCTCACATTGCAACACATCAGCATAACCCACAGGGTATTTTTAAATCCTTCTTCCTGCTTCAGATTTGCCCAACACTTGACCCAAGCCTACAACAGCAAATCAAATGGCGCCAAGAAATGTTTCCCTGCTTTGGAAAGAGCTCATTTATTCTGTGAAATTGTTAACACAGTTCCCAGCAGAACACTGGCCAACTCACACCATCCGAGGAACTCGGGGCCCAGCGGCAGGCAGCTCAGCCCCTGCTGCTGATTTGGGACTCAATCCCTGCCCTGCAGCTGCTCTGGGGAAGATAATTTCATGCTCTGGTATGTGTCACCCTCTGCCAGCAGCCTCAGTGCCAGCAGGCAGTCCTGGGAAGGTTCACCCTGCCCAAGCCAGCACAGGGGTGACAGCCCAGTGCTTCCACAGCTCCAGGGCAGGACCAGCCCCTGCTCCCACCCCACTCCAGCCCAGCTGGCCATGAACTCTGAACTGCTGCAATGATTCAACTCCTCTGCAGTGCTCCATTCCACGCTCTCAGCGAGGCCACAGCAGCACTGGAGGTACCTGAGGCAAGCTGGGTGGGATGTGAAGAGGAGGTAAAAAGTGCTTTGAAACAAAGCTGACGCTTCATGACACAGAAAGAGGCCCTGAGGTGTCCTGCCCTGCCCCTTTCCTGTGTTAAACCCCTTATCAGAGTAAGGGAACTCTTTCAGCAGTTCTGAAAGAGCCAACACAACACCCAGTGGAAATTTCCAGCTTCTCTTTACAAACAGAGGAAAACCTGCAGAGCAGAACTGTATTTTTTTTAGCAGGGCATGTTCTCAGTCCCAGGTGCTACTGCTACTGCAGTTCTCCCTCCTGAGTGTCTTCTCAACACAACAGAAAGTGAAAGGGCCCATCAGGAGATCAGGCTGAGGCCACAAAGCCCCTGTCCCCCTTCTCAACCCCACAAGCACATCCAGCGTGACCCATGGCACAAACAAGGCAGGTGGAAAGGTCATTTATTCCATTATCTGTCAACACACCCAGAGCCACAGCAGTACTTCAGAGAGCTTGGATTGCCAGCAGTGACTGCTCCCTGATAACACTGAAACTACATCAACAGAGAAATGGAGTTTTTTTTCTTGGCTGGGGGCATCCAAACTTACAGGGAATGAAAAGCTCAGAAAAAGGTGTCCTGTTGCATTTCCTGAACAGCAACAGGCTTTAGTTTTGCACAGGGAAATCTGGTCCTGCACAGCCTTTTAAAGGCTTTGGTTCTTCTCCAGTCTCAAGTATTATTAACAAATTATTTGGAGCAGCCTAATCTTAAACCCCTGAGGACTGAAAGCAGGAATCTTCCTTGTTTACATGGGTGAGTGGGCACAGAGGTGTTTGGTCAAAGGCTGATTCTGATTTGTGGAAACCACTCACACTTTCCAAGCAACAGCTCTGCACCCACTTCATGCTGATGAAAGGAAACACGTGGTTTGTAAAGTGCATGTTCAAACCCTTCCAGGCTATTCCCTTGCAGACTTTTACCTGCTCCCCTTGAAGGACAGTAGCAGAGGCCACATTGTCCAGATCGACCCTTTCCCCAGTTCATTGCAGCTAAAATCCAATTAATGAGCTCCCTGAATTCCATTTGTATCTAAAAATGTCATTCTAGAGCTGTCACGTCATTCATGGAGATACTCCTGGCACCAAGGCACTCGGAGCAGAGCTCCAGGACACCTGGGAGCTGCCTCAGGTGTATCAGGGTGCAGGAATCAATCCCCCCTCTCTGGTTCCAGCCAGGCCACACAGCCAGGTCCCCAGAGAACCCTCAGCTGTGCCTGCCATCAAACTGCTGCTCACAAGATTCAAAGCTGGAGTGGCAAATCCTTACAGGAGCCTCCTCCTCATCCTGAGCAGGTTCCTGATCCCCCCAGTGCCCCCAGGCTGACACAAGAGCTCTGGCTCGCTTGCTGACACCGTGCCACCCCAAAGGAAGGAGCCAAGACTCTTCCAAGCCCAGAAGACACAAAACTGGGCACTTCCTTGTGCCAAGGCTGAGCCCAAGGACTCGGCACTTCTGCTTCCCAGCACAGCCCAGCAGGGCCAGCTCGGTCTCTCCCTACAAACACTGCAAGCACTGAAGCAGAGTCACCTTCCTGCACGTCCCCTTCAGTCCTGGCCCTGCAGGACACAAGCAAGCCCAGTCCCTCAGTCCACAGCAGCCAGACACTGAGCTCTGCCCAGGGAGAGGGAACGTGGGCTCCAAACCTCCCCAGGCACTGCGAGAACCGAGCTCTCTCTGCACTTCCTGAGCACATTTTCTGATCACTGGGGTATCACAGGAAATGCACGTCAGTGCTTCCAGGAGTTGAGGGAGGTTTTGATTTACTGAGGTGTGAGGTTTTTTGGTTCCTTTATTTTCTGACCATGAGCTGTGTTTAACCCCTTCAGAGCCATGTCGCTGTCCACAGGCACTGCCTTGGCCTGGGCTCCCAGCACAGAGAATTCCCTTCCCACCTTCAGGGAGATGCTCCATGGCTCGAGGGCTGGGATTTCCAAGGTGGGATCCCAGCATTCCAGCTCTGTCCCAGCAGCTTCCCCCATCCGAGGCAGACCCTGCCCACAGACACTCCCTGCTCAGCACTGCAGCCCCTTTGCTCAGGGGCTGAAACTGCCCTCCGTGCCAGGGCCTGTGGTGAACTTCATTAACATGCAATTAATTAAACCCTCCATTAATCTTGGTTCACCACAGCTAAAACAGTATTAAAACAATGACAGAAAAAAGAAACCCAAACTTACTACACTCTAGAGCAGGTAAAGCTCTCAAAGATCCTGGAATGAAAACATGATTCATATAAAAGCACTGGAAAGCTACTCTGTAAACCACAGGCAGGTTTGTCATTCACAAGTCTTAGTAGGACAGAGCAACACATACATCTCAAGACAACTGTTGCTCTCAAAAATTCTTATTTATTAAGAGCAGAAAGGAAATTTTGCTTAAGTTTTATACATAAAAAAGTAAACAGTAAATTTTTTTTCTTATAGTCTTTTCCACTGAAGAAAATTGAGAAATAAGTTGTCTTTTTAGATAATGTTTATTTAAAAAAATAAAATTAATTGACAAAGATACCACACTATTTTGCATGCCGGGTACCCCTTGGCTCGCAGGACCCTGTTCAGCATGAAACCGCTTTGTCACAAGCACAAACCACCCCAGCTTGGCTCCCACCTGGCAGCTGCTGCAGCCACACAACTTAGTGAGATATCTCTGGGTTTTTACCAGCTCAGGTCTTTAGTAAATAAATTTCAAGTGGACACTAAACAAGTATTTCACTAAGAGATGATGAAATATTAAAATTAAAAGCAAGTCAGATTGCAGCTGTAATTATACTACATTAGAAACTTCAGTTGGTGGGGGGATCCATTCACCATATAGAGATTAATTTGTAATCAAGGTAATTACAAAGACAGAGCATTTACTTCCTGCATGCTTTCCCAGGCTTGGAACCAACAAAGTTGACTACATGGAGAGTTGACTAGGGTGTACTTGGAATTCACTCTCTCAGGCAGGAGACTAGTTAAGGAGTGTTACTGATAACGAAGAAGAAAAGTTATACAACATTGATTATTATAAATTACTTTGTTCTTATCTGCTTTTTAGCCTTAGTCTCCTACAAGTCTTCATCCATTCCTGTGGAAACCCAACTCCTCCTCCTCCATTCCCCCGTGGCAGCTCCCATCCCTAGTGGTGGTTGGAGTGCGTGGGGCAGCCCTTGATGCGGAACACGTGGATGTGCAGGTGGGCAGCGATCTGGTTGCACACACTGACACAGTATCGGAGCAGGTCCAACAGGGACAGGATCTGTACGGGGAACAGTCATCCACAGTTACACCCACATGTTCCTTGTGTGCCCCACAGGCTGGAACAGCCCACACCCCCCAAACACAGCACTGTGCTCCACTGAGCTGAACCTCCAGCTCCAGGAACAGCCATGGAGTCACAGACTGGCCTGGGATGGAAGAGACCTTAGAGCCCATCCAGCTCCACCCCTGCCATGGGCAGAGCTTCCACTAGACCAGGCTGCTCCAAGCCCTGTCCAACTTGACCTTGGACACTTCCAGGGATGGGGCATCACTCCCTAAAGAGTTTCTAGGAATGCTGGGCTTTCTTCCTGCCTAAGACAAGACAGACTCTTAATTCTACAATCAGAAAGTGGAGAAGAATTACAGCAGCTACAGAGATACTGTGAAATGTCCCATTAACTTTCAGTGGTGATAACCATACACACAACATCTTTCCACATCACATCAACACAATTTTACTGAAAGGTTAACACTGTCTCTGTTCATTAAACTTGAGCATTTGTTAAGCCCAGGTAAGTTGAATTTAGGATGTTTTTCCTGATGGGTGCTGGCATCATGACAGACATTCCAGAGCTTGAGGCATGCCAGAGCACCCCTGCATCGCCCATCACAGAACCCCTGTTAACGAGGCAGCAATGCTCATCTGCAAAATATTCTAATCTAAGCTTTGAATATTTGCTACAGTGCTTTGAAATTTTAAACTATCATAGTCATCAAAGTTGGAGTTTGAGTCCCACCATCACCCCAGAGCCACCATAATTACCATTGAACCACGTCCCCCACGTGCAACATCCAGACACCCCAGGTACGGTGACTCCACCACTGCCCTGGGCAACTTATTCCAGTGCCTGATTAACTCTTTCACCTTTTTCTTTTTTAAACATCCAACCTAAACCTCCCCTGGCATAACTTGAGGTCATTTCCTGCTGTCCTGTCCCTGTTCCCTGGCAGCAGAGCCTGATCCCCATCCTGGCTGTCCCCTCCTGTCAGGGAGTTGTGCAGAGCCAGAAGGTTCCCCTGAGCCTCCTTTTCTCCAGGCTGAGCCCCCCAGATGCTCCCTCAGCAACTCCTGGTGCTCCAGTCCCTTCCCCAGCCCCATTCCCTTCCCTGGACACACCCCAGCCCCTCAATGTCCCTCTGGTCAGGAGGGGCCCAGAGCTGTCCCCAGGACTGGAGGTGCCCCAGCAGTGGACACCACGCTGGGCCTTCTGGACACACCATGGCTTCAACAGCCCAGGTGCCACTGCCCACCTAGGCACATCTGGGTTCAGGTCCAGCCACTGTCACCAGCACCACAAAATCCTTTCCCAGCTTTCCAGCCACTCTTCTCCCAGCCTGGATCATGTCATGGGACTGTTGTGACCCGAGGACACGCTGCTCATGGATCCAGCCTGTCCAGATCCCTCCGGGAGATCCACATCCCACCCAAACTGGTGTTCTGCAAACTGACTGGGAGTGCCTCCATCCCCTCACACAGACCATCCCTAAAGACAGTGCCAGGACCATCCCAACACCGAACCAGGGACACTGACCCTGCTCAGCTCTGCACCCCCTCCAGGGGATTCAGCTGGGCACACCCAACGCGGTGAATCAGTGGCAGAGCTAATTAACCAAATGAGCCTGGACTCACCAGGGCAATCCAGAGGACAATATACTCATCAATAAAGCTGTTAAAATACTGGTCAAGGAACAGCAATGCTGGACCTATGAATGCTGTGTCATACAGATACATCTCACTCTTGGTCATGTGGGCAACCTGCAGTAAAAAAAAAAAAAAAAGAGACATTTAAGAAATAAACATGTGCCAGCCAAGGCAGAGTGATTTCAGAATACAAAAAGCCAAAACCATAAAGTTCAAGCCACATCACTGCAAAATATCAAATACTCAAGTGGCTGCAACAATACTGTTTGAACCATGGTGCTCCACAGCTACAGAGATGCAAGGTTTGCAGAGAGGTGTCTTTTATTAGAGCAGAGAATGTAGCACAGGAAAAAAAAACTAACAAGTTTTCCAGCCTCACCTCTTCCTCCTGCCAGAAACCAAACAGTGAAATGGAAGCAGACTGGTAAATGTTAAAGTTGAGCCTGAAAACAAAAACTCACAGCTGCTGGAGCTTCAAAATTTGAGGACACTTGGTGCTCTTCTCTCTCCACCTCTTTTTATCCCATTCCACAAGGATCACCATCTCTCTCTGTTTACAATTTGATGAACATTTTTGGCGTTCAGGTGTGCCCTTCCCACCTCCCTGTGTGCACAGAACCATCCCACACTCCATCCCAACTGCACAGCACAGCTGTGAGCACCAAAGCAAACCTGCTAAGAAAGAAACCCTTCCTCCACTATGAATTTAAACTCTTCCACTGTAAGTTAAGTCCAGCACTGACCCAGCTCACAGCAGCCCAACAGAGGCCTGCAGAACTGGGATGGTGTTTGAGGCAGGAGCTGTTTAACCCTCGTTCATTGACAACTCTGTCCTTGTACAAATGTTAATTATTTTAACCCCTATTTACCTCCAGTTCTTCAAGGTAAACCCCCAGCAAGTGTTCCAAACCTCACCATCACCCCCACTCCTTCTGCCAAACCTTCCTCCCCTTTGTGCCTGTTCCAGCCCAACTCTTGACACGTGCACAAACACATCACAAACGTGTGTTAACAGCTGGGGAAGGGGGAGAACAGCTCTGAGCTCTTCTGATGCTGCCTGTGCAACTACAGCATCAACTCCAGGCTCCCACTGCCCTCTCAAACAGAAAATGACTCTGCTGCTCCTCCAGCCTACTTAAAGCAAAGCACGAGCATCTCTTCAGTGCACAAACACGTGGGAGTTACTCAGTGGAATACCCAGAGAGTTCCAAAATCTACAGAGCTCTCCTGCAACAGGTCTTGGGAAGGTTCTGGAACACTCACCACGAGTTTATTTGTGATCTTGGCAGACACAAAGCCAAAAGTCAGGATGTAGAGGCAGGGGTGCCTCTCAAAGAGCTGCACAGCAGATTTCTTGTAGATCATTGCAGCCAAGGCGATCACTGAGCCAATATGGAGAAAAGGTGAGAGGACACTTGTTCCCTATGGTGAGATTAAAGCATGAGGTTAATAAAATGTGCACATTGCAAAGAAATCTCAAAGAGCCCCTCACATGGTGTGCAATGAGGGGTTAAAAATAAAATCACATTAGAAACATCTTTCTGAAAACTAGTGGTAAAAGGAAGAAAAAGTAGTGAAACTTGAGCACGCAGCAGCTGAGAACATGGTGGAAACTTTCTGGTGCTGGGGAAAAAAAACAGATTTTAGGCAGCAAGAACCACTGCAACAGAAGGTGCTTGTGTAGGCACTTCCACTTGTTCTTTTACATTGGTAATATAAATAATACAGATCTTTCAGAAAGATCAAACCCAGAATCTTCTTGAAAAATTTCCTTCTGAATGGATTTTTGCATAGGATATTTCTATTAACTCTTCAGTGAGGGGTGTATTTGTATAATTTGGTTTATCTCATTAATTCAAAAACAAATATTGAAGTACAATGAGTACTTTATATCAAGAATTTCAAAACTTTGACTCCTAAATCTACTATTGTTACACACACAACATTAACTAGTTTTCCCAAGCCAGCAAGGAGCTGAAGGGAAAATATTTCCATGGAGAAGGGATTAAACACAAACTGTGGCTGAAGAGCCTTCGTGCTGAGGAGGAACTGGCAGCCCAAGGTACTCACTGCTATAGTGGATCCATTTTTGCCAACTCCACCCGTGAAGATCACACCAAAGTAGTTTGTACAGGAGAATATGGTTCCTGCCACAGTACAAAGAGCTGGGAATATTTTCACCTGAATATTCAGTATTGGAATCTTAATGGAAGAGAGAAAAGAAGTTAAAATATGCACAAACTCAAATTTGGGTTGGTATTTCAGGTGCACTCAAACACTCCACTTTCCAACACAACATTTGCTCTTCTCTCTCTGCTATACAGAGATTGACATTTCTACAGAGAAAAACGTATTTTCCAAAAATCCTTCCATGAAGCTTCCAAGAAAGCCAGACTTATGTTCAGTTACCAGAGAAGAGACAGCAAAAGCAGAGAAATGGACAGAAACCAAGAACTTGCTCTAAATCATTTCAGGGAAGAGAATCATCACCTTTCCTGAAGCTGCAGTCAGAATCAAACTGGGCAGAACAAGAGCCACCTGGGATAGTCAGTACTGGATCCAACCTTTTGTGCAAGGCATGGCAAGCAAAGAGATCAGACAAGTCAGATCAGTGACCCAGGAGAGGAAGGATGAGGTTGCTAAAGAGGGGAGAACGAGCACAGGTAGTGTCGAAAGTTTCCTTCATTTTTTAACAGTTATGTTTCAAGCAAAACAGGAAAAACTAGAAATGAAGAACAGTCCAAAGTAAACCACAGGAAATATGTTATGGAAGCAAGTGTTCAGTGATAACTAACCAAAACTTCCCAACTGTATCTATTCAACTGCTCAAAGCTCTTCATTTGGGAACTGAAGTCATGGCACTCAACTGAATAAATGCTCGGCTCCCCAGTGAATCTGACCAGGAACACAAGCCCAGAGGAGGTCAAGTTGCTTCTATTTTTCTTTAATTACACTCTCAGAGTAGATTTCAGCAGGTTTATCATGGAATATTACGAGCTGGAAGGGACCCACCAGGAGCATCCAGTCCAGCCCCTGTTCCTACACAGACATCCCAACAATCCCCCCTGTGCCCGACAGCGCTGTCCAAACACTCCTGAAGATCATTCCTGAAGATCCTCAATTTTCTACTCCATCCAACAACTGAACCTCTTGGTCTTTTCAGGGCATGATTACGAGGCAGAGGAGCATTAACCCTTCATGCCTTGCTCAGCCCACTCCCCAAACCCCACCCAGTTTCATGACACTCATATATTTCTCCCCTCTTAAGGCAAAAAAAGGCATTTCCTACATGTAGAGAACTGTAGAGAAAGAATAAAGACAAATAAAGAGAAGACTTGAATTGCCAGACTGTAGCACTACTTGTAATCATCCATTCATGTCAGGAGGCTCAGAACTTCTCAAACTCTTCTAAAAGCAGGTACCTATGCTGACCTCTGCCTCAGAACTGATACTCTGGTATTTAAAGAATGAGCTAGATTGACTTTTACAAGCAGAAGGAAACAGTAGCAAACTCCATTACAGGAGTCAGAAGATATTAAGGTTGACATTTTCCCAAGACAAAGGAAGTTGATTGGGAAAAACACCCTGTGAACTCCCAGCTAGCACTAGAACACTGGAGAAGGATTCTCAGGGAGGAAGATAAGGCCACACAGTTGTAATAGTCCAGATTTGGGTTCTTAACACCCTCCTTTTGGCCTCCACAGCAGCTGCATCAGTGCAAAACATGTCTGAAGAAAAAATTATTGAGAAACAGCCACATGCAGAAATTTGGCAGAGGAAAGCCAGGAGTGGATTAAAAAGTCAGCGCCTGCTGAAAAGTCAAAAGTGGTAAGCAGCAAAATCAAGCAAATATCAGATTACATTTCTTTTTTCCCTCTGAGTAGGGGAAGAGAGGGAAATGTTAATACAAAGTGGCACTGCAGCCCCTGAATCTTAACTCAGAGGACACTGGAAGACAGCCACAAGGCTGCCCTGTCTGGTATTCCACGTGCACTACAGCCCCTGCAGTTAATCTGCCCTTCCTGGTGATTCCAGGGCCTTCATCCAAAGTCACACGCAGGCAGAACTTCCCAAACCCATGTCAGCAATGCAGGGAAGTATCACCAGTCACATCTTTTACAGGCAAATCATGTTCTCTGTTAAACCCTCTGAGACTGATCACAGAGGGAAGACTGCATTGACCAGAGAGCTGCAGAATCCAAGTAAACCCTGGGAAAGAAGCGTTCCAGGCTGGACAGGGTTTGGAGCAACCTGGACTAGTGGAAGGTGTCTCTGCCCATGGCAGGGGGTGGGACTGAATGAGCTTTAAGGGTCATTCCAAACCATTCCACAATTCCAGATTTTGCTTGGGAAGAGCCCAGGCATGGCAATAACCAAGTGGCAGCAAGCAAAGGACGGAGTCTGGAGCAGTTGCCAGAGCCAGCATTAAAGCAAGTCTTGAATATTTTGCAAGAAAATTACTGCCAGGATTCCAGAGTACATTCCATCAGTTTTGTGCAGAATGAATTGGGATTTATAAAATAAAGTTATGAGGAAATAGGCCAGAGCAGAGTCCAGCTAAGGGCTCAGGGAAGCAGCATGTAAGAGAGCACAGGAAGGGTTCCTCCAGGAGCCCCTCCTGTCCCCAGTCCCACAAACCCCCCCAGCCAGCTGGGGAACTCACACCCTGGAGTCCTCCTCACAGGGCTGGACCCCAGCTGCAGTTTGGAGCTGTCCAGATACACTGCAGTCACATCTGTCCAAGGAACAGCTTCCAGAGGGCTGAACTCCAGCTTCATATTCCCAAAGTGTTGGTGTTTTTTCATATTCCAGACTCTGTGGGAGAAAACTCCAGCAACTGCAGCACTTTCCTTGCTTCAAGCAGGAAAATCAAATATAAAATCTATTAAACCAGTTACCCTAAGCTTCCTTGCTTTATTCACATGTCTCAAATGATCCAAGATGGAGCCACAGTCAGCATCCCACAGGAATTAACCAGCTCCAGGAGCCTGGGAAGCAGCACTTAACAGGCTTTGAGGAGAATTTACACTGCAAGAAAGGAGGGGGTCAGGATAGGCACACACAGTTTCATGGAACAAAGGAAAGGTAATGAAAGCAGCAATTGCAAAAATCCACAACTCTGCATTTTGCCTGTTCACAGTGTTTTGCTTTCCCCATGAAAAGTGGAATGTTTGAGTACACAAACACATTTACTCCATACTTCCCCCAAACAGAAGAAAATAAAAAATACCAAACCACCAATTTTGTAGTCACATCAAGAATTGAAGGATTAGAGAGGGCTGGGTGAGAAGGTGTTGTGTGATTTATTTTGCTCTGCAAACAGCAAATAACATTTATCTCTAAACGAACACAAAATCTCACTCATTGAATTAAACAGAATTATCATGGGAGGCCTGATTAAGGTTGCTCTCTGGAGAAATGCTCCGTTAAACCAACCAAACTAGTTAAGTATTTTTGGGAGCTGCCTTAGGCAAATGCTGCTGCAACACAGAACTTCTGCTAGATTTCCAGATTTTGCTGAAAAGGGTTATTTAACAGACTATTTTAGAGTTACTTAAGCTGTTTAATAACAAGAGACCCATTTCTAAGCTCACACAAACATCACTGAATTGTGGCAGAGGTTGCTCTAAGCAGCACTTTCTCCCCTTTACTTTGTTTTTTTTAAAGGAAACTGAACAGGAACTGAGAAATTCTCTTGGTAACAGAATATTACATTATAGCTTCATGGGGATGTTGGGCCACACTAATGTATCTGGAAAAACTGGCACCAATAAAATCAAGTGTAGCCTCATTTTTATTTTCTAATCAGTCCTACCCACCCTCATTCCCTTTAGATGGTATTTACTTTGCAGTTTTTAGAATTAATTAAGGGCTTTGGGGTTTTAAGCACAAGCAGCAAAATCAGGATAGCCACAATTAGCTCATTTGGGATGGGTTCATTGCTCCCATTACACAGAGCAGATTAGAAATTCATACATTTGACATTAAGCTTTTTAGGGACTTTTGGCCATCTCTTGGTGTTACTGAAATCAAGATTTCTTTTTCCTTAAGAATTGCATTTGTCAAATAGAGAGAGAAGACTGATAAACAGGAAGGAAAACTAGGAAAACCTTCCAGAAAATCAATGCTTTGGATTTTATTTCCAGTGAATTTATGTCTTTTTAATTTATGTATGCACATACCTGCTTTTCTGTGGACAATGCCATTTTGATAGCTCAATGTGGCTTCTAATACTACTGCATTACTATTATTATTGTAATTACCATTAAACTGTCAGCTGACATGGCCTGGTGAGCCTATATCAACATATCTATATTATATATAATATATACATAATATAGATATAAATAAAACATCTGCAGCCAGGCTGTGCCAGGAGCTCATTTAATCAGGATCGTCTTAGTTTGAAAGGAAAAACCTGACAAATGGGGTTTTTTCCCTTACACAAATCAAGAGTTATCAGCCACATTCAGGCCAAATTATCTACTGATGATTCCCAACTTCTCTCCCAAGAGTTCCCCCAAATCCTCATCCCAGTTTAATATTCCTCCACTGTTTGTTGCATGGAATTAATTCAAGTTTTGGCCGGGATTTCACCTAAGTTCATGCAATGCTTGATTGCTTTTTACCTGCAGGTACAGAGTATAAAATAACCTTGTTTTAATGACTCTGGTACAGCCAGAATCCACAGTTAATTAAGGGATCTGGATTAAAAAAATCTGTTTCCATTTATGAGGAAAAGTGAAACTTTCCTGCAGAAGTGAAACTGTCTCGAGATGTGCAGGAGTCCTTCAGCGACCACGGGATTATTAAAAAGGATAAAATAAGAACGTGAGCAAAATTACCAGAGATTGCCAAAAAGGTGGTCCTCCAATCACTGCCAGTAAATGCATGATTATTATGAAGATTTGTACTTCAGTCACATCAATTCTGATTAGGTATAAAAAGCCAAAAAAAAAAAACAAACAATGCAAAATTATTCAAAGCAATTTCAAGTCAGTTATTCGCAAGCTCAGCGGAGCAACTCTGTCATGCACAGTATAAACACCCCAAAAGGCTGAGGAAAAGGAAAAACTCACAAGTAATTTAGAAGGCAAAAATGTATTTAGTTTTATTGTTCAAATTAAGAGCAATGTTGTGGTATAATTTTGTTTTCACAGTGTAATAACAGAAAATCCATTTTATCAACAGAAGATATTGGAACTCTTCACTGCCCATTGGCAGCTGCAGAAATAAATATTCAGTTTTAACCTTGTCCACCAAAAAAAAAAGAATTTCGTACAGATGATAAAATTCTAAAAATGTATTTTTAACCCATATTATAGTCCCTACCCTATTTTAATATGAATATTCTCTGAGTAAGATCAAGCTTTGAAGAAACACAAATCCCTAAAGGGTTGATGGAAATGGTGCAGTGGCATCAAGAAGAGAAATCACTTCTGGTTCCAGCAGAGCCAGGATGTGATGCAGGAAGGAATGGGAGAAAACAGGGAATTTATGGCTTTGTTGTAAGGAGCATGAAAAGTCTAGGAGGTAGAAAGAGCAAAAAATGGGTGTAGAAATGAATGTCAGAAACAGGAGTATATAAAAATACAAGTGAAATGAAGAGGATGAACTTGCTGGTGTGAGATACATACATGGGGTGGATATATATACTACATATGTTATAAATAGGCATACACATTTTATACATCTATATATATGCATATCAATGTATGTTATATATAAAAAAATATGTTATATATTTTATAGTCATGTAATAGTATCTTGCCCTGAAGTGCTACATCAAAAATAACCCTTCAAGTCAGTTTGAAACATTTCTGGCTTATCCTTATTTCCAACTAGATAATTCTACCTAAAAGACTCCAAATCCTGCAGACACAGGCTTTGCTGTGACAAAACCCTGCTGGTATCACCTGCACAGGGAAGGAGAATTATGGGCTGGGCTTTCCTCTGCCTGCCTGAAATGAGCTACAGGATGGAATTGATTTTATCATCAGCTCAGTGCTTCTCTGCAGACTTTGCTTCAGTTTGGGAGTGGATCCTCTCATTTGAGGATCTCCAGTCTGGGCAGCAGCAGAGCCATAGCACAAGGGATAATTCTAAATCTGCACCTAAATCCCTTGGCAGACATCCCCTATTGCAGGGGTTGCAATGAGATGAGTTTTAAGGTTCTTCCCAACCCAACCCATTCCATGAGTCTTTGCTTTGTCAATTTGCTTTTCACTACACAAACCTGGAGATGTGACACCCAGGAAATAACCTTGAAAGCGCTCCTCTATTAAATTTTCTCAATACCAACCCTGCAAGGCAATCACAACTGGCTAGGGGGAAAATTAACTTCCACTGAGCAAAGAATGTTCTAAAAGATCTGTTTTCAGTCCTGATACAAACAAATGGAGCCACTGAGGTACCTTGAAAGAAAAAAATAAAAATGCTCAGCAGAGATACACAAAACAACCAATTTAATGCAAATTTCTTCCTCCCAGCCCTTGAATCAGCATGGAAATGTGTTCTCAGCGTGTCCAGCCAAGGAAGGGCTGGAGCAGATCCATTCCAGGAGTGCAGGAATGTGTTTTAGCCCATTTCACTACTTCTGTCAGTCACCTAAAGAACAGAAAGAAACTGAGAAAGTTCACAGAAACAGTGACTAATAAATCATGGAGGTAACTCCAATTTGCAGCTTTCCTTGGATAGGAAACCAGGCTACTTTTGGCAGCAGAAATCTTATGCACAATAAAGAAATGTCACGTGTGGAAACCCAAGTTGTTCTGCCAGACAAACCTTTGCACGAGGCTGAGAGTCCAACAAACACACGGGGAGCAGTGCCTGGACTGAGGTTAGGGAGACAGTTTTATCTTTACACAGCCATGGCACAACCTTTACTCCCCTGCCCAGGGCTCTGCCCTTCCAACTCAAACAGAAACACCATCAGGCAGCCAAGGATATTTGTCAAAAACTCCTCCCTGACTTACAGGAAGAATCTCCTATTGTAGAACAAATACAAGTCTTAACTTCAGTACCACCTTAATATTCTGTATTTTCAATGGCTCCTTAAAACAGAAAATAAAAGCATTAATGCCTACTGAGGAGAAACTAACCAAACTAGCACCTAAAGAACGCATAAATTCTTAATCCTGAGGAGGAAAAAGTCCTGGGAACATCCCATGCTCATTAAAACCACTGTCAGATGACTTAAAATGACAGGCTTTATATCAGTAAAGCACATGCCTGATGCTGGAATCATTCTTTCTGAATGAAATTTTTTCTCAGGATGTCAAGTGGCCTCTAGACAGAAATCTAAGAACCCAGAAATCCACAGGCAACTTCTCAAAGCTGGACTGCAGAAGGGAGAACATCTGGAAGCAGAAGGTGGTGAAAGGGGCACACTGTTCCTTCTCTGGGTTTAACTTGAATTCAAGGTAACTGTGCAAGCCCAGGATGAACCAGATACATCTCTGATGCTGCTGCATGGAGAAGTCATCCCAAGTTCCTTAAAACCTGACCACTTTCTTCCCCCAAAACACCTGCTCAGCCCCACTTTCCCTCCCATGCCAGCACCACCTCCTGCCATCAGTGGAGTTGGGAGATTGGTTTGGCTAAAAGGATCCAACGAAAAAGAAGAAATTCCTGTCCCAATTCCCAGACCATCATCTTTCCTGGTGTTTTTTTTGTGACTTTGGGAATTCTGGGGGCCCTGGGGAGAGGGCAGGGAAGATCTGCTCAGCCCCTGGAAGCCACACAACCCAACAGTGGGTCCCGGTGGGACTTGGTGGCTTCAGGAAAGGAATAAATGGGAATGACAGACAAGCAGATTGCTACCAGCCTTCACAGAAGTTCTAAACAGCCCCTAAAATGAAAAATAAGTGAAAGTATGCCATTATAAACTGAAGCAACAATGTTTTTATTCAAGAGACATGAGCAAAGCAGTATCTGAACTGTCTGAAAAGCATTAACAGGTCAGGAGATCAAGAGGACATTCTTACACCTAAATGATTAATTTGGATTTATGCACTGTATCCAGGTAAAATGAACTAGCAGCCAAAAAAATCCATGAATTGCCTCAGTCACCACAGTGTTTTGAACCTCTGGCAGAGCTGGGAAGTACCAAATGAAATGGGAAGGCAAAGGCAGGGCTGCAGGAAAGCACTTGCTCCATTTGGATGGAGACTAAGCAATGCCTTTCTTTTTGGGGGAAAATGCACCCAACTTGTCTTAGTGGATGGGGAATTTATTCACAAAGCAAGGTGATAATATTCCTGGTTAGATATGACATCATTAGTTCCATATTTTATTCTACATCAAGTTCCTTGCATATTCAAGTGACTCTCCCATGGTAAACATTAGAGAGAACAATTCTGGAGTAATGGATCATTTATCAAATTATAGTAAAAAAACAAGGGAAAAAAAGTAGAAAATAGGGAAAGGCCTTTGCTCCTGCAGACTGCCTCATTTAATTACTATAATCACATTTAATTACATACAAGCAGGTACCACACACAGAGCTGTAAGAAAGCAAAACCATTTCAAAGCAAGAAGGGAATCAGCCAGTTCAAAGATTCTATTTTCAACTTGTGTTTGTATTTATTTACTCATTTAAATACTACAGTGGAAGTCCTAAGAAAAAACAAATGGGAAGAGCAAGCAGCATGAATTCTGCAAGAGCTTCTAAAAGCCTCTGAACTGGGATATTTTTATTAAGTGGGTTATTTTCAGGCATCACTGGAGCCATACTTCCCCTCAACCTGACAGCTTTGCTGCCTGGTGTTTCCTGACAACTGAGTCATGTCAGCAGTGCTCAGATACTGACACTGTGCACATTGTGTGGAGGATCATTAAGCCCCACAAAATGGAGAAAATGAAACAAACCCTTTTCCCAAGACATTCCCACACTACAATAGATGGACGGAAAGTTATTGTACAAGTTCAGTGGACACAAAGAATCACGTTCCAAAAATCTCTTCCTCAAATAAACCAGGGGCTTTTTCATCTTTTATAAAATAAACAGAAGACCCTGAATTGAGGTTTAAGATCAGCAGGAACATCCAGGCAAAGAACAAGAACAAAGAGCTGATGCTAACAACAGAGCAAAGAGCCCAGACTCAATATTTAACAAACTAAAATGCCCAGACAGAACATCCAGTGGCATGGCTGGGGAGAACATTCCCAATAATACTGACAAGTACTGGTTCTGCAGCAAATGATGTTAGGGAAGAATAACCAGCAGTGCTGTGTGAGGCAGGGACAGGGTCAGGCAATGTCAGCATTGCACTGGAGGTAAACCACAGGCTGAAAAACAGAATACCCAAGGATTTAATTCCAATGAAGTCAGGGAAGCACAAGAGTTGTGAGTTTTAAAATGCACATTTCGGCCCTCACTCCCTATCTGCCTAACTTCACAAAACAGCAGAATTCCTGCAGAGCTTCCAGGGACAGCTGCAATTCCCGTGGTGACACTGCCATCCATCAATTCTCCTGCACACATTGCAGTGTTTTCCTCTCCTGAGCCTCCTTTCCCTGCTGTGACAAACTGAAATGCAGATTATTTGCCAGTCTTCAAACGTGTACGGCCTTCCCAGGTAAGAGATGAAGGAGAGAACCCTGGCCTGGCTTGAGTTAGAAGAGACCTCAAAGCTCATCCCATTCCACCATGGGCAGGGACACCTTCCCCTAGCCCAGGTCACTCCAAACCCCATCCAGTCTGGCCTCAGACACTTTCAGGGATAGGACAGGCACAGCTTCTCTGGGCAGGGCATCCCCACCCTCACACGGAGGAATTCCTTCCTTCCTTCCCACTATCCCATCTGTCCCTGCCCTCTGGCACTGGGAAGCCATTCCCCTTGTCCTGCCACTCCATCCCTTGTCCAAAGTCCCCTTCCAGCTCTTTAGACACAGGAAGGAGCTCTAAGCTCTCCCTAGATTCTTTCCTTCTGCAGGCTGAACATCCCCAGCTCTCCTAGCCTTTCCTCATAGATTTCCACCCCTCTAATCACTTTTGTGGCCAAATATTGTCACATTATTATCATATTATCATTATCAAATATTGTCATATTATTATTTTAACATTTTGTTTTCTAAAGAAGGCTGAGTGGTCTCCAGATTGAATCATCCTCAACACCTTAATTTTCAATTTGTCTGTATCACATATAGAACATAAATATATATGTAGTGCTAAACTGTATTAAAACAGCCCAATTCTGGTCTTTGAAAAATCACCAAGGCAAAATGTTCCAAAACAAAGTCATATTCCAACAGTACAAGAACTGCAGGGTGACACTGCAGAGAGAAGGAGGCAGGGCTGAAACTCTGGCACTTCAGGTGTCAATGTGGGGAATAATGAAGTAAACCTATTTTGATTCCCAAAATATTTTTAAGGCTTTTTAAGCCTTCAGGTTCTTCTAAATAATTTCCCCATCGGCTACAGGGATAAGCAAACTTCATTAACAATTTAAGACATTTTTCCCCTCTCTGGTGAACATAAAACTTCCCTGCCCAGCAAGTACAGGGTTTAGCTGTGCAGCAAGAATTTGAAGCTGCTCACTCCATACTGTCCCAGATCCTGTATTATTTTCAAGACAGCGTTATATTATTATATTTTCTCAGTACAAATGTTTATCACATGAAACAGCCAGAGTATGAATATGCATTTTCTGTAGCTTAGCTATCTGAGATGTGCAATACTGACCTAAAAATCTGTTCTGTGGGACCTCTGAGTGTGTAAATAAGTGACTGTGTCTGAGCAAACCACCTGGTAGCAGCAGCACCTTCAGTTGTGAGTTAAGACTAAAACTAAAGATGCCAGAAGGCATCTGAAATTGCTCATGCCAGAATTTAAATAGATTTAGAAGTCTGTGCTGTAACTCAGTGTGAGGAGACCTGTCACAGGCAACGCCTGGGGTTCTGTCTCAGGAGCCAGTGACAAGAGCCTGAGGGACAGGACAAGGGGAAGCAGTTTCCCAGCTCCAGAGGCCAGGGATAGATGAGACACTGGGAAGAAGTTCCTCCTCGTGCAGGTGGTGAGGCCCTGGCCCAGGCTGCCCCATGCCTGGGAGCATCTAAGGCCAGGCTGGACACTGGGGCTTGGAGCAACCTGGGATAGTGGAAAGTGTCCCTGCCCAAGGGAGGGGCTAGAATGGGATGAGCTTCAAGGTCCCTCTAAACCAAACCATCCTAGGATTTTGTGAAAATGCCCTGCCTGGCCCATCTCCTCACACCCTACTCCCCAGCTGGCTGTAAAACCAGTATCACCAGTATCTCCTGGGATGGCAAAGGCCTCCTTTGCCAGCAGGGCTGCAGATGGATATCTCCGGCAGCTCCAGGTCCTCTGCACCTGCCCTTCCCCTCTCTCCCATCCCATGGCAAATTGTCCTACTCCAGTTCAAACAATTTCCTTTCATCACCCAATCTCAGTTATCTCCACCCCACAAGCATCACCCCAGGGAATGAGTTCAGAACTCTCAGTGTTTCAGAACTCTGTGATTTGATAATTTTTCCTGCCCTTAGCGAATCCTTGGTCAGTTCAGATGCTGATATCACAGGCTAAAATCTTGATTTAGGCTCTTCCTTCCTTTGGACTAGTGCTTGCTAAATTACCATTTCCTGACACTATTTCCAGCCTTTCAGAGATTATGAACAAAGGATTTGAAAAATTAAGTCACTGGTGTCACCTAACTCCCCTCAGAGCCACCCAGCTCCCAGGGCCAGCTGGAGACACGGCAGGATTTACCAGATTGCTGATGGTGCTGCATCTAAAGCAGAGCCAGTAATTCATCTTCCTAAAAAACTTCCTGAAAGCAGAGATTTTGCTCTGCTATTACATGAAAAAACAAAGGAACTATTAGAAAATAATTAGCATCAACACAGGTTTAAAAAGAACTATGTAAACCAACCACCAAAAAAAATAACCTCACTTTTGCTTAACATCTGATGCAGTTCTAAGAAAGAGATCAAAAAGCTTATATCCTCAAATATTTCAAAGAAAAGTCCAGGATAAAAATTCATCAATAATAATCATAATCCATGAGATATTTCAAGGAATGCAATTCATTCACTTCTAATGATAATATTTTATTGAGAGGGGACCTCACCCACATACAATGTATTAGGGAAACAAAGAAAAAAAAAGAGGTAAAATAAGGAAGAGAAAGTCCCTCCTAAGGCTAGCAAAGTAAATGGGAGAAGGATTTATTTAGCACAGACATAAGGAAAAGCATTCTGAAGATAAAGACAAGATGGAAAGGAAGTTACTTCAAGAAGCTACAAGCGCAGGGATCAAGCTGCACAACTTAAACCAGATATTTTTAACCAGACTTTTTAAGTTATTACACAAGACACAGTTCCCTGAAAGAGACGAGAAATTCTCCTTTTTTTGGTGGAAAGGTATTGAAGTGGCAGCAACAAAAGAAGCTTTTTTAAAAAGTAGTTCCAACTACATTATTTTACATCCACACTTCGAGCTGCTTCCACAGCCTTGCTTGGCTTTTAGGTGAAGCCAAAACTGTGATAAAAGTTTGATTTAAACTTTGGTTAAACAGACAGGTTTTGCTTTGGTTTCAAATAAAACGTGACGCTTTCAAAACAATTTGTTTCCAGTTAAATCAATTTTTTCCTATCCATTCAAACATTTTTCCTCCTCGTATTAAACACCAGGATCCCCTGGAGAAGCTGCTTTCCACAGAGCAGTGCATGACAAAGGTGCTGCCCTGCTCAGGCCTCAAGCAAAGGCTTTACCGTGTGATTCCAGAACCAGGGCCCCAGCGTTCCCGTGAGGAGCTGGATGGCTACTGTGCAGAGCATGGACTCTGTCACATCAAATCTATGTGTGAGGAACAGAAACAGTTCAGAACGTTCTCCTGAGCACTCCTCTGCAGGCAGGACTAAAATCTGACAAAATCCAGGGTCTGGGTGATTCAAAGGGCAGGTCAGGGAAGGGATTCACAACCACAAAACCCAGGAGTATTACTGAATTAACAAAACCATTCTAACCCACATAGAAAATTTACACATTTAAATCTTCATTCAGAACTTCTGCAATTTACAGTTTTACCGTATCACTCCAGCACATAAGGAAAAACAATCATTTGATGTATGCATGAGAGAATAAACTAAAATCCTTGCTCCAAGTCATGGTGAATAAAATCCATAACCAAGCACAATCCAGGACTCTCATCTCCTGATCTCATGTTCATGTCTGCAAATGACACTGAATATATGTATTCTTTAGCTGAAGATGCTCCTGCATCTTTTAGTGGAGCTGAAATGCAGATTGTATTTCAGTTTGACACCTCTGAGGGAAAGGAAGTTTCATCTCCCTCCTCACGCAGCACCTTGGCAAATAATGCTCCAAGAAGTGATCCTGCTCAGGGGTCATCACCCTCCATTCTGAATATATTTATTTCTCACCCCTGACAGAAAGGGATGAAAAAATGTGCTGGAGCCAACAAAGCCACCCTTTCTCCTAATACAAAGCCATAAATCTGCATTTTACCACAACAAAAAGATTTTAAAATGGGATGAAATTTTAAAAAATCAAACCATCTAGTTTAAAAAGAAAATAACTCAGCAGCAGGGTCAGCCAGAACGCAGATCCTGTTTATTGCTGTTCTTATCAGAGTGTGCTGGAACAGACACTCACCATGCCAAGGGATTAAAAATGGGCAGTGCAGAAAGGTCATGGTGGCCCCATTGCAGGGCTCAGGTGCAGTGATAACACACAGACACCATGCCTGAGCAGAGGGGCTGCTGAACTTCAGCCTGATAAGCATTTTCAGTTTAATTACCACAGCACATAACAGTAAATAGTAAGTACACTGGTGATTTTTAGCTACTGCCAAAAACAACCACACTGGGAGAGGTAATAGTTGGTATTTTAGGGAATAGAGGAGGAATTGTCCATGTCCAAGCCCCACAGCTACTTTGGTGCCTCACAACAGCTGCAGTTTCTATTCCTTTTTTCCTATGTTATTTTAGGTGATATTTGTAATTCAGACATGGATCCATTTTTTTAACATTATCTGGGAAGTTTCAGAAGGGACATTGACCTTGGCATGTGCTTCACTCCACAGAGATGCTGCCACTGACAATCCCCCTGCCTGCTCTGCTGGGAATCTGTCAGGCTCCTGAGTCTGAAGCCAATTAACACCCAGGAGATTTGTGCTGCATGCAGAATATTCCCTTCTCAGTGCTGATTTATTGAGTGTATTCCATGGGCAATTCTTACAGGCCCTGTTTGACTAAACAAGTCATTAGACAATTCAAGAGCCACCACTGGCTCAGGGCTCAGAGACAGCTGCAGTCAATCCCTTCCTTGTGCTAACAGGGAACCCAAACTGAACTCAAATGGAGAGATGTCCTGAGAAAATGATCCAACGACAACAGGAAACAGACACTTACACTGGAGATGGCCCTGAAATCAAGTCAATCAGTATCTGATCTAATACAGCTTTTTAAGGCTGTGTGAAACTACAAGGGAGGTTTATGCACCATCCTCCCCTTCCTCCCTCAACACACAAAACTCCATGAAAAAGTCCCAGATCACAGCAGACAAGAAAAACACTCCTGCCTCAACAGAAAACAGAAGTTACAGAACTTGAAAAACTCACAGGGATCCATCTACCAGTTAATGCTCTGGTCTGAAAAATGATGATTCTTCCATCTGTTTTGTCTGTATCTACTGAGCGTGCAAGTGGGATTACTAAGGCTGGGCAATGAACTGGGAATCTGAGCAGAAGACAAAGAACTGTTTTCTTAAGGGAACCACAGCAGCAAGAAAAGAATGTTTAACATCAGAACACAAGAGAAAGAAAAACTGAGAGTCACATGCTAGAAGTACAAATGCTTAGTTATAAAGTTATTAGAGTTTTATCCTAACTCATTACAATCCTGCAGTTTTAGTTGGATGCAATGAAATACAATAGCATGAATAAAGCAAACTGTACAGAAAAAATGAAACATGAATTAGAATTATTTCCAGCACCAGGAAATTCATGTTGAGGAAAAAATAATATTAAAAATGGGCCATCAGCCCCTTTCCTCATGATTATACACATCCAGTATGTAAATATTTCCTTCTGCTGCCCACAGAGGTACACAGAAGTTGCACAGGTCAGGCAATAGCCACGTGTTTGTTATGTTGTAGTTCATTATTTCACAGAGCAGTGAGAACTCCAAGGATTTACCAGAACAATCAGGAGCAGTATCTCCACACGTGACCAATGGGATCCTGGCTGAAAATGTTGTTGAACGACTTGTGGGAGGGAAGAGGAAGATGTGGGAACCACCCCCACCCTTTTGCAGGAGCCCTCAGCAGCTGCACAGGTTTCTGAGACACTGCCAGTGTGACTGAGGGAGCAGGAGGTGCAGCAGCCACCACAGAGACCAACACGTCCTGCTCACAAGCACAGAGAACCCAACATCCCCTGACATCATCAGAGGCTCTACTTAACCTCAGACTCTCCTCTGTAAATAACCTGGGTGTAAAAGTTCTCAAAGCAGTGCTGGAAAGTTTAAACTCTGCAATCATGGGGATTACTGCCTTATCTCAGACAGGGGATCCTGACGTTGTTCCCAGGAGCAAGAACTCAATGTGCTAAATTCTGACTTGGAAGGTTTCCATCCCTGTATTTCAGTATTTGGTGTGTGCTGTCTATGCAAGATTAAACACCAACTCCTCTGCTGAGGCTGAAGAGGAAGGCTGGCTTAGCTGCTTCCTGAAATCCAGCCCCATTTGCTCACCTCTCCTTTGTACCTTAGCAGCAGCAGTGGTGACAGGGCTCAGCTGAACCAGCCCATTATCCCACAGGCTCTTGGGCTGTACAGCTGCTCCAGAGTCACTGAACAGGAATGCTCCCCCAAATTCTCCAACTCTCCTCGAGAAAGGCTGTTTTGTTCAGCAGCCTGAATTGCTTTGCTTTCTCTGGAGATTATTATTCAAACAGCAAAGCAACCACTTTTAACTTTTCAGTTATATGAAAGGTGGTAAAAACAAATTCTTCCTCTCATATTTATGATATTCTTTCGTGAAGCCTCCTTGGAAACTAATTTCCATCTCATTGTGTCTATATTTACACATATATACACCTGTAATTCCTACCATCACCAACTTTTGATATTTTAATTAAAAAACATTGTAATAAACCAGATAATGCAGTAACTTGTAGGAGAAATGCTGGAGACCATGGTACAGCAGCACCCTCATGTCTCTGGATGGACCCTTGAGTGTTCAGTGCCCACTGGTTTTTTTCAATAAGATTCAGCATCTCCAGCACTTCCACCATGAAGAAGTGCACCTGGACTTCACCTGAGTAGTTTGTATCTCATGTCTCTCAAGAAAACACCCAGGTTGAACAAGGGGGAATGGCTTCCCACTACCAGAGGGCAGGGTCAGATGGGATATTGGGAAGAAATTCTTCCCTGTGAGGGTGGGGAGGCCCTGGCACAGGCTGCCCCATGCCTGCAAGCATCCAAGGCCAGGCTGGACACTGGGGTTTGGAGCCACCTGGGATAGTGGAAGGTGTCCCTGCCATGGCAGGGGTGGAACTGGATGGGTTTAATGTCTTTTCTCACTCAGCCAATTCCATGATTCTGTAATTCTGAGCTGTTCTGCAGAATCCAAATCTGACAGGGATGGATGGCTCGGAGCCCCTGGATCTGGGACAGTCCCTGCAGTCAAGCTGTCCCCTGACCTTGAGCAGGAAACATCCTGAGCCCGCACACACTCACTTCTCCTCCAGTACTGCCTGCAGGGAACAGAACCACTACTGAATCCAATTGGGATAACCTTGGATTGGGGAAGAACCAGGTGATCACAGTGGGGTTCCACATAACATCAGGAAAATCCTCTCAGGATTTGTGCACTCTATTCCCTATCATCTGTATCCTGCAACATGTTCCTGCAGTACATCACATCTGCTTCCACAAGGACACGTGGCAGTCCGTTGCAGCTTGGCAGTTTGATTTCTGGGATATGCAGGAAAAAATTCTGTTTCCAAAGCAGAGGTGCCCCAGTGATGGCACAGCTGCCCCAGCAGATGACTCAGCTCATCCTGTGCTGAAGCACTGCAAATCCACAACCCAGACAAACCAATTCCTGTGCTGGAAACCAGGTCAGGAGAACCAAGTCATTATTTGGCCTGTTTCAATACTAAGTGTCTCTCTGTCATTCAAAATCCTCTTTTTCAAATGTGCTGAGTATTCCTGTTGTTCTGTAAGATCAGTCCCAGATCAGGTGTTTTATTTAAAACTTCTGCATTTAACTCTATCCCTGCCAATCCCTGTTGCCTTTGCACTGCTGATATCATTATAGTGACTCTCCGGGAGCCTTCCCCACTGGCCTTGAGACACTTCCTGCTTCCTCTCGGGGAATTTTTAAGCTATCCTGACCTCTAGTTGTTATTTGAGCTGCTCAGCCAACACCAGTTGCTTTTTGAAGAGTGCAGTTCCAGGATCTAATGGAATTAGTTCCAGGATCTAATGGAATTATGTGATCATTTGAAGATGGAGACAGATCACAGGACTTTATTGACTCAGCTGATTATTCTAAATCCTGGCGTAGCACAGGGACTGCCCCACAGCTGTCAGGGAGAAGACAAAGAACCTACACAGCTCACAGATTCAGCTATCAGGCTCAGCTGAACAGTTTTCCTCCTCCACCTGCAGAATCTGGAGGAATCTCTCAGAATGGATCCCATTTCCTCCTCCCTCAGGGGAACTGATCCTGGCCTGCAGTCTGACAAGCTTTGCTCAGCTTCAGGGACTTGCCAAGGCTCGTGCAGTGACATCAGAGAGAATCATGGAATTGTTAAGGTTGGAAAAGCCCTCCAGGATCAGCAAGTCCAGCCTGACTGATCCCCACCTTGTCACCAGCCCTGAGCGCCACATCCAGTTGTTCCTTGGGCAGGGATGGGACTCCAAACCTTGCTGGGCAGCCCTTTCCAATGCCTGACCACCCCTTCCAAGGAGCAATTCCTCCCGATGTCCAACCTGACCCTTCCCCTGATGCAGCCTGATGCTGTTTCCTCTCCTCCTGTCCTTGTTCCCTGGGAGCAGAGCCCGACTCACTCTCCACCCCCGGCTGTCCCCTCCTGGCAGGGAGTTGTGCAGAGCCACAAGGTCCCTCCTGAGCCTCCTTTTCTCCAGGATGAGCCCCCCCAGCTCCTTCAGCTGCTCCTGCTGCTGCAGCCCCTTCCCATACACAAACCAGACACTGCTGCACAAGCGCACACTTGGTTGACATAATTTCTCTGGTTTTTTTTAAGATGGACTTTTCCAGCATGACAGGCTGATTGTATTTCACTCCTTCCCCACAGGCCTGAAATGGTGAATCTGTCCCTGGAGCACCCTCTGCTCTTCTCCAAGCCATTTGATTATTGAGTTCTCTCTGCACTGAAATACAATTTCTTCAACATATCAGAAACAGTAAGTGATAACCAGTTGTCTGCTCTTTCCTGCTGCTTCAGAATTAAGACAAGTCAAAAACACCTTCACATTCCCTAAAACATCACTACTACACCCTCTCTCTGAGGGTTTTCGAGAGTCACAACAAGGGATGCAGACAGGAAAAAGCTTCTGTGCACAAGAATTTTTCTGGCTCCTTTCAATGGCTGTCTCTGATCCCACTTAATCACAATTAAGGATTCCCATGTCTGTGCACGCAGTGAATCAGAAATGGCTGATAAAATACCTTATTTTCAGTTTTAGATTAGTGAAACGAAAGCTTTGTTAAAAAGGTGTCATGAGAATCTGTTAACTGGATAAATATGTAGGCTTTTGCGTTAAAATGAACATCAGCTCATGACAGTCTATTAACCTTGTGACACAAGGCAAAATGTGTTTACTACACAGTGCTGTGTTATCTAAATTAATGATACACACATTTAGGTTCTTATTGCCTGCTCTGAGTTAGCTACCTATCAATGGTCACCACATTCTTATGAGGCCAGGCAAAAAAATTTAATTTGCTGAAAAATGCCTCCAAAATACAGACTCCTGACAAAGGATCATCCAAGTGAGCACCAGCACTGACCCAAACACTTCTCTGCAGCACAACAGCAGTTTGGGGACGTTGATACTTCCATCTGTAAAGTCAAGGACATGTCAAGGTCGGGTTTTTGTGTTCTTTGATCAATAACCAGAAATCTTTGATTACCAGGGCCCTGTTAAGTTCAAAGGGAGCTAAAAGCATTCAGACCTTTGCCACAGCATGAAAGTGAGACTCTTAAAACAGGAAATTTGAGCCACGTCTTATTTTAAAGATTTAAGTACCAGAATGGATAGTTTCAGTCAATCTGCTTTAGTGTAATCAGTCAGAAATCTAGATTTTCTTCTTTTCTTCCTCTAATAGCCATTTAAAACTAATCTAACATCTTAAATTTTTGAGCAGAAATACAGAAGTTTATCAAGAGCATATGTATTATTGAAACAGTATCCTGCCAATAAAAGCTGTCACATACAAGAGGCCCATAGTTGTACTGTTTTAGCAGTATCTGAGACCTATATAGCAATATATAGACTATAAATAACAGTCTATTAGACATCTCTATGTAGTTGTAGAATTGTTTAAAAATCCCACAAATTAAGGGCAAATTTCAGTTTCCAGATGCAACAAAAAATAAATTCTGCAGTGCATTTATTTGAAATATGTTTGTTTACTCTATGAATGCAAACACAGAATAAATTTTCAACATAGAATACATTAAGTATTAAGGTTAGAGAACCCCACAGCTCACCAAGTCCTTCTGCTGCACCTCCCACCCAGCCTCATCCAGCAGGAAACAGGATTTGTGCTCCTGACCTTCTTGGCATTGCAATTTTGGTTCCATTTATCGACAGAACCATGATCTGCACTAACCAAAAGGGATTCCAAACTTTAAATTGGAGGCACAGTAGCAAATACACTTAAGAGTTATGGTTAATAACATCACAATCAAGCAGTACCAAGACAGAGTTTAATGAATGCTAAAGCCAGACTGCCACCATCTGACCAAAGCGTTCCAGTCTTGGGATAAAACAGCAGGTACTTTCCATTACTCATGTAGCTTTACATGACATCAAAAGCTTTAATTAACCAACAGGCCAAAATGATATTTTACCACTCCTACAAGCTAAGGGACATTCACTATTAATTACAGATCCAAAATCTGCCAGAAGCTCTAAGTTTGTCACTAGGGGTAAAAACAATGTGCTGCTGCTGTGAGGAGCTGCACTATGGCAAGGTGCAATTCAGGAGAACAGGGTGCCTTTCCCTTTCTCTCAGCCAGGTACTTACATGCCGAAGCGCAGCGTCCCCGAGACGTACGTCTGCCAGTGTGCGCAGTAAAACATGAATGTCCCAGCAAAACAACAAAAGAACATCCAGTCAGGGTTGGTGCCCAGCTGCACAGCAATACAAGTTCCCAAAACCACAAAGACTGCAGGAGAAAATCAGTCACAGAGTGAAAAGGGTGGATGTGTGTAAGGATCCTCACCAGAAGCAAAGCTAACAACAGGGCCCAGAGGAGGGACAGTGGGAAGGTTACCCTGGCATTTCACAGACACAAGAGATTAATGGTTCCACTTCAAAATATACAGCCTGCACAACATAGATTTCAATCCACATCAGTTATTAGAAGTCATCAATATTAAGGGCTTCCAAGTTTCCTACATTTTTTTTATTCTCTGTAATGCCTAATCTTATCAAGGGACTTGAGTGATTTCTGCAGCTGCAGCAAGTTTTGGGGTGTTCTCCTGCATTTGCCGGACATTTTTCCCCATCTTCCAAATTTTTCTGATGCCATTAAGAAAACTGGGGGGCTGGGTACATTCAGGATGTGTAACATAGATAAGCTTTGCCCTCCACCCTTTCCATACACAACTCTGATGATCTGATAAAGAATTAATAAAATTTAAAGCCTAAGACCTTTAGAATTTAAGGAACCCAAAACACCCAATCAGGAGTTGGACTCAATCTTGTGGGACCTTCCCAACTCAGGATATTCTAGGATTTTACAATTTTTTGCAATGGGGTTAAACTTCAGGCTGGCTCAATGAACTCCACCTACCCAGGAACTGACCTGGACAAATGTAATCTTAAACTCTGACTTGTAGAGTCCCCCTGCTAAGGCTTAGACCTGTCCTGGTATCACTCTGTATCAAGTCAATATGAAATAATATAGCACAGTATCCTGACAACTTACAGAAAATATTTTAGAACCAAGACTCTGCTAAAGCATCACAGAGAAGTGCTGGCTCAGGCTGAATTAGTCACATGCTCAGTTTTGTTTTCAGTGTAACACATGAGAAGACATTCAGCTGATCCAGAGCACTGTTCTATGGAAAGAAAGGTGACTTTCTTGGTTGAAAGTGATACATTCAGCACTATCAGTTATCCCTTATTCAGTAAAGAAGCTTTTTTATTGTATTGCAAATTTGATCCCTGAAACAGAGTAATTCAATCCTCCTACTTCAACTAAAAATGACAACAATACCTGTGGACAATGAATCACAGCCATGATCAAAAAGCTCTCCTAACGGAGTGCTGCTATTTGTCCTTCTTGCTTGTTTTCCATCTATAGCATCCAGGGACTGGTAGATGAAAAGGCCACAAGCACAAGCAATGTATGCCCAGGGAGGTGCCTAAGAGAGAAAGGCAATCACAATAAGGTTTAAAATAATCTTTAAAAACCAGAAAGCCTGCAGCTGAGCTGTCCCACAGCCTGACACAACAGTTTTCCCCTGCACAGATGTCCTCCTCACCCAGGGACCTTTCAGCAGTTGGCCCTTGCAAGGACAGACAGAATGGGTTGTTACATGTGGAATGTAAATAAACCAGTGACAGATTAATAGCTACAGCTCCTGGTATAAAGCAGGAAGCTGTACTGTACAGCTGGAAAAATTGTAATACTGTATTTGCAAAGCAAATTAACAAAGTTCTCGTTAAATATATGCAAGTTGTCCCAGTGATTTCAGAAACTTGGGAACTTTTAGACCCCAACTTTGTCACAAACACTGAGCTCATCTCCACCAGCCCTTCACCACTCACTGAGAGCTGTGTCACTGCCAGTGCCCAGACTTTGAGTCCAAGAACATTTCTGCAGCACAGCCCCTCCATCATGAACTGCTCCCTCTAGTACGAGGCACCAGCAGCTTTGCCAAATCTACATTAAGAACCCTTAATGGTCACATCTGTGGTAACAATTTCTACTCTGACAGAAACACAAACAATGCTGAAGCCCTGCTAGAGCAACGATTACAATCCAAGCTTTCTTATGCTTTTTGAAACATAAACCCTTAAGATCACAAAAGCCAGGGAGTTGCCATTACTCCGTCTCCGTTTACAGATCCATAAATCAGAGATTATTGCCTATTTTGCAATCTTCAAATTCAACACACTTTACAGAAGTGAGCATTTATGAACAGCTTTCTTTTATAGACCACACCAACAAAATCCAAATACAGCTCCATCAAGGTGACCTGCCTCTCATAAAGCCCTGGAGTCCAGCTGGTTTTGGCCAACACAAACATGACTAACTTGTAGAACATCAACTTAAATATATTTCCTTCTACAGCTCGCATTGTTCCTCCCATTTACCAAAACAGTTTGTTCTGCCCCAAAAGCTGCCATTGTGCTCTGCTTTCAGCAGTGTCTGTACAAACAGCACAAGGTGAGAAAGAGGAAATGTGTCACCCAAGAGCAGAGCACCACATTTAGCCAAGGTTCTGATGGTACACAATTCCCTCCCATTTTTATCCCTCATGTATAGATTTTATCTGCCACAGTTAAATTGCATCACGCTGAAGGATTCTCTATAAGTTTAAAAATCAGTCTGCTGGCTCTCCTCTCTTGAAAGCTCCTTTCATGAGCAGTGTAGGTGTTTCCACTTAGGCCTATTTATAGCCAAGTAAGATTTCACAGCTCTCTCTTTATCCAGGTAATTTTTCCATTTTTTCATAAACTCAGGTACCATTCCATCAGTCAGCTCTTTTCCAGCTGGGTCCTCCCAGCCAAGCAGGAAGTATTTGCATCTCCTTTATTCTCGGGCTGCAGGAAGCCCTGAGCAACAGCTCTGCCCTGGCTACACCTTTCAGCAACAGGAAGGGAGGAGCCACTCTTGAAAAAAAGCAGAACTAGGGGTGAGCTACAAGGAGGAGAAAATTTACATGAGAAATCAATAGTGGTTTTGGGGAGAGAAAAAAAATCTGCTCCTGGAATTTCAGAGCTCCATTTTCTTACCCACACAGCTCCTTGACGCTTAAAAAGCACCTCCTTGTTCATGCTGTGCCATGTGGCAAATCAGATCAGGCCAAAAGCTGCCTCAGCACTAAGTTATTTTTCAGTTCAAGTGAGGAGAAAATCTCATTTACCTCACACAAAGTACTTCTCAAACTGTTAAACACCAAACAGTGCTTTCATACAGGAGCCTGCAGCTAACACTGACTTTCTGATGCTCTGAGTGCAGCTTCCCAGGCATTTCAGAAGTTTAATTACCAACCAAAATACAACTGTTCTCCAAATTCTAAATTTTGCTCTGTTTAGTGACTCAAACCAGCTCTGGGTTCCTGAGAGCTGAAGTCTCTCTATCAGACTGGATTTCTGAGCCCCCATGTAACCCTGCTCAGAAATAAACACAAGTTAAACCAACGCACACCACAATGGCACAGCCTGGAAAAGGAAGGAGCTGCTCCAAGTATTCCCTGCTCAAACTTGATAGTCACTGTTTATCTTACACCTGCCAAATTCCACAGGTTATTGTGAAACAATCTATTTCAACAGATTTCTAGGAGAGGCAAACACCCCTTCCCATGTCCTACGTGGAGCAGGGACGCAGTGCTGACTGTGCCAACCTACATGAGACTTTGGAGTCTGCTGAGGAACAAATTGGGTCCTGCTGGATTCCCAACCTCAGCTGGGAGACTTGGTTAGGAAGGAGTACAGATACTTTAAAAGCTGGAACTCTTGACACATTCCCAGCCATCTGGTGTGTAGCACATTTCTATACCAAAAATTCCCTTTCTCAGTGCACACACATAAAAGCAGCTTTTAAGATTCAACATTCAAGTGAAAACTTTTCTAGTGCACAAAAATGAGTCTTCAAGCGCCTTACGAGGTAAGTGGTGATAGAGAGAAGTTGAAATGCCTCAAAAAGATGTTTGTAGCTCTGAAATCAGGTTAAAACAGTTCTGCTCAGGAAAGGTCAGGAACTTTTAGTGCATTCAGAACAAAGAATAAAACCACTGGCTTTTATCTGGCCTCCTCACAGCATGGCCACAGCTCAAGAACACAACTCCATGTTCCCACAGCTTCACCACACTGTGCCAAAGTCCTGACTGAGATGCCAGGACACAGAACTGCTGGGGCCCAGGAAGGTGTTCCTGTGGCTCACTAAGCTGGGTTTGCTCACACCAGCTTTGCTATCTTAAGCAGCACTACTCTAGAGCTCAGTGCCTTGGCCCAGCATGTCCAACCCACTCAGCCTGTGTGGTAACTCCAATCCCAGGGCTGAGGAGGAGTCACCCTGTTCCGGGCACAGAAGGTAAACAGGTACCAGCTCCTCCTGCCATGCAGACCAGGCAGCTGCAGAGCCACCACTCCAATTCCTAGTGGGGCTGAGCTCTGTTCCCTCACAGCTGCTTTGGTGTCAGACCCTGCTCCACACATGGGTGTGTTGGCCCCAGGAACTGCTGTCTCACTCCAGCATCCACAGCTGCTCTCTCTGCATGCCAGCATCACAGAGAGGCACAAACATTCGCAGAGAACAGGTTACAAGGACGAGGACTAAGGGCTGAACAGCAAGAACCAGCTCTCTCCAAAGCAACCACCCACTCAAAACCAGCGACAGCAACCAAAACAAAGAGTTGTCAGGAGTTCATAACTCACCTGCTCTGTAGCTGTTGGGCAGTAACATACTAATAGCAGAGTTGTAAATATATTTATTAACAGTCCAATGATGGTGATCAGGTTGGGGGCAATCCAGGCTGGAACTCTTCCAACTAACCATTCCCAGTAGCCCTGCATGAGGGGCTCAAGCAGGGACCGTCCGGCACTCTGGTATTTGTGCTCCTCTAACCGTTTGAGCTGGTGCTTGGACAGAGGAGGCGTGGGCAGCTGCACCAGTTTGCTGAGCACACAGGCAGCAGTGGGGCCATGGCCACAGCCCGTGGGGCCCTCCAGGTGTGACTCCCCACATCGCCTCTTGATGCTCCGCTGCCCACTCATGGGTTGGGTGGCCTAGGAATTGTCTTGGGCAGGCAGCAGCTGGGCTGGAGAACCATAAGATCCTGCAACACAAAGGGGCGAGACACACCTGAGCACACAAATGAGATTTTAGGATATTAGAAGTTTCCAGTTGCTGCCCCAAAGAGCATTTAATTTGCCATCAGCAAAGCAAGATGATTTTATAGGAGTATTCCTTTGAAAGAGAAAGTTATTTGGAGAATTGCTGAAGGAATGACAAGAAATGAGTGCTCCCAATGCAGATGTAAAACCCAGCAGCCACCAGCTGAAATTCCAGCAGCAGCAGAAACTCCCACCACAGCAGTGAGCTGTGTTACAGACCAGGGCACAGCCAGTCCCCTCACACCTCTGCCAAGAGAGCAGGTGACACCACTCAGGTTATCAACTGACAGCACTAAAAACTGTACCAATACTAAAGTCTTAAATTAAATTAGTTTGGAGCAGCTTTGTCTCCAGTGATGCTGGACAAGCACTTAAAAACAGTTATGCACTTTTTTTTCCAGGTTTTTGTTCCTTATTTCAGTTTTGCCGTAGCTTTTTTCATCTCTAAATTTAACCCAGCTCATTGTCTGTTCAACTTTCAAGACATACAAGAAACATACAGGAGCTGGAGAGCTTTAGTTGGCCAGAGACAGCATGAAGCAGCTGTGAAAAGAAAATACAGGGTTAGGAACAGCTTTTCCAGCACAAACAAGAACCCTCACAATGTTCCATCTCCCTTGAAAGCAGCTGAGCACAGATGTAGCTCTCCACAGGAAGCAGAGAAGCAGTAGAGAAAGGAGACTAAAAGTAAATTTGCTGTTTATCTTTCGGAGACAATCAGGAAAAAAAAACAAAATAAGAAGAAAACCTGGTTGAAATCCAGCAAATAAAGCAGAGAAAGGAATAAGACTGAGAGCCCTAAAGCCATCCGCCCTGCACGGGTGGAGAAAACGGTGCAAATCAAAGTTCATCACTGGCCTAAGAACGAGTGCTCTCACTCTCCACACCCTCAGTAAGGCAAATTCCAGCAGTGAAAAGCCACCTCAGGCAGCCCCGTCAGAGGGAGAAGAGGAGAAAGTGGCAGGGCCTTCGCTGTGCTCGATAAGGCCGAGAGCAGAGCTGCACCTCTCCAATCGCCAGGAGACCAGACCCAGTCACCGCGGAGGTCCCTGCGGGTGTTGCCCAGGATGACCAGAAAAATTACTCCCAGTGCATTAAACTGGGCTTTTCCCTCATCCTGAGGGAACGAGCCAGGGGGAATAACAGCCCAGGAGTATCTCCTTCTCCAAAACAAACGCCGGGCCCGCCTGCCGCGGGACTCCCACCGGGCCCGGCAAACACCCGGCCGGGGAGGGGCCCAGGGCACCCCTGGCCCTGCCGACGCTTCGCCCCCGCCCACCGCAACCTGGGTCCCCCCGGATCCCGGCTCAGGCCGGGCCCCCCACCTCGGGGCCCTCCCCGCTCCCCCGGGCGCCTCCCGAGCCCTGCAGGCCCCGCCGGGCCGGGGGCTCCGCGCAGACCCCGCCGGGCCGGGGCTCCCCCGGCGTTACCTCCGCTCCCCACACCGGGCGGCGCTTTCTTTACGCCGCTTTTGCGACGGCCGGAAAGGAAGCGGCGGCAGCGCGCGCTCGGGGCGGGGCCGGGGCGGCGCGAGGACGGCGCGGGAGCGGCTGAGGTGAAGGGGGGGAGAACGGGGGGACCCCAACCCCAACCCCAAACCCGCACTGCTCTCACCCCTGTCACCCCCCCGAGAGACGCTCCATGAGGTGAAGGGGGGGAGAACGGGGGGACCCCAACCCCAAACCCAAACCCGCACTGCTCTCACCCCTGTCACCCCCCCGAGAGACGCTCCATGAGGTGAAGGGGGGGAGAACGGGGGGACCCCAACCCCAAACCCGCACTGCTCTCACCCCTGTCACCCCCCCGAGAGACGCTCCATGAGGTGAAGGGGGGGAGAACGGGGGGACCCCAACCCCAAACCCGCACTGCTCTCACCCCGCCCCCCCCCCGATAGCCCCTCCAAACTCCCTTTTCCTCCCCCCGCCACCTTTGTCACTCCCCCAGCGACCGCCCGGTGTTCCTGTCACCCCGTTACCGCCTCCGAGATCTTCTGTCACCCCTTCAGGGGCCCACTTCATCCCCTTCAGCGACCTTGCGGTGTCCCTGTCACCCCGTCAGAGACACCCCTCCGAGACCCCTTGTCATCCTCTCAGAGACCCCCCCGATCCTCAGTGACGCCATGGCCTCTGTCAGCCCTCATCACCCCCTTAGGGATCCCCCGGTGTCCTCTCACCTCCTCCATATCACCCCCACCCTACTCCGTGCCCCCCACCCCACTGCAGCCCCCTCCGGCTGCCCTGCAGTCTCCACTGCCCTTCGGAACCCCAGGAACCTCAGGTGTCCTCCCTCCCTCTCCTGACAAATCCTCCTTATCCCCTTTGTGCCCTGCGCCAGCCCCAGTGACCACCATCACTGTCCCTGCTGCCCAGTGACCACCACCACATCCCCAGTGACCACCATCACTGTCCCTGCTGCCCAGTGACCACCACCACATCCCCAGTGACCACCATCACTGTCCCTGCTGCCCAGTGACCACCACCACATCCCCAGTGACCACCATCACTGTCCCTGCTGCCCAGTGACCACCACCACATCCCAGTGACCACCATCACTGTCCCTGCTGCCCAGTGACCACCACCACATCCCAGTGACCACCATCACTGTCCCTGCTGCCCAGTGACCACCATCACTGTCCCTGCTGCCCAGTGACCACCACCACATCCCAGTGACCACTGTCACTGTCCCTGCTGCCCAGTGACCACCACCACATCCCCAGTGACCACCATCACTTCCGGTAACTCCTCTGCTCCGAGGACCCCACTGAGCCCCTCTGCACCTTCATCTCTCTGTCCTCAGCCTCCCCTTTCTCCCCTTCATTCCCTTTCCCTCCTCTCCTAAACCTTCCTCCATCCTGGTTCCTTTTACCTTTCCTCTCTGATCGCCCCCAGCACCCGCACTGCGCCTGCGACCTTGCAGCGATTCCAGTCCCAGCTGTCCTGTGGGAATCTCCCGGTGGCTCTGCTCTGAGGACTCAGGTGTTTTTAGCTGATTCTGTGGTCAGGCAGGTGGGATTTGGCAGTGCCTCTGACACAGCCCCTGGATCAGCTGGAGCACTTGGCCACTGTCAGAGTGTGCCAGGTGTCCCAAGCAGGCTTGGGGACATCCTGTGTCACAGTGTCCTGGGCCTGGCACTGTTTGGGTTGGCTCCAGGCCATGTTGTGCCTTTCGAGCCAGGGAACAGGAGCAAGGCCAGAACTTGGAAGCTGCCCCCAAGACTGAAAGATGTCATGGCACGTTTTTGGTGTCTGTACTGAGAAAACACTCAAAACACCAGCGTGTAGCAGGGACAGCAGGGGTGACACATCTCCTACTTCCTTATATCAGTGCTTTGAGGATCAGTGACCTTTACCTGTGGCTTATCAGTGGGACCTGACAGGTAGCTGTGCAGGCTGTTTGGGCTCAGCCCATCCAGCCTCTGTTTGTTTAGGCAGGAACAAACAAATTCCTCTGTCCTTCCCTCAGCACTGTCAATTTGCTGGAGAGAAAAAGTGTCCCTTGGTAGGGCTTTATCTCAGCCTGTCTGGCTGAGGTTTACAATCCAGGATCAGCAGTAATTCAGGAATTTCCCTTTTCCCCACGTAATTCAACCATCTTTGCAGCTTTATCATTCCAGCTAACATGAGCTTTCTGCCCTTGATGGTCTTTCCCATCTTTCATCTTCCTTTGGAGTTTCTATTCCACATGCTCCATCCTAGGCAGGGTGTTGGCTGCATTCTTGCACTGGGAGAAACACTTCTGAGGGGGTTAAAATCTCCTTTGCTTTTGAAACACTTCCTTCACTTGCTCTTGATATTGGAAAGAATCTGTGATACTCAAACTGGAGCTTAAAATAAAGACCCTTAGAACTCCAAAGTGCCTGAAGATCAGGATAAATGTTTAAGAAAATCATAGTTATGTGGAAAATTGAAGCTAGCCATTGCTGTTGTATTAGCTTGCAAAGGAGCTTATGAAAAAACGAATTTGAGTGTGTTTTCCTTCTCCCTGTTGAAAACAATAGGATAGGATGAGGTGTTAATAATAACTTACCTCAGGACTTTGCAGCTGGCACATGGCAATTCCTTTCTGCCTCGTTCTGTGCCTAGACAGAGTCTGGGAGTTGGCAGGGGCACAGGGCAGGTGCACAACTGGAAGCTGGGACAGCCTGGAGTACACCATGCCCTGACTGTGCCCAGGGATTTGCCCAGCATGAAGCCTGTGTTGGGAATGTACAGTCTGCCCCCAGAATAGTGGGAAAAACTGACTTGATTCCACTGTGAAATATTTAATGAGGAGGGAGATGGAGGGAGATAAGAACTCAGGGTAGATCTTGACTGACGTAAGAGAATTTAAAGGAGGAAAAATTTACAAATTTTGTTTTAGAGTAAGGAGAGTTAGTGAGGGGTTTCTGCTAAGGAAGGCAAGAGGGGCAGACCCCAACTGGTGCTGTCAGGATGAACCTCCTGAAGGCCTGCAGATTCCTCCTGAGGGACAGCTCTGATCTGTTCTCTGTGACCAGGTAAAGGACCCAAGGGAATGGTTGGAGCTGTGCCAGGGCAGGCTCAGGCTGGAGATCAGGGAAAGGTTCTTCCCCCTGAGGGTGCTGGCACTGCCCAGGCTCCCCAGGGAATGGGCACAGCCCCGAGGCTGCCAGAGCTCCAGGAGTGTTTGGACAAGGCTCTCAGGGGTGCACAGGGTGGGATTGTTGGGGTGTCTGTGCAGGGCCAGAGGTTGGACTGGACGATCCTTGTAGGTCTCTTCCAGCTCAGGAGATTCCATGATTCCGCCAGCCTGCAGCTACACTTCCAATAAGAAGCTATGCCTCAGTAGTGCTCTGGGGTGTGACTGAAGGTGCTTTTTGTGCCAGACCACATGAAAATCATGATAAGTCATGTGCAGGGCTCAGCTCTGGGCTTGGTGACAGCTCAGGATACAGAGATTCTCTGTCCTAACAAAGTGAGAGCTCCTCTGCAGCCCAGCTTGCTTTGGAGCAGACAGTGCTGATGAGCTGCCTGTGTGGACAGGTTTATTTTGTAAACACAAAGGGCAGTTGTAAGGGCAATTTACAGGGAGAAGTTGGGAATAGCTGTTCTGCTTTACTGAGCCCAGGTATATCAGTCTGCACAGGCACGTAAATACCCTCAGCAGGTAAAGAATCTGCATTGTCCGTGAGCTTTATCTCCCACAGAGCTTCAGCCCCTCTCCATCCCCTAGGCAGTGCCTTAAACCTGTGTGAGAAGTCAGGACTTACGGAATGTCTGGTTAAATGGATGGGCTGGATCCATGGCTGAGGCCAACAGTGGGAGAGTCAACAAGACCAATGCCAGGTTCTGTCCTCGGGTCACAACAGTCCCATGGAATGCTCCACGCTGGAGAAGGAGTGGCTGGAAAGCTGGGAAAGGATCTGGGAGTGCTGGTAACAGTGGCTGGACATGAGTCCAGGTGGGCAGATCGGCCAGTGGCACCTGGGCTGTTGCAGCCATGGTGTGTCCAGAAGGCCCAGCGTGGTGCCCTGTGCTGGCACTGCTGGGGCACCTCCAGTCCTGGGGACAGCTCTGGGCCCCTCCTGACCAGAGGGACACTGAGGGGCTGGGGTGTGTCCAGGGAAGAGAATGGGGCTGGGGAAGGGACTGGAGCACCAGGAGTTGCTGAGGGAGCATCTGGGGGGCTCAGCCTGGAGAAAAGGAGGCTCAGGGGAACCTTCTGGCTCTGCACAACTCCCTGCCAGGAGGGGACAGCCAGGATGGGGATCAGGCTCTGCTGCCAGGGAACAGGGACAGGACAGCAGGAAATGGCATCAAGCTGCACCAGGGGAAGTTCAGGTTGGATATTGGGAAAAATTTCTTCCCAAAAAGGGTTGTCCAGTACTGGCACAGGCTGTCCAGGGCAGAGGTGGAGTCACCATCCCTGGAGGGATTTAAAAGCCGTGGATATAGCACCTGGGATGTGGTTTAGTGGTGGCCTTGGCAGTGCCAGATGAACAGGTGGACTTGATAATGTTTGAGGGCATTTCAAACTTAAATGATCTAGTGATACTCAGGTTGCTCCAGCCCCTCTCCAGCTATGTATTTAGCATTGCACCAGCAGGACATTGGGATTTGTGTCCACAATTAAATGGGAAATGTTCTGTTCCTTTTCTTAGGTGAAAGTCATGGTCTTAGGCTCTGGCTTTAGTTGCATTCACTTCATCTCTTGAAAAGCTCTTCAGTTCAAGTTAAATGGTTGTGTATACAACTCCTAAAATCAAAGAGCCTTAAACACCAGTTTTTCTTCATTTCTACCTCCCCACCACAAGCTTCACTCCTTAAACCTCTTAGAATGCAGGAAAAACATCATGGGGCAAGCCAACAGTCTAATCTTGTGTCCAGTCAGCAGCAGTGACTATCAGAAGGTGCTAAGAACAAACAAGGCAAGAGGTACAGAAGTACCTTACATCTTGTTTATTTTCCTTTATATCTCAGAGAGTCAGAAAAATGAAGCAAATGTGGAACTTCGGCAGAAAAATGACCTTGGATTCCCCTTAAGTGACATGTCCTCTGATGCCCTTTTTCTCAGGTATGTGGAATGTGGTTGGTTGGTTGGTTTTCAGGGGAAAATCTGTTAGCTCAGAAATAAAATTAAGGCACTATGAATATTTAAATGTGAAAGGAAAAGTATATTCAGACTGACTGCTTGGAGCTGGGAATTACATACCCAGGCACAGAACATTTACAACAGAGAAAGTAATGCAAAATCTGCATTTCTCTTTCAAATTCCAAATTTACTCATATTGGAGATGAGATTGTGAAGTTACAGTCATTACTGCATTGCAGTCTTAAAATCATGATTGGATGGCAGACTTTATATTTAGCTTAAAAACAGGCAAGAAATCAGGCCACTTGAATTCTGTCAGTCTGTTCTTATTCACTACATATCCTGTTAAACACCTTTACCTGCCACCAATCAGATTTCTCACAAGCAGCTGAACCTTCACCTCTAAAAGGCTGTAGTTGTCCATTCTGTGCAAGGGTTGTGAAGGTTGACGAGCTCTGATCTCCTGCAAGATTCACCCACTTGTTCTGACTTCTTTCTTGCCATGAGACTTTGGTCCTTCCGCTTTCTTCCTTTTCTCTTCCTCCTTTCCTCCAGCCTTTCCACCCCAGGCCATGCCCTTCTAAAATCTATCAGTGTTGTAGTTCCTTTTAATTTGCTTCAACATTATTTTGTTTTTCTCACATACAGATCTTTGCCTGGATGCCCTTGGCTGCGTGCTCTCCATTATTTGCTTTTCACCTATGTCCTTTTTCATCTTCCACTTACAGTCTCCAGTTTTAACTATGTTGAAACACTTTTTCTCCTCTTCTCTCCAGTGACCATCAGAAAACCATTTTTCCCTTTGAAGGTGACTGGCACTGGTCATCCCTGGTGCCCAGAAAGGTTGTGGTTGTGGTCTTTCCATCCTTGGGGTGTCATCCTGCACTACTGGCTCTGGTGTCCCTGCTTGAGCAGAGGGATGGACCAGGTGACTTCCAGAACTCCTTCCCCTGCTCGTCCCCCATTCTGGGATGCTGAAATAGCTCTTGTTGTGTTTGAAGCTAGTAGCAGCTTCACTTTTGCAGCAAGAGTAGGGAGGAGTCCCAGTTCTGTCTGTGTGAGCTCACCAGGGTGACACAGCTGCCCCTTCTTGCTCTTAGGGAACAGGGCTGGGACACGGATTTGCTGTCAGGCTGGGATTTAGGGAACTGGCCAGTGTGAGTACAGAGTCATCATTTCACTGCACTGCATGTGGATCTTTTCCTCCCACCTGTAAAACAGCAACTCCTGTGAGCAATCCTTGAGTTTGAGGGTTGAGGTTGGTAGCAGTGAGCTCAGATAGCTGAGAGGTCATGAAGCCAGGCTGGATGGAGCTCAGCAATCTGCCCTAGTGAAAGGTGCCCCTGCCCTGTTAATATTAGTATTGTTATTATTGATATTACAATCCATGGGAAAGTTCTGATTTGTTCTCCACAAAAGAATTTGGTTTATCTTCTCAAACCTTTATAGGTGATATCTTCCAAAAGTTAACTTTACAGCATAGAATAAATATATCTAAACATTACTTCAGTTTTTATTTCATCCAAAATATGGTTGTTTGGTTTTTTATTTTCACATTATATCCTAAACATGAATAAATTTAAAAAACAAACTAATTTTAAAGAATTGTTGCAGAATGGCAAAGTCATTTTCTGTCCCACTCCGTGAGGTACCTCAGCACAGGCTTCTCCTTGGCAATACCCAAATCTAGCCAGGATGGGAGGAAGAGATGTGGGGAAATGCAGCTCTTTGTTCAGTGTTAACACAGTGAGCCCAGGAAACCCCCAGTGCTTTCAGAGAGCCCCTCAGCACATTATGGAGAGACAAGGAAATGAGACTCTGAAGCAAAGAGGACTCAGAGTGGAAAACAAAACCTAGGTGTGTGCAACTAAAGGATGGCAGGGTTAGATGGGATATTGGGATAATTCTTCCTCTGAGGGTGGGGAGGCCCTGGCACAGGTGCCCAGAGAAGCTGTGGTTGCCCCATCCTTGGAAATGTCCAAAGCCAGGTTGGACAGGGCTTGGAGCAGCCTGGGATAGTGGAAGGTGTCCCTGCCATGGCAGGGGGTGGAACAAGGTGGGGTTTGAAGTCCCTGCCAGCCCTGGGACTCTGTGACATATGTTGAGTCACACAGTCTGACAGGGAATAATTGAGGGCAGGTATTAAAGTAATTTTGTGTCATTTCCTCCACATCAACCCAGCTAAGTGTTAATAGAAGCTGGAGGCTCCACCACAGCCACCATCAGTTGCAGTGTCAATACAGGAACACGTTCTCTGTCAGCTGTGACATAAGGCTGAAGAAAATGGAGTCACTTACTCACAGGGATCCACTTGATCCACTTGATCACTTATTTATGATTTCTTCTGTGAAGTGTTCACTTTGGGTTTGCAGGAGAGGACTGAGAGCAACATCAAACTGCTGAATGGGAAGCAGCCTGCCTCAAGAAAAGCAAAACTTCGGAGTCCTTGTAGTAAAATCCTCGTTAACTTTTGGAAATCTCAGTAAACCCTTGAGAACTCTCAGTAAACCCTTGAGAAGTCAGTAAATTTGAAAATCTCAGTAAATATTTGAGAACTCTTAGTAAACCTTTGCATTTGGTTCTTCACAGTGTCTGGAGGCAGAAGTCAGCCCTGAAATGTGGTGGTTCCAGCAAGGCCTCTCGTTCCTGCCCGTGGCGCTGGTGGTGTGGTCAGCAGCATCGTTTGTGTTTTCCTACATCACTGCAATTGTCCTGCACCACGTTGACCCTTTGGTGCCCTACATCAGGTCAGTGATGTCCACTCTGTGTCAGAGCACTGAACTGACCCCACTCCTGTGAATTCTTCCCAATTCCAGACTTAGATAGCAGTTCTTACCCAACAGCTCCAGTTCTAAAGTTACATTACATTTATAGTTAGAGGTGATATTAAACTGACAGAGCAGAAATTCAGGTTAATTGTTAGGAGGAAATTCCTTCCCTGTGAGGATGCTGAGGCCCTGCCACAGGTTGCCCAGAAAAGCTGTGGTTGCCCCATGCCCTGAAAATATCCAAGGACAGGTTGGAACAACCTGAGATGGTGGAAGGTTGGAATGAAATAGTTGAGATGAGCTTAAAAGTCCCCCCCAACCCAATCCATTCTGGGATTTGTGTGTTACTCTATTTAAAGATGTCTGGTTTTGTGCAAAGCTCTAAGCTTTAGCTCTATCAACATTCCCTTAACATTATGATGAACAAGGGAACTGGAGGTGCCTCACCACACCCCTGCTCAGAGTGAAGCCACTCACTGACACCAGGTTTGTTGCACAATCCATACTAAAATCTACATTGCCAACTTTATTCCATCAAGGCTGATATAACTGAAAGCTTTGCCCTTTCAGTTTTCCATGTTCTTAATTTTTCCAGTTTTAATCCTTTTTGTTCACCTTTAATGGCATCTAGATCGCTATGAAAGGAATAGTTATTCTGAGTGTGATCATTCCCTGCACCAGGGCTAGCTTGTCTTTACCATGGTAAAGCTCTAAAACCAGCACAGCGTAGTCTGAATAATGAAAAAAATCAGGGAAAAATATCTGGGAGGGGCTTTTTTTACAAGAAATAAGTAAAGTTGTGTTGGAAGTATTTTTAATGTATAGATATAAATAATATAGGATATGTATTACTCCATTTATCTTTTCCAGTGATACAGGGACAATACCACCTGAAAGATGCTTATTTGGGATCATGTTAAATGTTTCAACCTTCTTGGGTGAGTACAGAAAGCTGGCCTTGGTGAGGTGTAGGCAGTTCTGGAATGCAACAGCTTTAAACAAGTTCACTTCCTTCTCCAGATCATGAAACAGCCCACAACTCTTACTCAAAAACTAAATACTGAACAATAAATCTCAATTTTCTTAAGCAATTCAAAGTGTGTATCAGGGATGTTATCCAGGAATTGCCAACATGGCAATTGCACATTCCAGAAGGGCAAAAAGTGCATTAAAAAAACTAACAGAAAAGTAAAAGCAATAAAAATGCAAATTCAAGGCAGTCACCTTACCTGTGCTGCAACGATGGAGGGAGGGAAAACAACCAAATAGAGCTTTTAAATTAAATGGATCAGAAAAATTTATTAATTTGACTTGTTTGCCATTATATTATTTCAATTTTCACTTCCAGCCTTTCAGCTTTCCTATTTCACTGTGCCCTAAAAAAATTCTTGTATTGTAAGAGTTGCCTCTGTTACTCAGCATCTTCCCAGGTAAACAAGGACACTGCTTCCTGGCAGGAATCTTAGTGCCTGTGGCTCTCTTTGGCAGGGATGGCCACCATGTACATCCGGTACAAACAAGTGTCTGCCCTGAGCCCAGGAAATCCCAGGATCCTCAGGCTGAATAAGCTGGGCCTCACGCTGGGATGGATGAGCTGCTTTGGACTCTGCATTATTGCCAATTTCCAGGTTTGTGCTCTGCTCCTGCCAGAGCTGTGTCTGTTCTGAGATATCTGGTAAACTGGGGATTTACAGAAAGCAGCTTTCCATGGCAAAGTGCTTTTTTTGTCAAATTCTCTACAGAGAATTAAAAAATACAAGGTTTGGCTTATAATTTGTTAGTTATTCCCTATTTGCTTTGGGACTTGTGAGCAGCTGTTCATGACATTTCAAAACATTCCTATCCACCAAGCATTGCAGAAGCCACACTTGGATCTCCTTCCAGGCAGGTTGAAAGCCTGAGGTCCAGATTGAAAACCCACCACTGTGACTCAGGAGAATGAGAGAGGTATCAAATAGTAAAAACTTGTTACAACTAGAAGAAAAGCCAACAAAACCACCCAACCCCACAAGCCCAGCTCTGGAAAACCTGCCCTCTCAGGTAGATTTTCCTTCAAACCTCCTCAAATTCTTGAAAATTCTGCAACATTAATTCTTCTGATTTTCTCCATCCGAGGTCTCTATTTTATTTTTTTTTCCCAATACTTTCCACTCCAAAAAAACCAAATCTGATATTCTCACCCATCACACCATGAGCAGGTCCCAGTCGTTTGGTTTATTTGCCTGGTGATTATATAATTGCCAGCCTTATTACATTAATTACCTGATGGATTTGGGGGCTCTGTTGTGGTGCCTGTAGCCACCACAGGCTGTGGTGTCACCTTGGGCTCCTGCTGGATCAGGGACAGGGAAAACCAAAGAGGAAAAGCTGATGGGAAGCTCCACCTTTTCCCCAGCACAGCTTCTCAAGTGCTTCAGCTGCCCCACTCTTAGAAACCTCAGCACTCTCTTTCTAGGCATTTTTTCTTTTGGAGACCTCAATGTATTTACTATTTTCTAGAGCCCTCAGAGGCTCCCATTCCACACCCACCCAGAAGAATCCTCCAGGCTCTGCTCAACTCCATGATTTCCCTCCACTGCCCTCAAGAAAGGTTTTTTCTACTTTCTTTGTGTTTCACAGCAATCAAAACCCAGGAGGTGCATGTTAATTTGATAACAGTTCGTGTTTCATTTAATCTTGAGCAAAACAAAAGTTGGAAGTGATGCACCTGCATATTGCCCTGAAATCCACTAGTGACTGAAGACCCCAAAGTGTGAAAATAGAGAATTTCTCTGTGCTGACACCTCCCTGCACAGCACATGATTGTGGAGCACACACCTTTGCAACCTGCTTATTTCTTAAATAGAAATTCTCACTGGATGCAGAACTTAAAATTCATTTGTCCACAGCAAGTGCTCAAGGAAAAGCTTGATCTTAAGAGTTACTCAGTGAGATACACAGAGAACCTCATGTTTTAGGGCAAAAAACATTGCTTTATTGGGGTACAGGAGGCTGCCAGGCCTTGCCGTGTGCAGGTCGGATGACACTTTTTGTTCCCTGGCTCTGGCTCATGTGCTGAGCTGGTGATGAGAGGAAAGGGCTGGACACACGTGACTTTCCACACACATATTTTTCAATAATAAATTTTTAGTTGGGTTGGGTTTTTTTGGAATATCTCCTGGTTTTGGTTGTTTTTGCTATTTGACTCTTGGTTCCCCTGGTGGTATTTTTAAGTATTGCTGCTTGATTGAACCGTGTCCCCTCAGAGTATTCAAAGATACTAATCTGACAAACAATCTTTATTGAAGCATTCAGAGAAATGCAAAACCTCATTATTTTTAATCCAAAATTGTGTACTAGAATCATGTTGTGTCTGTCCTGTACTACATAGTCTTTCATAGATGCACAGGTTCTTGGGGCAGAAATGTTGTCACTCCCATTCCCTGACTACCTGCAGGGATTCTCTCACCCAATTCCTGTGCTTTTGTCCATTTATGAGAAGAGCTCTCACAAATTCCTGCACTGAAGGTACAGCTGTGACCTGCAACTTCACCAAAATTCCAGAGGCTGGCAGGTTTTGGCTTCCAGACATCTCCCAGTGGGGCTTCCAAGAAGAGTCTGATGGGGACTGGCACAGTCCAGAGCTGCTTAGCTCGGGGTGGGAGAAGGTCACTGAGGGGTGGATGCCAGATGTTTACAGAAGAAAATGAAACCAGGTTTTCACAGGCAACACTTTCCCTAGAAATGCATCCTGTACTACATCCACGTGCTGGGAGCCTGCCTGACCTTTGGGGTGGGCTCCGTTTACATGCTGGTTCAGACCGTCCTGTCCTACCTGATGCAGCCAGAACTTCACAGCAAAGACATCTTCTGGGCCCGCCTGGCGGTGTTCCTGTGGAGCTGCTCCAGCATCCTGAGCAGTATCCTTTGCATCAACACCAAAACCCAGCAGCCTCCACAGCATTTACACCTGCTTGAACTGAACCACCACCATGTGCCACAAGGGGCCTGTCATCCTTGATTCTAGAGCCCGTAGTGTTCTGTATTCCAGCCTGGGAATTTCAGGGAAAATGGTTAATCCCTTTAATACTTTTAATATCCCCCATGGATATTTAAAGGGATGGTTACTATGCTTTCTCCTCCCCTTTCCTACTGCACACCAGAGACTGAAGATAGGAAAAATAAGAGTTTATGCCCAAGAGGTCTGACTAAATTAAGAAATGTGAGGTCAAATGGAATTGTGCTTAAGGGATGGGTGGTTTCAATGGGGGAAAAAACAGGTAAGAAATAAGTTCCTGAGACAGGAGTGGTGAAGGGTGTTAAGAGTTGGATACAACTGAAAAAGAAACCCAGAATGTAGCACAAGAGGAAATACTCTAACAGACCATGTGGAACAGGGCTGGCTGTTCCAGCTGGCTCCAGAACAGGGAGGATGTGCTGGCACTTGCCAGAGAGACAAGTCTGGAGCACATTTCAAGGGTGAGTCTGGGGACTTTGACCTCTGATCTCCTCCCTGCCCATCCTGCAGTTCAAAAGACAAGATATTTCTGACTGGCACTCCCTGCCACCTTCTCTCACCATCAGAATCCATCACCCCCTTTAGCTCTGGATTCCAAATGCTGGAAGCAGCTGTGGGGTTTAGGGAAAGAGGGAAACACAGAATGGTTTGGGTTGAAGGGACCTTCTAGTCCTGCCCTTTTACAGTGGGAATCCATTCCCGTTTATCCATATATTCATATAAAAAATGTGGGCAAACCCGCTCAGAAACAGAGGCCTTTTTCCTCTCCTGAATCATTGAAGCAGTCAAGAAACTGCACTAGAACAGTTCCCCTGCTCACCACAATGGACTTGAACATTGGATTTAAAAATTAAACTCAGTTTTTGTCAAACAGGACACCACCACCAAATCTCCTGAATTCCAGAGACACAAGTTGCAAAACCCATTTCTTGAACACTGTCCCACCTGCAGCTGTGTCCAGGCCACTGATTTAATCCTCACCAATCCCACTCATTTCCAGGCTGGCAGCCAATACCAACACTAAACTGTATGTCCCATTTCCCAAGGCTGGAGAATCTCGCTGGGCTCCCATCCTTGCTGCTGCAGGAGTGTAGAATCTGTAGAGTCAGAGGAGCGGGAACTGAGCTCAGGCTTGTTATCCATAATGTAAATAAGGACCCTCGCCTGCTGAGGGGCCTTGGCAGACAGCAGGGAAATCACCCAAGAAACTTGGAGAATTGTTGTATTTAACATAAACTTTTGGTATTAATAAACAAGATTTTCAGCTTTGAATAGGGAGGAACCAAACTGGGGGAAAACTAAAATATGTTCTATGAACAATATGATCTGCTGTAAGTTATGCTCCTCTTACAGATGCCAACAGCCCACAAACCTCAAATCTGTAGAGGTTTTTGTGCCAGTGTAGTCTAACCAAAATTATAGGGAAGTTGTAGAAATAATGATGTGCACGTAGATAACAACGAAAGGGGAAGAAAAGGGAGATTATTGTTCTAAATTACCAGCTCTTATTGTAATAAGGGAAAGATCGGGAAAGGGAGAAGTCTGTGGCCTTGATTGTAACAGGTTGTGGAAGAAAGAAGGAAATGTATTTTGTGTCAGCTCTGGGATCACACGCACTGCTGGGGCACCTCCAGTCCTGGGGACAGCTCTGGGCCCCTCCTGACCAGAGGGACACTGAGGGGCTGGGGTGTGTCCAGGGAAGGGAACGGAGCTGGGAATGGGGCTGGAGCACCAGGAGTTGCTGAGGGAGCATCTGGGGGGCTCAGCCTGGAGAAAAGGAGGCTCAGGGGAACCTTCTGGCTCTGCACAACTCCCTGACAGGAGGGGACAGCCAGGATGGGGTTGTGCTCTGCTGCCAGGGAACAGGGACAGGACAGCAGGAAATGGCATCAAGCTGCACCAGGGGAAGTTCAGGTTGGATATTGGGAAAAATTTCTTCCTGAAAAGAGTTGTCCAGCACTAGCACAGGCTGTCCAGGGCAGAGGTGGAGTCACCATCCCTGGAGGGATTTAAAAGGCATGTGGATGTGGCACCTGGGGACATGGGTTTGTGGTGGCCTTGGGGAACAATTGGACTCAACCTCAGAGGTCTTTTCCAACCTGAACAATCCTCTGAATCTATGAAAATACTCCTGGTCCTGTGGTGGAGTGTAACAGCAGAACTGCCAGCCCAGAGCAAGGCAGTTGATGACCCACTGAAATGGGCAGGGGGGGAATGGGAACCAGTTACTTTTATATCACAATGATTAAAATCTTCCCAGTGCAACAGGAACCTCCTAGAGCTGTCCAGTTCAATTAGCAGAAAATTGGGTGTCTGAGTCAGTAACCAGAACTCCTAAACCACTCATGTCCATTTTCTAATGAGCTTTGGATGTCTGGGTTCTTAAGGCTATATCTGTGCCAGGAGGTACAGCCTTGTTCACCACCAAAATTAATCTTTTGCATCAGGAGGCTCTTGATGTTTAATTTCATTAACCACTGAAGAAGTTAATTTCTTAATCCTGAAATGAAATGAGATGAAAATCAGGTTGTCTATAAATTAATGATCTGAGTTGTTGTGTTGCAGGAGCACTTTTTTTGGTACCTTCCCTCTGTAAGATGTTGAAAAAGTGACATCAGACACTCCAGAAGGATCCAGGTCTTGGATTAAATGGAAGATCATTGTCACATGGGGTGAAATCCAAAGCACTTCTCAGACCTTGAATAAGAGGGAAACAGAAAAGCCAGAAATCCTCTTTGCTGCAGGTGATACAGAATTCCAACCTGTGGCCCACAGCAAGAATGCAAGGTAGATGAGACATTGAAAAGCCATCAGAGAAAGAGAACTAGACTCTTTATTAGAGTGGATAATACCAGTAAAATTAAATTAAAATGCTCAGTAAGTGCTCACATCTGATCATAGCTTAAACATTTCAGTGAGACCACTGTGTTTGATCAGAGGCAGCATACAGAGAACAGAAATAATGAATTTAGGTTCAAAGGAACCTTTTCACGTGACCATAACCAGTGGGTTGGGACAAGCCATGGGTTGAAGGGCATGATGTGAACAGTCCATGGCAGCATTTCTGCTCCTCAGGCTGAGACCTCAGAGCCTCAGCTTGACACAGTCTGCAAGTTCCGTGTTCCTCATCTTTAGCCTTGAATCTTCCTTAACCTCTTCCCTCAGTGTTTGTGTCCTCGGTTGTGCTGTACAGTGGCCTTTATGGACAGAACCTGGTGCAGAAGCTGCACTGGAAGCCCCAGGAAAGAGTAAGTGATTGCAGGGTGAAATGGAGATCAAGTCCAGCTGGATTTGGAGGCACAGGTGGGAGCTTCCTGCAGCTCACAACACAGAGTGGGGTGGGAGAGGAGAGAGCTGTACCAGCCAAACCAGCCAGCAGGTCCTTGGAATGATGGGATCCCAGGCTGGGGTGGGTTGGGAGGGACCTTAAAGCCCATCCAGTCCCACTCCTTGCCATAGGCAACTTGGACTTCCAGGGATGGAGCAGCTACAGCTGCTCTGTGCAGCCTGTGCCAGCACTTGCTGAAGTTCTAATCTCACAAAACTCTTGGATCTTCAACTCTGTATTTATACCTTCTGCATCTTGAGGAGGGTCTCAAACCTCTCTACTCTGTTAATTGAGCTCTGGATTGAGCCTTCAGATTCTGCAGGTGGGTATTAAATTCCCAGGGGGCATCATCCCAGATGGAGCAGGTGTTCTCCTGGTCATTCTCATTCCTCAGCATTTCATCATTGGAGACTCCAGTTACAATAAGGGATTTAGGTCTCCAGTGGGAATAGTTGTAGTTGCAGGGTCTCATGGGACATCACAAGTCACTGGCCATCCTTGTGCCACTGCAGGTTCCAGAGCAGATTTCACATGATCTTTTCCCCTCTGTAACGCAGGGCTACACCCCCCACATCATCAGCACAGTCTCTGAGTGGTCGCTGGCATTCTCCTTCCTCAGCTTTTTCCTCACCTACATCCGTGACTTCCAGGTAAAACAAAGTTAATGTTCTCTGTTTCTGAAGAGCCCAGTGTGGTGCAATGGGCAGCCTTAGATTTTATGGGATCATGGATTCATTTTGGTTGGCGAAGACCTTTAAGGTGATGGAGTCCAGCCATTAACCCAGCATGGGTCAGTCACCAGGGCTGGAGACCCATGAGAGGCTCTAAGTGACCCCCCCAGAGTCTGTCTCTGCTGTGTTATCGCAGCAGCTCCAGCATCAGGCTGGCTTTAACTGGCCCTGACTGGCTTCACTTCCAGCCCAGTCACAGCCACAGGGGCCTTTTCCTCCAGGACAAGGCAAAGGTCCATAGCACAGCTAGGAGCCAGGCATGTGGTTCTGAGCTGAGCTGTTGGTGTCGCCAAAAATCTTTGGTGTTTCCTCTGGCCACTGAACTTCCTAGTGCCAAGGCAGCGAGGGAGCCACTCACAGGGACTCCCTTTGCTTTCCTCCACAGAAAATCTCCCTGCAAGCCATGGTCAGCCTGCAGGGCCAGACCCTGCACGAGAGCCCAGGGAGCTTCAGGGCAGAGGAGCAGGCAGTGCTCATAGCAGGGAGCATCTGATAGATGAAGAGAACTCAGGAATTTAATAGCAATAACAGCTGTTATTTCTAAACATTTATTTTATGTTTTAAAAAGTATGAAGTGATTGTCTTGTACTTCATATCAAGGGCTTTGCTATTAACCCACAGAAATGCAAATGTTACCGGTACTGTGAATGAGTCTGTGACATTTCTACATTTTCCAATGTCATGAAGGATTAAATGAAGGTTATTAATGAGTTGTGTCTCCTTGTCTCTTCCTCCACACCCAGGTTCACCTCCCTCACCCTCCTCTCTCCAGTGCTCCTCAAGCCCAAATCCTTTTGGGTGGCGGAGCCTCCGGCCTCACCTCTGCTCCCCTGGGCCCAGGGGGCCGATCCATACCCTGCACTTAGGGCCAGATGGGATGGACCCAAAGCCACCTTTGAGCAGCCCATAGGGAAAAACCTCTGCTCTCAGGGAACAGGGACAGGACAAGAGGAAACAGCATCAGGTTGTACCAGGAAAGTTTCAGATTGGACATCCAGAGGAATTTCTTCCTGGAAGGGGTGGTCAGGCATTGGAAGGGGATTCCCAGGGAGATGATGCAGTCACCATCCCTGGAGGTGTCAAAGGAGTTCCTGGACGTTGCACCCAGTGCTCTGGGCTGAGTGACAAAGTGGGTATTGGTCACAGGTTGGACTTGATGACCTTGGAGGGCTTTTCCAACCCTAAAGGTTTTGGGATTCTGTGATTGTCCTGCTGTGGATGGTTCTTCCTTCTCCCAGTCCCTGCCTTTGCCTCTGCAACTCTGGTGGTATAATTGGGTCACTTCCCAGTGAAGACTGAGGCACAAATGCTGAGAACCTCAGTCTTCTCCATGTCCTGGGTAAGCAGGTGTCCCATTTCCTTCTGGAGAGGGTCCATACTGTCCCATCTTCCTTTTATCACCAATGTACCTATAGAAGATTTTCTGTTGCCCTTGATGTCCCTGGCCAGATTTAACTCTATCAGGGTTTCAAGTTTCCTAATCTGATCCCTGGCTGCTCAGACAGTCCCTCTGTATTCCTCCCAGGCTGCCTGTCCTTGCTTCCACACTCTCTGAGTTTGTCCAGGAGCTCCTTGTTCACCCTCAGAGGCCTCCAGGAGTTTTTGTCCAACTTCCTCGTGCTTAGGATACATCGCTCCTGAGCTTGGAGGTGATCCTTAAATATCAACCAGCTCTCCTGGGTCCCTCTTCCCTCCAAGGCTTTATCCCATGAGACTCAACCAAGCAGATCCCTGAAGTGACACCCTGAATCCCAGGGATCACTGTGCTCTCCTTGTTGCCCTGAGGATCCTGAATCCACCATTCCACGTTCCCTCAGCCCAGGCTGCCCTTGAGCTTCTCATTCCCCACCAGGTCCTCCCTGCTGGTGAGCACAAGAATTTATCCTCAGTGCATTCCAGAACCTCCTGGATCAATTATGCTCTGCTGTGTGCTGAACATGACACTGCTGCTGTCTGTGCAGAGCTTGATCTGATGGGTGTTCCTGGTACAGCCCATAAAAGCCACCCCCAGGTGGATTCCTGGGGTGCACCCAGCAATGCCTAGACCTGGGTCAGTGCTGGGCTTGGCTACCTCAGGTTTACGGTCAGACTTGATAATCTTGAGGGTCTTTTCCAATCTAAATGAGCCAATGATTCTGTCTGGGACAGGCCTCTTGGAAGGTTTGTGCCTCACACGGAAGTTCTGAAGCTGTGGTGGGTCCCCAGTACAGGAGACAGGCACAGGGACAGTCCTGGCCAGGGACTCCAAGGCACCAGGTGTGGCTGATGGTAACAACTTGCACCATCTTCCTGATCTGTTCTGTCCAGCACTCACTGCCACCTCTGCTCTTTGGACTCTGAAATTCCTAAAAGGTCTTCCACCGATTATTCCCAGGAATTTGCTTGAAGTAAGTTGTAATTCAGATCCTAAATCCACGGATTTTGTATGTACTTAGCACAGCAATCCCAGTGTGTAACACCTTCCTGCCAGCCCAGCCTGCATTCAGGGATGGCCAGCCAGTCCCCTTCACTCCTGGGGTGACAGCCAGCATTCCCAGAACTCTAGTTCTTGTCACAGACTCGTCATGAATCACAGGAGTTCAAGGATGAACAGGGCAGCAAAACCCAATCTGTGCTACGGACAGGATGAGGAGCAGCTCCAACAGCCTCAAGGTCCTTGGCTGTCAGAAACCCCTTTGTTCCTCTTGGCACAACTTTCCCCCATTGACACATCAAGAGGCTTCTCCTGGCTCTCAGTGATCCCTCCAACCTTGCACTCACATTCCAAGGAAGATCTCTCTCTTCCACACCTGGTTTCACTGTTTTTCTGAACTGAACCAGGTGTTTTCCATCACTACATTGGACAACCAAATCCTGGTCATGTTTCTTCAAAATTTTGTACTGAGGATTCTTCTCCCAACTTTTGAGTATTTTATTTCTCTACAAAAAACTCAAGCATATGGACTACTTTGTCAGGGAAAAGAGGTTCTGGGAGAAAGAAGACATTGTAGAACGTCAATACTGGAATCCTCCAGTGAAACAAGAGGAAAAGACAACTCAGCTTCATTATTTCTTGAGATCATTGTAAAACAGAGGAAAGACATTTGTTAGAGAACAGTGAGCAAAATCTGTTGGAAGAGTATCTTCTGCAGGTGATTGCAACACCAGACACATGACACGAGGCTGCCTCCATGTCCTTCCCAATTCCCACTTCATCCTTTCAGGTGGGATGGAGTCAATGTCCTTCACAGTAGCCCCAGGTGACGCCGTGTTCGGGATTTGAGGAGACTGCTGATCACACACCTCTGTTTTCAGGAGAGCTCCCACAACAGCCAGGTTTTCTCCTTCTCTCGCTGTGCACCCCCAGCAGGCTCGGGATGGACAGGAATTTGGGGATGTACAAGGAACTGGGAACAGACACAGCGTGGACAGTCTTCCCAGACTGATCAAAGGGATATTCCGTGCCACAGGAGGCCATGCTCAGCAAATAAAAGCTTCGTGAAAGCAGGAGGATGGAACAACATTTCTGGTCACAGCATTTGTCTTCCAAGTGAATAGTGCACACAGAAAATGGCTGATCTTCTGCCTGCTGACAGGATGTGGTGACTGAATTCTTGATTTTACTTTTTGTAAAGCAGCTTTTGCTTGGCCTGTTAAACTGCCTTTATCTTCACCCACAGTTCCATTCTTCCATTTTCCCCCATCCCACAGGAGGGGAGCGAGTGGAGCACGTAGGTGTCTGTCCCAGAACACCCATTGAGCCCATGGATGCCCACAGTACCACCCTGACTTGCTTGTTCCACCACACTTCCCTCCTACCAAGTACTCTCAATCACTGCAGACTTTATTTCCATTATTTACCCTCCCTCCTCACCCACCACTGTGCATCTGGTCCATCACCTTGGTCCAGCTCAAGCTCTTCCTGCTCCTGGAAGTGTCACAGGCTGGGCTGGATGGGGCTTGCAGCAACCTGGGCTAGTGGAAGGTGCCCATGGCAGGGAGTGGAATGAGATGAGCTGTAAAAGTCCCTTATACCCCAAAGCCTTCTCTGTGATTCTTCAGAGCAGGAACTTATTTCTTCCCTTGTAAAAACCTCTCTTGCTTCTCCAATCCACTGGAATTTTTCCCACTGTCAACAATTATATAAATAAGGAATTTGGGACTAAGCTCTCTAAGAAACAGCCATCCTACACCAAAACCCTATAGATAAACTGGGCATCCATGGGATAATAAATGAAAACCCTGTAGATGAAAATTTGACTAAAATGAAACAAAATAAGAATAAAAACAAAAGCAAAGACAGTAAAAAAGCCTCCTGTGAACACAAATCCGCAGCAGAGCTCTGCTGGGATTGGTGATGTTAAACATAAACATAAATAGACAAGAACAAGACAATCACAAACTCTGCTGGCAAAAGCAGTTATTAATTGGTGGAAGAGAAACTGAAAAACTGCAGAAGGAACCTGCAAGGATCAAAGACATGGACAACAGGACAAGGAAAAGTGTCCCTACACATACAACAGAGCATGTGGGAAAATACACACAAAGTTCTGTAAAAATCAGGATGTAAAGACAGTCTGAGGGCACATCCCCTCCTACAAGGCAAACTAAGGTACCATGAATGAAGGTGGGAAGAGACATGTTCAAACAGCAACAAATTAAAAGACACTCATTGAGGATCGTTAAAAATAACACCCAGGGATAAAGAAGTCTTTTAGCTTTGAGAAATTATTATTAACAGAATTCTGTTTAGAAAAAGTACATCTTGCAAAACAACCCCACAACCAAATTTCCACATTGCACAGCTGGAGCTGGCCATGGCCTTATAAAGGCTCACAATAATGACAGGAAGAGCCATTAATCCAAACTGTCAAAGGGCTCCTCCTGCCTCTGTCTTCATATCTGCAAAAGGTTTTGTACAAATACCTGCATTGTTACTGTCTAAAGCCTAATTCCCAGCTCCTTTAAATAGCATTTATTAACAACTGCCTGTTGGCCTCTTCTGAAAACTGACAGCTCTCAGGAATTCAAAGTTCTCATGCAATGAGAAACACAAACAAAAAAATATCTACAACTAGGGTTTGCAATTTGCATCGGGGTTCCATGAGCCAGGCTATGGAATTTGGAAGAGGAAAGTTTATTTTCTAAGACTAATATAGAACCCCTAGATTCAAAATATGGGGAATGGCAAAAATGTCTGTGCTCTTGGATCCTGTCCCAGAAGTAGAATTTGATGGTCCAAGTCTCTTATTTCTGGCATTTAACAAAAACCTACAGTTCTCTAAATACACACAAATTTCATCTAGTTCTTCCACCTGCCAGAAATACTCATTTAAGCAAGGGATCTCCTCCTGAAGTCCCTGAAGAGGTGATGCACAGGGCTGGGATCCCCAGGGCAGGGGTTTCAGCTCTGCTGCATTTCCCGGCGCATTTCCTCCAGCGCCGCCTCGCGCTCCCGCAGCAGCTGCTTCAGTCGCTTGATTTTTTCATCCCGGATTGTCTCATCCAGGTCTGGGGGAGCCACGGGGAAGGCGTCATCTCGGAAAGAACCTTCCAGAACGGAAGCATCCTCTTCAGGGTTCACTAAAACTGAAATGCCCGGGTGGGCAGTGTCACTGCAGCGGGGGAACGTGTCCTGCTCTGAGTCCCTCCCTTGGGACGCTCCAGCAGAGCCCGTGGGAACAGCCGGCTGCGGTGGGGCTGCGGGAGGGGACACACTCCTGCTAAGTGCACTGGAACTCGAGCTGCTGACTTCTAAACTGGGACTTGTGGCTGATTTGATGGAAGTTCTCCTCCTCTTCCCACTGTCCAACAAAGGTGAAGATTTTATTTTCCTTCTCCTAGTCAGATCCTCTTCCAGATCCACAGCTATCTGCAGTTAGAAAGACAAAAATCACTTGTTAAACTTGGCATCAGCTACATTATAACACCAAGTTCTCTAGGCACAAATAACAAGTTATGTGTTGAAAGTTTTTTTAAATTACTGCTTGGAAGAAGTTTCTTTCAGCAAAGGAACAAACATATTTCTGTGTTTGATGTTTTTCTAGCAAAGATTCCCAGTCAACAATTTCAGAATACTGATTTCCTTCCTCAGTCAACACTGCATGTCTCCCTATCCTGAGCACATCCATCATCTCCTGTGGCTGTTTAACACTACTGCAAGACAAAAACTTTCTAATTTGATGGGAAAATTCAGTGTAGAAGGATTCTTCATGTCTACATTTCCAAAACCTCAATCTGAGGAGTAATGTCCATGATCAGACTAAATTCCTCCCAGATGTTTTATTATTTGAATCATGGAATCACATCCTGGTTTGAGTTGGAAGAGACCTTAAATCCCATTCCATTCCACCCCCTGCCATGGGCAAGGATACTTTCCATGATACCAGGCTGCTCCAAGCTCTGTCCAGCCTGACCTTGGACACTTCTAAGGGATGGTTTAATGTTAAAGTTAATGGTAATGGTAATGGCAATGGTAATATTATGAGCAGCCATGGGTCTGCTCAATTATTAGCACAAAATCAGTAAAATCTGAGAACATCTTTGATTGAGTTGAGTAGAATCACACATAAGAAAATGTAGCTGAACGGAAATACTTGAACGGATAAAGTCCTTTCCACACATTAACACTGAAGTTCTTCCTTCCAGAAGTACCCAACCAGTGACAAAGTTTATAACAACATTTGTAATTCTAAAAATTGAACAGATCCAAAAGTAAATTTCTTTTAACAAATCCATTCCTCTGCCTGTGCCCACTGCGCTGCTAGACAAACATAATCATCTGCAGAGGGTATAAATATAAATCAGGATCCCGAGGTCTGGTCCCTATTCCAACAAGAACCATCACCACAGTAGTAGGGACAGTTTTCTCAAAAGCATTTGTTGTTCAAGTTCCCTCCACCTGAACCCAAAAACGAGGATAAAAATTCCTAGAGGGTGCTCGAGTCATCCAGAAATCTCAAACAAGTCCTAGGAACAATTCTCACAGAGATCACAACAGCTCCTGACTCTTCTGGTGAATTCAGAGGTGGGAGGCTCCAAACACCCCCAGCTCTGTACTGACTCAACAGATGCTGCTTTCTGAGTGTACTTAGCACTGAAAAATCCCAGATACCTTTTTCTCTTTAACACATTCCTGATGATGATTCATTATTTCCACATCCAATGAGGATGAACTGCAAGAATCATTTTTCCTTTCCAAACTGTCACTGGAACAAACCCCTTCTTCTGGACTCTCACAGAAGGCCCTTAATGGTATTCTCGTAAGGTAAACTCTCTCCTCCTTAAAGAGACCAAATTTTTTCCTTAATTCCAAGAATTGTCTCCAGTGTTGGTTCTCTTGGTGTTTGATCTGAATAACCTTTCCCAGTGAATCCATTTTTTCACATTGGATCTGAAATACAGAAACAGCGAGAGAGCCATCAATCACTCCCTCATTCTCTCTCTCTACATATGCATAAATAGATAAAATACATTAATATACAAAAAGTAGGTACTAGAAAGACAGGTGAACATTTATTTTGTCTGCCATTCTCCAAGAGCTATCTTTAACACAGCTATCATTTAATGCAGATAAGCCAATTTTGATAAATTATATGCAATTTATTGTAGGTCTAGCACTCCTTATTTGACACCCCAGGTCCATTGTGGAACACCCAGAAAATGTCCAGACCAACCAGCAATCACAGAAAAAAAAAAAAAAGAAGCAACAAGAGAATCACTTGTTCTACCCTTCCAAAGTAGCAAAGAAAGAAGAAGGAAGTGCAGGTCTTTACTCTTTACTGTCTTTACTCTGCAATCCAGGGGTTTGCAAATTCAGGGACAAGAACACCTAATTTGCTGAACTACTTCTCACCTCATCAAGGTTAAAGCAAATGCAAATGCTGACACTCAGCATCACACAACACTGAAGAAAATAAATGATATTTCAACCATTTTTTAGGTGAAAAACAATCAAAAAACTAGGTCTTACAGTCTGTTGCAACAATTAAATGTCTAAAATTTGCAAAGATACACTCAGCTGACATTTCTGTTCTGCCTGGACAACACAAATTTCAGAATTATTTTTTTCTCTGGAGACAAAATCACCCTGGCCTCTGGAGCTACTGAAATCATGACCAATCCTGCGTGGGGAGCTTGGGGATTGGAGGCTTACAACTTTTAATATATTTTCAACATTATGATCTTAAAAGAATATGTCAATGAAGCATTAATGATCTCAAGAGTTCCTGATGTGGACCCAGGGGGGGAAGGAAACACAGCTCCTGCCCATGGCTGTCAGAGCAAGTGGAGCCTGGAGCTGACAGTGCCACACCAGAGCTGTCTCTGGAGGACAAATGCGGCTCTTCCAACTTATTTTCCTTTTGTGAAGCCACAAACTTGTCCTTCTCTACCCTACATTGCCCCTGCAGCCCTGATGTTGTGCTGTGAACATGTGGCATCAACATCTAAGAGCCCAAACCATGAACAGCCTCCCTGCAGTTCATTTATTGCTGACCATTTATCCTGAAAGGAAATCAAAAATCACCTTTCCTCTGTCCCTCTCTTTTTTATGCATTTCTCACTTGCACAGTGCAAAATTATCAGGAAAAAGGCCTTTTATTGACTAGAACCAACCTTAGGGCAGCATTTCCAGGATACCTTGTTACAAGAATGTGTGAACTCATCAAGGGCCATTTTATCCACCCAAAACCAGGAGCACAGAACCACTGAGCAGATACTGAGGTGGCATGTTTATGATTTATTACCTTTGGCCATTCTTCACTGACAGCACATTCCTGCTTAGCCTGAGGTAGCACAGCTGCTCGTGGGGAATGACTCGTGTCTTTGCCATTTTGCCACACACTTTCCTGCATCCCTACTGCTGGAACCGGGATCACTCCACTGCAAGAAATGCTCTTGGTGAAGGGCAAATTCTGTCTCTGGATTACAGTGGGATCCTGCTGATCAGCACTTGGTATAAGCAGAGCTGCAGATGTGGATTTTAAGTCATTTCTTAAGCCAACTGGTGATGAATTTTTGGAGACTGTACATGGGTTTGGGTCTTTCTGAGACAGCACCACTTCTTTGCTTTTTGACAACACCAGATTCACCACTTTACTGGTTACTTTATTGACTTCAGGAGAATCAATTTGCTTGGGTGTCTCCTTTTTTAGTAAAGCATCAGAAGAGGAAGATGTTTGTTTGTCAGCCTGGGCTGACAGAACATCAGAGCCTCTTTTGGCCAATAAATAGATCTTCCCATTGTACATGACCAGAGCATTATCTTTCAAAGGTGTGATTTTGGTTTGGCTTCCACCAGGACCATTAGAACAGAGTGGCAACATATTTGCAGTATTAACTTCTACATTCTTCATGTCTGACAAAGTTTTCAGGATCTTGGAAGCCACATTATTTGAAGACTTTACAGGGATAAGACAAGCTGCTGAGAGCGGGGCGGTTTCTTGCACGATCCATTTCATGGGAGCCTGCTGGCACTGCTGCCCCTCAGGTGTGACTGGCTCAGGAGAAGAGCCAGATCCGTTTTGGGCAGCTGTCACTACCAGTGTCTTTGAAACTTCCATGGCAGATTTGGGGCAAAAGCTCTGCAAGCACTTGGGCAGGACTTGGGAGGTTTTCACGGTGTTCACGGGTGACACGTAAATCACCATCGGCGTTTTTGTACCGTCGGCCCCTCCAGACACATTGGTGGCTGCAGCTGCCAGGATTTTTTGCTGTATTGCAGGTGGCAAAAGAGATGCTGGGACAGACTTCACTTCTGCATCAGCTGGAATCTGGAGGTGGTGTCCGGAGGGCAACACTGAAGACTTGACAGTCACTGGGAGGGATTTGGTGTTCACCACCATATAGGTTGTGCTGCTCTGGTGAGAGGAGCTTGTGATGACCACATTCTGCAAGGACACTCCATCCATGGGCATACAGCTGCTCTGCGTGTTGACAGCTGCACTTGGAATCGAGCTTTCCTTTTCAGAACCTGCCCTAGCACTTTCCTGCTTGTCTAATGTCCTCCTAAGAATAATCTTTCCAGGATTAGGAGGCTGAAAAATAGGTATCTTAACAGGTGAAGGTGCAGCAGTATTGCCAAGCTGTGTCTTAAAAGTAAGATGGACTGGGCTAGAAACATTTGCATTAGAATTATTTGGCATGGCTGGAGACTGAACTATTGGCACAAAGCTTCCAGAAGTTTTAGAAATGGGAAGCAATTTCAGAAGTTTTTTCCCATCTGGTCCCGTTGTCTGAACGACTCGGTACATACATCCTGCAATGCTTAACAAAGAAAAGGGAAAAGAGAAAAATGAAAGGCAGTGTAAGTGAACAAGCACAGGTACTTTAATTCACAAGCATTAGTGACCTCTACACCCAGGGCTGAAGCAAATTAACTCCTGGAAAATGCCTGAGCTAATCTTCAGGAGCTTCCTACTGGCCTACCTGGGTTTCCATTTCAGACCACCTCAGTCTGTCTGAAAATAGTATCCAACTTCTACACCCCAGAGTAGCAAGAAATGGCAACTCATTCAGATTAAAAACAAGTTAAAAGACCCCAGGAAACACCTCACATTACCTCTTCTTCCCCTCATGGGGCCTTTCATTATGAAAATGAAACCACTTCCTCCTGAATTCCCTGAAAAGCTTTATTTTTCCCTTTCCTACCTCCCTGTTACTATTTATATCCTTCCTGAGTGCTATGAACTATGAATTTAAGGAACACTTCAGGAAAATACAGGCAGAGTAGTTACATGACAACATGGAAGCAGAAATTACTTCAGACACAACAAAGAAATCTGGAAGCAGGATGCATTTATCTAGTGGAAAAGGCAGCTCCTGTGCTTCCATTGCACTTGCCCAGCCATTCTTGAGGCAGATACAGACCACAGAGGTGGTTCATCTTCAGAAAGATGGAAAACCCTCAAATGTTACTGGATTATAAACATTTTTGAGACCAGAAGTCTAAGTCTGGGAAGGGAAAGACTTCAAAACCAAGGAGGAACATAGGGAAACAGCACCAGGGACATCTGGAGAGAAAACAGAGATTTCTTGCAGGTGGAGGTAAGAACTCACCAAGAGACAGACAGATCTTACCAAAACACAAGTTAGGTGGGACTGCTCCAAATGCCAAGATTTTCTGAGTCCATGGCAAGACAAAGAACCTTTCCCATGCCAGGGGAGTCTGCCCAAAGCAGGCTCTTCTACAAAGAACTCCTGGACTCTGTGCAGAACAATCTATTGCCCAAAGCACTGCAGAGACACGTGGGCAAACAGAGCTGCCCTCACTGCAAAGAAGACACCAAATCACTGGAAGTTGTTTCCCAACAGCGGATCCAGAGCGATTAAAAGGCAGAGCTGCCAACTCCGCTTGGAGCCACCAAGAGCACCAGCTCCATTCCATTGACTTCCCATGTCAATAAATGCCTTGGGAACATGGACATGGGAGTAGTTCCCAGTCCCATCCCAGTGACATCAGTGCTGTGTCCTGATTTCCATCAGGTAGTTTTGAAACCAGCATTTTTTCTGTCTTTTCAGGCTTCTGACTCAGCTTGGAGTGGTGCTTGGGTGAGCTCAGTCCTGTGTGCCACCACTGTGTGTGCTCAGCACTCAGCCAGCCTCTGCCTTTTCCCATCGAGTGGGAAGCCACAGGAATGCTCTTCACTCCCAAAGTCGGGCAGATGCTGCTGGGGGTCCCATTCCCCTGGGTACTGACACAAATACCCCACTACTGTCTGCCCAACACACAAAGGCATCAGGCACACACAGCTTTCCTTGCTGTGACCCTGGCATCAACTCCCACACCTCGGATTTTGGTACAATGCCTCATTTCTGGTCACAATGTGTGAAAATGGAGATTTTCACATGAGGCATCAGTGCAGTGGGCAGGAAATTCTGCAGTGCTTTTGTTTTTAAGGTACTGAAAGTTAAAATATGGGCAATGACATGGTTCTAACCATGTGTCATAACCATAAGCTGTCTCTGGAGGGCTTAGGAGCAAAATGGAATTGGATGCTTTGGAATCAGAAACAAGAGTTGAGATGGACTAGCATTGACAGACAAGAATCTGACAGAAAACAGTTTTGCTTAAACGAAGAGGAAGTAGAAATATTTGTGTGTTTGAACATAATTAAAGCAGAGAAAAGACTTTTGGAGCACTTTAAACCTCCCAGCACTACTAACAATGCAAATGAGGAACAGCAGCAGCTCCTGGACAACACTTTATTCTGTTCTTTGAATCTCTCAACACTTCTTTCATAACTCCATAATCTACAGCCTCAACTTTTTTTCTATATATAAGAAGTAACTGCAAGTTGAGAAGGAATTTTTCAGCAAGTCCCACAAGTGTGAAACTGCTGAAGAGAGAACGGGCACTTACCTGCACCCCAACTAACTAGGGCTGCAAACTGGAACCAAGGGGCAGAAGAAACCTCCAAAGAGGCTCATTCCTCCACCTGTCAAAGCAAGGGGACACTTCTAACTTTTGGGCAAAAGGAGGAGGACCAGATCAGAGGGAGATGAAGCAAGAAAAAGAGGGAGAGATGAACTGAAGATATATTTGCATCAGTATTTTCCTCTGCCAGTTTCCAGTGCTCACCTCTTCATTCCACCTGGAATCAGCATTCACCTCCATCTCAACAGACTTAAAAACTGGTTTTGACTGTGCTACAAACAGGAACTTTAAAAGTAGATTGGGAGGGGAAGCACCAGTAAAAAATCTCATTTGCCTGGATTTCAGGTCATTCTGATTTTAATGATTACAGAAGGCAATTGTAGCTTTTTATCTCCATGAAAAAGAGCAAGATGCCCCAAAATTGTGATTGTCTGGGAAATAACATTCTTTACCTTGAAACAAATATCAGGTAATTACATCTTTGGAGAATGACAAAAAGCTGAAGGATAGGCAAGAGAGAAGGAAAAGTCCAATGAGATACCGAGAAGTGGAATTCACACAGATTTACTCAAACAACAGAGGAGAGAAAGGATCACTGCAAATATTTTTAGCTCTCTAAGTTGAAAAGGCTTCATTGCAACAATTCCACATCATAAAGCTTTTCCCAGGTGATACAAAGAAATAGCCATGAGGAAGTTTCATGTTACCAGAATAAAATAAAGCAAAATAAAATAAAGCACTGTCCCCATACATTTTTCATGAAGAGGAGTTGGAAGTTATTTTGCTTCAGTCTTCAAGCTCATTGCTTCCTTGAATTAATGAATTTTTAAGAGTCCCTTAAGCAGAACGAAAAAAGCTCCCTCAGTATCCCCTTTTTAGGGTGCCAGATCAATTTGGTTCAAGAACAGGTTAATTTCTTTTCCTAAAAAAAAACCCAAAAAACAGTAGGAAATCTGTATCGTGCCAGGTTGTCCTTGGGAATTTCTCCCATAGTTACTGAAGTAGAGTTTTCTTTCTCCTCTTCATCCTCCTTCACTTTCCAACCCTGTATGAATAAACCTCCTTTAAGTTTAAGATATGAACACTCAGGAATAATTGTATTGTTATGATACTTTAGAAAGGCCTAAGGCAGATCCATGAACAAACCTTGAGGGAAACAAACTCATGGAAGACCAAAAAAGTGGTGGACTGGTAGAAATCTTATTTAACATTACCAGAGAAATTATCAAATTCAATAAAAACAATAAAATTCTGTGACATTCACAGAGGGAACTGTCAACCAGATCACATTTTTTTGACCCAAAAAGGAGATTTCTTTTGGTGAACAGTCTGTGTGTGGCAACACCAACACCTCCCCATGCACAGGGCATTAAGGAAGGCAGGAAAGCAGAGAGAACAGAAAGAAACTGGGAGATTTATGTCTTTACTTACTTAATTCAAGACAGAAAATTAAAAAGAATAATGTACATTTCCTTCAGTTCACCAGAATTCCTGTTTTCTTGAGCAGACACACCAGTTTTACAGCCTAAACTTCTCTCACTGTTCATTACTCTCAGAAAACAACACAAAACAAAATACTGAATATTCAAACATTCACCTTCTTTATGCTTGCATTAACAAAAACTCTGGAATGTTTTCAGGAAATAGGAATATTTATTTCTGCCAAATAAATTCATCCACCAAGTCCAGTGCAACCACCAGCACATGATTCCCACAGAAATCCTGACTGTGCCATTAAAAAATGCAGCAGTGGAGCCCAAAGAGACAAACTGACTCAGGAAAATTGACTCAATCTTCCTGCAAAGCCGTCAGAAGGAACAATGACCTCCTTTTCCATCTGCCTTCACTCCCAACTGTTCCTTTAGGCACAACTTTCATCCACAAATGTGAATAAATAGTCAGGGACTATGGGCCACTCCAGAGAAGCAAAAGAATTTATTTCAATGGGATCCAAGAAGTGGCAAAGTAACAATTTATTGTCAATTGGAAACGTGCACCCAGGGACAAAGTAAAATTAATTTATTGTAGTTGATACATATTTATTTTATACAGCTGCATTCATTCCATAGATTATCTGAAAATTGTAATAAAATAATAAAAGTAATGATAACAGTAAATATATAGTAACATAACCTAGACAATATACAATAACCATCATTTTTATCATTATCATCATCTAAAGCAAACCAGAAAATTGATGTTGAATTTGGAGGAATCCTGACCAGAATTCCAGTTCAAGCCATCTCTAATGACCTGAGGTTTTATCCTAAACCAGAAGCTTTCAATAATGGCAGAAAGCCACTTTCTGTTTGACAGTAATTGTTCCTGGGAACTCTTTTCATCCACTGGGGAATATTCCCTGGAGTACAGATAACGTGGATGTGCAAACTGCCAGGAAACGCTCCCTGTGCTCCATTCTCAACCACAGCTCTCCTGATCCAAGATGAGATCCTCCTCCAGTCACAAAACCGTGGTAGAGTCTGTGACCATCAACAACACCCAGTGCTGTGTGTGACCATCAACAACACCCAGTGCTGTGTGTGACCATCAACAACACCCAGTGCTGTGTGTGACCATCAACAACACCCAGCACTGAGTCTGTGACCATCAACAACACCCAGTGCTGAGTGTGTGACCATCAACAACACCCAGTGCTGTGTGTGACCATCAACAACACCCAGTGCTGAGTGTGTGACCATCAACAACACCCAGTGCTGTGTGTGACCATCAACAACACCCAGTGCTGTGTGTGACCATCAACAACACCCAGTGCTGTGTGTGACCATCAACAACACCCAGCACTGAGTGTGTGACCATCAACAACACCCAGCACTGAGTCTGTGACCATCAACAACACCCAGTGCTGAGTGTGTGACCATCAACAACACCCAGCACTGAGTGTGTGACCATCAACAACACCCAGCACTGAGTGTGTGACCATCAACAACACCCAGCACTGAGTGTGTGACCATCAACAACACCCAGTGCTGTGTGTGACCATCAACAACACCCAGTGCTGAGTGTGTGACCATCAACAACACCCAGTGCTGAGTCTGTGACCATCAACAACACCCAGTGCTGTGTGTGACCATCAACAACACCCAGTGCTGTGTGTGACCATCAACAACACCCAGTGCTGTGTGTGACCATCAACAACACCCAGCACTGAGTGTGTGACCATCAACAACACCCAGCACTGAGTCTGTGACCATCAACAACACCCAGTGCTGAGTGTGTGACCATCAACAACACCCAGCACTGAGTCTGTGACCATCAACAACACCCAGCGCTGTGTGTGACCATCAACAACACCCAGTGCTGTGTGTGACCATCAACAACACCCAGTGCTGAGTCTGTGACCATCAACAACACCCAGCACTGAGTGTGTGACCATCAACAACACCCAGTGCTGTGTGTGACCATCAACAACACCCAGTGCTGTGTGTGACCATCAACAACACCCAGCACTGAGTGTGTGACCATCAACAACACCCAGTGCTGTGTGTGACCATCAACAACACCCAGTGCTGTGTGTGACCATCAACAACACCCAGCACTGAGTGTGTGACCATCAACAACACCCAGTGCTGTGTGTGACCATCAACAACACCCAGTGCTGTGTGTGACCATCAACAACACCCAGCACTGAGTGTGTGACCATCAACAACACCCAGTGCTGTGTGTGACCATCAACAACACCCAGTGCTGTGTGTGACCATCAACAACACCCAGTGCTGTGTGTGACCATCAACAACACCCAGCACTGAGTGTGTGACCATCAACAACGCCCAACGCTGATCCCAGGGCAGCCCCAGGATTTAGGAATCGCCCACAACTCATCCCTGAGCACACAAAACACCCTGAGAACTCCTGAGAGACAGGGAAAGGCATCAGGAGCCAAACTGGAGCTGCTGGGCCTGCAGAGCTCACCAGCACAGAGCAGGGGTGGAAGCACAGAGAGCTGAGCAGCCTGGAGAATTCCCTCAGCACAATTCCAGCCAGGAAAACCCAGCACAGCGGGGCTTGATCATAATGAGGGAGCTGATCACTGGAACTGATCCAGAGAGTGCAGGGAACGGAGCTGGGGACGGGGCTGGAGCCCAGGAGGGGCTGAGGGAGCTGGGGGGGCTCAGCCTGGAGAAAAGGAGGCTCAGGGGAACCTCCTGGCTCTGCACAACTCCCTGCCAGGAGGGGACAGCCGGGAGAGGTCGGGCTCTGCTGCCAGGGAACAGGGACAGGAGGAGAGAAAACGGCCTCAGGCTGTGCCAGGGGAGGTTCAGGTTGGAGGTTGGATATTGGGGAAAACTTTTTCATGGAAAGGGTGGCCAAGCAGTAAGAAAAGGCTTCCCAAGGCAGAGGTGGAGTCACCATACATGGAAGTGTTTAAAAATGAGTGGATGTGGCACGTGGGGACATGGGTTAGTGGCGTGGAAATGGCCGGACTCACGGATCTTTAAGAGCTTTTCCAACGGCAATAATTCCATGACTGAAAGGTTCAATTCCTCTCCCAGCCCCACTCGCCCTTTCCCCTGACTCCAGCACACCCCATCCTCACCCTGATGTGGCTGCAGGGACAACAAACACCAGAGAAAACACAACCCAAACACGAGAGAAAACACAACCCAAACACGAGAGAAAACACAACCCAAACACGAGAGAAAACAACCCAAACACGAGAGAAAACACAACCCAAACACGAGAGAAAACACAACCCAAACACGAGAGAAAACACAACCCAAACACGAGAGAAAACAACCCGAAAACAAGAGAAGGAAGGGAGGAAGGGAAGGAGGGAGGGAGGAAGGAAGGAAAAGGAAGGAAGGAAGGAAGAGGAAGGGAGGAAAAGGAAGGAAAAGGAAGGAAAAGGAAGGAAAAGGAAGGAAAAGGAAGGAAAAGGAAGGAAAAGGAAGGAAAAGGAAGGAAAAGGAAGGAAGGAAGGAGAAGGAAGGAAGTAGAAGGAATAAGAAAGAGACGGGAAAGGAAGGGATAAGAAAGGAACGGAAGGAAACGGACAACGCCCTCCCCACTGCCCCCCGCCCGTCCCGCCGGGGCCGCCGCCGCTCCCGCCCTCCCGTTGCCGCTCACGGGGCCCGGCAGGGCGGAGAGCGGCGGGACCGTACCTGGCGGGGCGTCCCTGCGAGCCGAACCCCCGGGCCCGCCCGTACTCACAACTGCGGCCGCTGCTCAGGGCTCCGCGACATGGCGGGGCGGCCCCGCCGCGGCTCCGCATGTGCGTCACTTCCGCCCGCCCCGCCCCTGCCACCGCCGCTTCCGGGATGCCGCTTCCGGGATGCCGCTTCCGGGATGCCGCTTCCGGGATGCCGCTTCCGGGATGCCGCTTCCGGGATGCCGCTTCCGGCTCAGCACTTCCGGGAAGTGCCGCCGCCCGGCGGCCGCGAGCGGCACTGCGGGGGCGGAGCTTCCGGTGCGGGCGGAAGTGGGCGGGGCGAGGCCCGGGGGTCCCGGTACCGGCACCGGGAGCGGCACCGACACCGGGAGCGGCACCGACACCACACCGGGAGCGGCCTGTTCGGCTGTGCCGTGGCTCCGGGCCGGCCGCGGGACAGCGGCGCTGAGTGTGCGCGGGTGTTTGAACAGGCAATTTGCATATGCAGATGTAGGTTATAATGTATGCAAGGACCAATATGAATACATTCTGTGCATACATATAATGTATGATGACGTCACACTGGGTGGACACACACGTGATAACACCGAGCGCAATCAGTCAGATTTAGATGTAATACGGATTATGTACAATAAAATATAATCACGGAATATTATAATTGTACAATTATAATTAATTGTGGTAAAATTATGAACTGAAATAAAAATAAATAATGAAAAATTACTGAAATTTATAATCAAACATAATAAAATGATATCACTATTATGTTCTTACATTTTATATAACCTGTATCACAGGTTGCATGAAGTAAATACAGTTTTGTATTATGTTATTCAGATTTTATGGAAAGGGGCACCTGAGCTACAGACTACAAATATACATAATATGTATGCAGAATGTGTAGACTTTCATATGTACACAAAAGGAGACTGTGAGGCTGTGAGATATAAATAGAAATATATATAAATAGAAATAGAAATAGAAAAGAATATAAATATAAATATAAATATAAATATAGAAATAGAAATAAATATAAATATAAATATAAATATAGAAATAGAAATAAATATAAATATAAATATAAAAATATAAATATAAATATAAATATAAATAAATAAATATAAGTATAAATATAAATATAAATATAAATATATAAATATAAACATATATAAATATAAATATATAAATATAAATATATATAAATATAAATATATAAATATAAATATAAATATATAAATATAAATATATATAAATATAAATATAAATAAATATAAGTATAAATATAAATATAAATATAAATATAAATATAAATATAAATATAAATATAAAAATAGAAATAGAAATAGAAATAAATATAAATATAAATAAATAAATATAAATATAAATATAAATATAAATATAAATAAATAAATATAAGTATAAATATAAATATAAATATAAATATAAATATATAAATATAAATATAAACATATATAAATATAAATAGATAAATATAAATATATATAAATATAAATATAAATATATAAATATAAATATAAATATATATAAATATAAATATAAATAAATATAAATAAATATAAATATAAATATAAATATAAATATAAATATAAATATAAATATAAATATAAAGAAAAATATATATAAACAATAAACATAAATATAAATATAAATATAAATATAAATATAAATATAAATAAATATAAATATAAATAAATATAAATATAAATATAAATAATCTAGAATTATAGATAACGTTCCAACACAGCAGCATGTGTAGTACCCAACAGCAAACAGGAACATGACTCTGTGAGATTAATAGTAAATATAAGTACAAATAATACAAAATATCTTGTGCATTTTGTTATATATTCTGTGTTTTGGAAGTTATAGAGAGAAGTGCATTTGTAGACTATAAATGTGTGTGTGTAAAAGGGTGAGAGAGTGAAAGCAGCACAAATCACATTAGATATTGTTAAGTGCTTTATGATGATGTGACATCAGGATAAAAGGGAATCAGACTCTAAACACATGGACCTATAGACATGAATGTACATGTACACAATGTACATGTAAATGCGTATATCAAAGGTATTTATATATGATGGGAAATTTAAATATTTTTCATATAAAATGTATTTATTTCTATTATTTATTTGTATATATGATTTGTTTATTTATTATAAAAAATTAATTTTTATATTATATATGTTATGTTGTTATATATTATATTATATTATATTATATTATTATATTATGTTATATAATATTATATAATAATATAATATATTATATTATATTATTATATTATATTATATTATACTATATTATATTATACTATATTATTATATTATGTTATATTATATTATGTCATATTATATTATATTATATTATATTATATTATATTATATTATATTATATTATATTATATTATGTTACATTATATTATGTTATATTATATTATATTACATTACATTATATTATAATTCTATTATGTTATATTATATTATATTATTATATTATATTATATTATATTATAATGTTATATTATATTATATTATGTCATATTATAATATTATATTATGTTATATTATATTATATTATATTATATTATGTTATGTTATGTTATATCATATTATAATATTATATATTATGTTATATTATATTATATTATATTATATTATATTATATTATATTATGTTATATTATATTATGTTATATTATAATATTATATTATATTATATTATATTACATTACATTATATTATATTATAATTCTATTATATTATGTTATATTATTATATTATATTATATTATATTATATTATATTATATTATATTATATTATATTATATTATATTATGTTATATTATATTATGTTATATTATAATATTATATTATATTATAATTCTATTATATTATATTATGTTATATTATTATATTATATTATATTATATTATATTATATTATATTATATTATATTATATTATATTATATTATATTATATTAATTATATTATATTATCCAGGTTGACAAGGTGGGGATTGGTGACAGGCTGGACTCGATGATCCTGGAGGACTTTTCCATCCTCAGTGACTCCGTGATTTTCAGTGTCAGACTCTGTTCCAGGAAGGGAAGAGTTCTAATGTCACCTGTTAAAACTGTGCTTGTAGCACCCACGAGTTGCTGCAAGGACAGGAGCTGCTGGGGGCACATTTGGCTGCTCTGCAGATGTGGAGGAGCAGCTCTGGCCGCCGTGTCCCTCGCTCTGCGCTGCCGGGCTCTCTGCTCTCCGCGCGGCTCCGGTGCTGAACCAGGACCAGGGAGCCCAGAGCCAACAGCCGGAGTGTCACATCACCCATGGCACCCCTGGGCAGCTGAAGGGGTCCCTGCACATGGCAGGGGGTGGAACAGGATGAGCTTCAAAGTCTCTCCCAACCCAAACCAGTCTGGCATTCTGGGATTCTGGGATGTTACAAAACTGCTTGAGAGTGATTTTTCGCTGCCAGTTTTGCAGCTTGGAAAGGTAGAGTTGGTATTGGACATAGAAAAACCTAGTGTAGAGTTTTTAAACCATAAAATTGGCAGAGGGCAGGGTTAGGATGGGATATTGGGCAGGAATTGTTCCCTGTGAGGGTGCTCAGGCCCTGGCACAGGTGCCCAGAGCAGCTGTGGCTGCCCCTGCATCCCTGCAAGTGTCCAAGGCCAGGCTGAACCGAGGGGCCAGGACTGGACACAGAACTCCAGCTGTGGCCTCAGCAGTGCCGAGCACAGGGGAAGAATGAGCTCCCTGCTCCTGCTGGCCACACCATTCCTGATCCAGGCCAGGATGCCACTAGCCCTCTTGGCCACCAGGGCTCTCTGCTGGCTCATGCTCAGTCAGCTGTTGGCCAGCACCCACAGGTCCCTTTCCAGCCACACCATCCCCAGCCTGTAGTGCTGCAGGGGGTTGTTGTGGCCAACTTCATCTTATCAAACTTCATCTTATTGGACTCTGCCCATCCATCCAACCATTGCAGGTCTCTGCACAGCCCTCCTCCCTTCCAACAGATGGACACGTTCTCCCAGCTTGGTGTCATCTGCAAATTCACTGATGGTGGACTCAGTCACTCGTTCAGATGATCAGTGAAGAGATTAAATAGGATTGGGCCCAACACTGATCCCTGGAATCTACCAGTCTGATACCTTGGAATTCTACCTTCCCTAAAGGGGGAGGCAGGAGGCCTTTCCTTCTGGCCATCCCTGCAGGTCAGTAAGGTTTCTGGAGGGCTGAAGTGTCAGGGAACATCTCCAGGAACTTGATGCAGGAGCAGCAGGAAGATCCTTGCAGCTTTGTATTTACACCTCACTGCCCTGCTGCCAGGATCTGCCCTGACAGGTCCTGCAGGTCTCCAGCAGCACTGAAAGATCCTCCTGGTGCTCATGGTTCCCGTGCTGTTCCTGCACCAGATCCAGGATGCTTCCAAGGAGTTTGGAATGCTGCTGGAGCTGTTGTGCCACCAGGTTTTCTGAGAGGACCGATGGATATCAATTATGATAACAGATTGATGCAGAGCCCTTGCATTGTTCATGTTAGAAATAAGTTTTATTTCTTTCCAAACCCAAAATGCTACCTGCAGCCATGAAAACCCCACTGCACTCCCCACCAACAACCATAATTGACTAATCCAGCCTTGTCAAACTTCACAACAGTACATTTCCATGGGAGGGGAAATTTTTTCCATGTGGTACATGATAGAATTGATCTCTACCCTGCAGTTCTAGTCAGCCAAGGAAGACAATTATGGTGATAAAGTTGTGTATTAGGCCTAATTTGGTGAGATATTTTCAATGTTGTCCTTAAAATGCATAATAATTCCTGCTTATGACTTTAAAACTACACAAGGTACAAGGGGCTGCACTCTGCTCTGTCTCCCCAAACTGGGGACTACAATCACAAACTGGGAACTTAAATAATCTGAACATCCCTAAGAGTCCATCTCTATAAGGCAAGCAAATCAAGGGTCCTAACATTAATGTGCAACCACATTAATGTGCACACAGTCTTATGATGTTGAGACACAAAATCTATTTATACAGGTGCATGAAACACATCTTGCGTTCAGCCAACAGCTTCAACAAATGGTCCAGAAGCAACTCAGAAATAAACAATTCCATCCAAAACTGCAGTAAAACCTCTCAAGATCCAACAGGTCTCCTAAGGTCAGGTCACAAACAAGAGGCACCATTAGCAGGGCCAAGTATGGAGGACAGTGCTTTGGCCAGCTCAGCTGACCCCTGGCTCTCCCCTCTTGACTTTTCTCAGTACCCAGCAGGTGACCCTTGAGGGAATTTTGGTTTATTCTCTCATTCTGGCCGCTTTTCCTTTTGAAATGTTTTCTTCAGAACGGTCACGTTTTACCTTTATTTCCATGGGGTCATCTGCATCATCTACAGCAAGAAATAAAGACGGAATAAAGTTTTCAAAGTCTTCCCTGACTTCAGTCAGGTGAAGACAAAAAGTATCAGAAAATGCTTCTGTTCATAGGCAACAAGAATCATGAAATCCCAAGATGGATTATGTTGGCAGAGGCCTTAAAGCTCATTTCACTCCACCCTGTGTGAGTTGAGAAGAAATTCTTCCCTGTGAGGGTGCTGAGCCCCAGCAGAGGCTGCCCAGAGCAGCTGTGGCTGCCCCTGGATCCCTGCAAGTGTCCAACACCAGGTTGGATGAGGCTTGGAGCAACCTGGGATGGTTGAAGATGTCCCTGCCCATGGCAGGGGGTGGAAACTGGATGAGCTTTAATGTCCCTTCCCACCCAAACCAGGCTGAGATTCCATATTTTACTGTGAAGGGTTCCTCTGAGCTCAGCACAGGCCCTGGGGTTTCAATTTTAAGAGCACAGGTGCCATAAGTGACACATCTGTGTGACTGGAAATACCTAATTAATTAATTACTTCAGGCTCAGCACAGTTTGAGTGTTCTAGCCTTACCTGATAATAACCTGTTATCCACTGGATTAAGCAATGTAGAAAACCATACCAAAAGATAAATTTCTTTGAACAACTCACCTCTCCAGAGTTTTGTGCTCAGTGAGAATCTCAGTATCTGCTATGGCATAGGGCAGATCATGGCACCAAGGACAAACAAGAATATTCTGGTTTACAAGAGGCAAGGGCAGAGCTGCAGAGATTTCTGCACCCTGGAGACACACCCAACCAGCCTGGGGCTGGGGAGTCAGGGCAGGTGGAGAAGATCTGGTTTTGGGAAGGCAGGCTGCAGGCAGGAGGGTGCTCCAAGGGGAGAGGGAAGGAAGAAAAGGCTCACACTGGTTCTTGCACATGGGACAGTGTTTTAACAGTAACCAGAAGAGCTGCACATGATGTCGGTATCCAAGGAAGAAAAGCATCCTGGAAAAGCACTCAAAGCCAAGCCTCAGAGCCCTGGGTTCCTGGGGACAGCCTGAGTGTCACAGCACAGGGAACCTGGGTGCTGCAGCACCTCTCACCTCTCGTGAGCTGGGCTGTTCTGTGCTGCTCCTCTCTGACCTGTTTCATCAACTGCAGGTTGTGGTCACTGGCTTCCTTGTGGTTCACCATGGGGAAGGGGTAGTCCTGACCTGGGCAATGTGGAGACAGAGCCTTTACCACACTTGGCAAGGACATTTTCCCCAGATTTGAAATACTTCCAGCTTTTCTTAAATGGAAGTGCCTAATCTGCTCCATCAAAGAGAAGAGCTCACGCTTTGACATAAGAGCCTTCAAAGATGTGTTAGAGCAGGAGTAAAAGCACAAGATGTTCAGATACTATTTAAAGCAGCCAAGCATCCAAGATGGATAAATTCAAAGGCAAAAGCATAGAGTGATCCAAGAGTTTTAGGACATAAAGTTGAGGCAAAAGTATGTGCTGTGAAATGAGACTCCAATAAAAAAATGTTAATGGAGAATGAACAGCAGGAAGGCTGTTGGATTCATCCATTTTCAGAAGATAAATGGTTTGTGATGCTTCCAACTCATACACATTTATTTTGGATAGTTAGCAGCAGGAAAATCCCTAGCAAGGAATGCAAATGAATTACCTATGATACATCCTGCTTGCTTCTGCTCTTCTTCAGATGCGGTCCAGGGCTCGTAGATGTACTTGGAGGGAAAGTTCTTTAGTATAGGCAAGTATTTCCTACAAAACAGGGATAATAGGGGGGATTATAATCCTGCAGTCAAATATTCATACATTCAGAGAAGTGTAAACCAACCTGTGCCATGTTAATATTGATATTACAATCCATGGGAAAGTTCTGATTTGTTCTCCACAAAAAAATCTGGTTTATGTTCTCAAACCTCCATAGATGATATCTTCCAAAAGTTAACTTTGCAGCATAGAATAAATGGGGTGATTTAAACAGTACTTCTGTTCTGATTTCATCAAAAATATGTTTTTAACATTTTTACTGACATTATATCCTAAACATGAATAAATTTAAAAAACAAACTAATTTTAAAGAATTGTTGCAGAATGGCAAAGTCATTTTCTGTCCCACTCTGTGAGGTACCTCAGCACAGGCTTCTCCTTGGCAATACCCAAATCTAGCCAGGATGGGAGGAAGAGATGTGGGGAAATGCAGCTCTTTGTTCAGTGTTAACACAGTGAGCCCAGGAAACCCCCAGTGCTTTCAGAGAGCCCCTCAGCACATTATGGAGAGACAAGGAAATGAGACTCTGAAGCAAAGAGGACTCAGAGTGGAAAACAAAACCTAGGTGTGTGCAACTAAAGGATGGCAGGGTTAGATGGGATATTGGGATAATTCTTCCTCTGAGGGTGGGGAGGCCCTGGCACAGGTGCCCAGAGAAGCTGTGGTTGCCCCATCCTTGGAAATGTCCAAAGCCAGGCTTGGAGAAACCTTGGGATAGTAGAAGATGTCCCTGCCCATGGCAGGGAGTGGATGAGGTTTAAGGTCCCTTCCAAGCACATCCCAGAATTCTATGAAAAGCAAGAAACAAAGTGCAGACTGGAGCAGAGAAGCTGTGGGAAGTTCCACTCAAATCCTTTGGAAAGAGGAGCCAGCCTGGTGATCAAACATGGTGCTGGAGGCAACAAGTGCTCACAAATGAACACAAGCCCTGCTCAGCCATCACTTGGAATGACAGGTATCTCTCTGCTTCTCCATGACTCAGTTTCCTCATGTGCTCAACAAAACCATTGCTTATGAGCCCTGTTTAACAGATGTGTGTTTCAAAGTGATCCAGTTCATCAGCTCCTGCCATCAGAGGAGCTTGGGAAGCTCTCGGGGAGGTGGTGGGGTGGGGAGTCCCCTGACCTGATGTAGTCACCCTGGGGGTCTGTGCGCTTCCCAAAGCGGACAGGGCAGAAGATCCGTGTGTACTGGTGGAAGAAGGCGCTGGCTGACAGCCACATCCAGTTCCCAGCATTGATGCTGTAGTCAGCATCTAAAAGCAGCTCTTCAAACACCTGCAAATCAGGGGTGGGGAAGAGAGAAACACCCCTGAAATGGCTACTTTGCAAAAAGTGGACAAAAGCAGGCTGGGAGGTGAAGGGTGGGGGTTGCTGCTGGAAGCACAGCACTGTGGGGCCTGGGCTGCCTCCTCACAGGCACACCACGAGTGCTCTCCAAAGACAGAGCAACCCAAAAACTCTGAGTTTGGAACTCTGCTACAGACTGAGCATGTCTCCACCAGTATCCTCATTATCCAAAAATCATGAGGATTTGGGGAAGGGAATGACCTCTCACAACTGCAGTGAGTGACAAAGAGATTCCATAAACCCTGAAATCCACAGGAAGGGGCAGAACTAAACTCTGCTCTGCAGAATCTCCACTGCTAGACTCAGGCTGTGCAGTGTTTCCCAGGGCCAGGCAGAACAGAGGAAAACAAAAGCCAGCAGTGAACCTTCATTCCCTCTTCCCAGCTGATCCAGAGGTCCCCCCGTGTCAGGAAGCAGGCGACAGCGTGCCGAGCCAGGTGATGGATCCAGCCCTCCTGGCGCAGCTGGGTCATGATGGCATCGATCCACGGGAACCCTGTCTGTGCCTGCAGCAGAACAGGAACATCAGCTCCCACCTCATACACTGCTTTCACAGAATCACAGGATGCTTTGGCTGGGAAGGGAAATTGAAGCCAATTCCACCCCCTGCCATGGGCAAGGAGATACTCCACTACCCCAGGTTCCTCCAAGCCCCGGCCAACCTGGCCTTGGACATTTCCAGGGATGGGGCAGCCACAGCTTCTCTGGGCGACCTGGGCTAGGGCCTCATCACCCTCACAGGGAAGAATTCTGTCCCACTATCCCATCTTAGCCTGATCTCTGTCAGCTGGAAGCCACTGCCCCTTATCCTGTGACTCCATCCCTTGTCCCAGGTCACTCTCCAGCTCTCCTAAAGCCCCTTTAGGCACTGGAAGGGTCTCTAAGGTCTCCCTGGAGCCTTCTCTTCTCCAGGCTGAACATTCCCAGCTCTGTCACACCACTGCAAGACCCCCTCAAACCACCAGGAGGGACCAATCAAGAGAAGAGGAAAGCTTCAAGCTCCAATGCAGCTGCTGTGGCCATGCACCTCATTACCGTTTTCCATTTGTGGAGCCTCTCTGCGTCCTTGTACCAGCAGATCTGGAGGCAGATGGGGTTTCCAGACATCTGGGTGAAGTTGGGGGTTGCTGATGCTACTGTATAGAAAAATTCCCTCCACAACAGCTGCCCTTGGAGTGACACTGGGGGCAGAGAGTGGTGCTTTGCCTGCGGAAGACACAAGGTGACAGCTTCAGATCACACGTATCATTGTAGCCTCACTCATTTTGCGGCAGTCAGACCTAAAAAATAAAGATTAATCTGACTACAATACTGGTTTCAAGGCACTTTAGTGTTCAAGTCAAGGAAATCAAAGATCTGATGCAATGCTGTCTGGCCCAAAGCAAAGCCAAACTGACAGACCTCAGTGTTACCTCAAACATTCCCCACCTCCCTTCCAAAACAGTTCACACCGGGATTTCTTACACCAAGCATGTGTTTATTAATGTGTTAACTGAATTCAGGTGGCTCAATCATGTCTCAAAGGAAAGTCTTAAAATGGAGGTAAAGGAGGACCTGGGTTTTTCTTGGGTTGGTTTCAAGCTCAATTTTTATTAAGAATCAAACAAGATTTCTGAAAGTGGTTTCGGTTTATACTACAATTAAAACTTGTCTAAGGCAAAACCAACTGATTTCCAGAAACAAAACTGTATAAAAATATCAAAAACTTCCCTTAACCACTAGACAAACCAAATCCTTGAATTTTAGTAATGTTTTCCTGGGCTTCCCTGCTGATCCTGGGTCTGCTTGCTCCCTATTCATAGAACCATGATTTGGGTTGGAAGGGACCTTAAAGCCCATTCCATTCCACCCCATGCCATGGGCAGGGACACCTTCCACTAGCCCAGGTTGCTCCAAGCCCTGTGCAACCTGGCCTTGGATGCTTTGAGGGATGGGGCAGCCACAGCTGCTCTGGGCAGGCTGGGCCAAGGCCTCACCACCCTCACATGGAAGAATTTCTTCCCAACATCTAATCCAAACCTGCTCTCTTTCAGTTTGAAACCATTCCCCCCTGTCCTGTCACTACAGTTCCTGATGAAAATATGAATTTAGAATATGAGTATCATGTTTCTAAAACTTAATTGGGAAGAGCTGCAGACATTCACAGGTGTTTCACAGAACATGCAGCCACTCCACAGATTCCATGGGACACTGTGAGAAGACATTAACAAAGCAGCATTTTTTGATACACAAAATCTCTACCACGATGATCCAAGTGTTAAATCTTGCCTCCCATACCAGACATGCCACAGTTTTGGATTTACTTACTTAGGACCAATTATTTGCTTACCTGAGCATAAATGTTTGACAACCTATAAAAAAATGTCCGAACTGACAGACAGCCCATACTGAAATATGGGCTCAGGCCTGTGGTGCTTGGAAACAGCGAGTTTGGGATTGTCCTTGGTTTAGCAAAACTTGTCACCCAGCCCTGAAATGAAAACAGAAATCTGGGTTCAGGCAGCACAAGATGACACATGTCCAGTAACAGAGGAAAGCTCTTGGAACTGGCTTCACTATCACCAGGGCTTGTTTGATGTCGTGCCTGGAAAACCCAAGCTGCCACCCTCCTCCAAGCCAAGCTTGACTCTGATCTCAGCCCACCTGGAGCCACTGCCATCCCCTGTGTTCCATCAGGGCTGACCTGGTCACTCAAGTGTTGCTCCAGGCGCTGCAGCCCTTCAGTCTCCCCTCCTCTCCAAGGGGAAAGGCTCTCTGGGGAAATCTTCAAATCCACAGGGAGAGGCACTCTGTAACACTCAGCCAGGCTTGGGTCAGGGGCCCTACATCTCCTGAGGTGAGAAAGAAAAATCTTTGAAAGGAGCAGCAGGAGCTAGGAGAAGGAGGCAGCCCCTGTCCATAGCACACACAAGCCTCCTCTATCACAGTCCAAACAGAGCACAGGGAATGAAAGCACAGCAAGAAATCCCAGGTTGCACTCTCCTGGGAAAGTTTATCCTGCAATTGCTCCAGAGAATTCTAGCCTGAATTCAGGGAAGAAGAACAGTCCCACCAAGTTACAGTGCTCAGAGAAGTCAGCTGCACCCATAGCTCAAACCCCTTTTAGTTCCCATCCCATACAAAAGTCTCAGAGGCAGCTCCTCTCCAGTTGCTCCCAGCAATATAATACTCAAGTTCTAGAAGGGAACCAAGAGCCTCCTCAGACCCTAAACACAATTATGGTGCTGCCTGTGCCTCTGAGGTCACTCTGGAGAGGTTTCACAGAATCCCAGACTGGTTTGGGTTGGAAGGGACATCAAAGGCCATTCCATTCCACTCCCTGCCATGGGCAGGGACACCTTCCACTAGCCCAGGTTGCTCCAAGGCCTGTCCAGCCTGACCTTGGATATCTCCAGGCATGGGACAGCCACAGCTTCTCTGGGCAGCCTGGGCCAGGGCCTCGCCACCCTCACATGGAAGAATTTATTCCCAACATCTAATCCAAAGCTTCTCTCTCTCTCAGTTTCATAGGGAAGGAGGCAGATCAGCTTCCTGGGCAACTCCAGCTGCTCGTTCCTAACCAAGGTGGGGGCTCTCCAAGAGCACAGCCCTCAGCAGTCCCCCCACATCTCCTCAGCCTCAGCTGCTGTGGCTTCCCAATATGACTGGAAGAGTATCAGTTTGGTTTTTCTTCCCCCTTGTAAAACACAGATGAAGAGGCCCAAGGAAGTGCTGGCAGCATAGAGATTTCTCACAACCCATGAAGGAGCTCAGACATCAACAGATCTTTGTACTCACCTGGACAAACCTGAACTTAGCCCTGCTGCAGACACCTACAGAGGTGGGGCCAGTGCAGCTCTCAGAGCACTGACATAGCTCAGGCCTGCTGGGAAGCACGTGAACCACTTACCTCTCCTCAGCATTAATTTTAAAAGTCCAAACAAATTAGGCAAGAAAGGGAAAAAAACAGTACTAGAAAAAAATATAGGAACTTATATATCCCAGTACTCACATGAGTTTTGTCATCGGACTGTCTGAGGACAGCATTAGGAATTAACATCAGGAATTAACAGGACTCCCCCAGGATGGGAAGATCCAAGCCTGGATTGGTGGCACTGAGCTGAGGCCATGCAGGAGGCACCTGACATTGAATCCCAAGTACCTGCAGTCCCATTCCAGCTCTCTCCTGCCTCAGTCTTACCTCCCTTTGGATCACTGACCTCCCCTCATGCAGAGCTAAACACAAGACATCTTGACTCTGAGCTTCTTCTCAAGTCCTGGCAGACATGAGCTCAGTCCCTCTTTCTCATATGGCTGAGGGGAGGAGAGATTAAAGCCAGGAGGGAACAGTAGGATTATTCCACTGAACTTCCTGTGTAAAAAAAAACTATAGTGGTTCATCCAATTCCTGTCCAAAATCTTGAGAGAAATGTAGAACATGCCTTTGAGTAAATTCCCCAGGCTTGCCTCTGTAGGAGTTTGACATCTCATAAAAGCTTTTCTCAAAGTGCCTTAGCAAAAGCTTAAGACTTTTATGGAATCACAGAATCATTAAGGTTGGAAAAGACATTTGAATTATTGAACCCAACCATTATTTTGTGAGCTGTCCCACATGGTGGGAAATCTGCTGCACAATACCAAAAGAGATGACTATCAGAGCTGCTGGAGTCTGAGACACAGTGTGAGCCCTTTGTCTCTGATGTCTGGCTCTGACATCCAGGAGAACACTGAATTTCACAGAACATGAAATTTATGGGCATGTTTTCATGGTGATACATGAAAACAAAAAGCTAAAAGTGTGAGTGTGTAGATTAGAGAGTCTTTTAAGTCACTGGGTGAAAAAGTAAGTTTAGAGTTTAAACTAGTTTAGAAAGCAGAAGACAAGGTGGAGGATTTAGAGTGTTGTCTCTTGTCCTTCTTTCTTCTTCATGTTTTTCCTCTAGAGGTTTTTGGGCAGTGATTGGATAGAAAATGCCACAGTGCAGCACACAGGTGATGGGTCATTGGGTCATTAAGAAAAATAATATATGTGTCTATTGTTAATTGGATAAGAATAAGTATAAAGATAAAAAGGCTGCACACTCTGGGGCCATTTTGTGCCATCAGAGCAAAAATGTGCCAGGTTGTAGCGATTTGAACTTGTGCAGAAAGTCTGGAGAGACCTGCCAAGTTTTGTGATAACATCCTAATAAACACCAGAAGCAAGATCCTAACGAGCTTTGGAGTTTTCTCCCTGACCCAGAGAACTGAGATAAACAGAACTCCCCATGAGGGGGTATTCTGAAGGAGCCCAGCCCAGAAGAGACTGGGAAATCCACGTGGGAGGAGAAGTACAGTAGAATCAGAGAGAGAAAAAAAAGATTAAAGAAGTTATAAGACCATTCCACCACCTGCTCTCCCCTCCCAACAGTCACATCCCCTTATATAGAATCAATAACCCTCCATGCACAGAAATAAAACAAGAAAACATCTAAAATGCCTCATTATCGTTTGGCCCTGGCTGCTCTTTTGGGCAGAGAAAGAGGACCAGCAATTCCCACTCCCTGGCTGATACTTACTGGAAGTCTTCAGCTGTGAGGTTTCGGACAGGCATCTCAGGGTCACCAAGCAGAGACAGAATGTGAAGGAACCTCTTGTAAGTTAATGGGGGACTCCCACCATTTATGTCCAAAATCCTTAAAAGAAAACCAAGATCTCTTTCCACACAGCAGAAACCAAGGAAGAAGCTGGAACTGACAGTGGACAAGAAGGTGACACCACAGGCTATAACAACTCCATTAGTGCAAGTGATTGTGGAAATTACAGATTTTACAAGTAAAACTCTCCTGGGTGAATGTACATCTATCCCAAGAGCAGTTTCTCAGGACCTAAGACAACAAAACTGGGATCAGGATTGCAGCCATGGCTTCACCTGCACAGCTACACACAGCCAGAACACACAGGGCAGGGTGTGGGACACCTCTCATGTCACAAAAAAAAACGTTCAGGGCAGTAAATAACTGTCCTCTCTGAGCAATTACCTGTGCAAACAGCTTCAAGACAGCAAGTTACACACATCCATTCATTTACATAATTTAGGGATTTTGCACAATTGGAGCATTAGGGCTGGCTTAGTTATTACTGCTTTCCTTCTTAGTGATTTTAATATCTTCAGTCATTCAGCACAGATAACAGCTTGGATCCAAGTGTATTCAGACACCAGTGAAAGCTGTTCTGAAAGAATTTGAAAAAATCTAACATCAAAAACTCTTTACCATATTTAACAGAACTTTTACAAGTCCTATTAAGTATGTTAGAGAATTTCTTCCACTCTATTTAAAAGAGTAAGTCTTTAGATGAATTAAACTGCCCAAAAGGAAAAATTTAACCAGCTCTTTAGGCTGAAACCCTAAAACCTGTGCACAATCTCTTCTGTTCCTTCCAAGACAGCAACACACAAAGTTTCTCCAGCAAACGTTCACCTCAGACAGTCCAAACATTTTCTCCAAAGGAAAAACCAAGACACTTGGCCTATGCTGTTCTAAAGTGACTTTCCTGGAAACACCTGTGGCTTTGAGGCAGTCACGTACCGCTGGGTATTGTACAGGCTGTGGCCCACCAGGGAAAGCACCTCGAAGCCCAGCTCTGCCCCCAGGCGCCGGATGTTGGCCTCCATCTCCTTGTAAAACGGCTCCATCTCTGCATCCAGCGTCACCTGCGTGATATTCCACTTCTGGATGTGATCCCTAAGAACAGTCTCATACTCCCCTTGAATAACCAGCAAGCAGGAGCCCATCTGGCCCAAGTTTTTGTGGAGATCCTCAAGGGACTGGAGCAGGAAGTGCCAGCGCAGGGCCCCGATGTGCATGGAGGAGGTCAGGAATGCTCTGTCCAGGATGTACACGGGGTACAGGGCCTCTGAGGACTCCAGGGCAGCCAGCAGCACTGGGTTGTCGTGGAGCCGCAGCTCCTTCCGGAAAAGGTGAATGGTGCGATGCAGCATGCTGCCTACAGGAGGAAGGGAACCCTTGGGTTCCAGGATAACAAACCCCTATAAAGAACAAAGTCAATTAACAATTAGAAATAGAGCTCAAAAAAAATCCTCCGCAGTTTTTACCACAAACTTCTTGCTCTGGTAAGTTTTCATGAGAGAGAAATGCAGGAACAAGACCAAACCTCTCCTCTGGTCCCATCACTCAGCAGCAGGATCACCACCCAGCTCCACAGAGAATAGTCTCTGCCCACAAATGAGTCACTCAAATTCTAAAATTAAATCCCTCAGTTAAATTACATCCCAATAACACTCACCAGAAGGAAGAAATCAAAACAGATAGAGCTGCCAGAGCTCCATTTAGGGCTTTTTAACACTTTTTAACCCCACAGATGTGGCTGTCAGCAAAACCTCTGGAAATCATGATTTAAAGGAGGTCCACAGGAGCAATCAGCTCATCAGAGACCTAATACAATACTCCCTCTTCCAGGTGATTTTAGGAGGAGACATCTGAATTTATGGATTTCACAGAATCCCAGACTGGTTTGGGTTGGAAGGGACATTAAAGACCATCCTGTTCCACCCCCTGCCATGGGCAGGGACATCTTCCACCAGCCTAGGTTGCTCCAAGTCCCGTCCAACCTGGCCTTGGACACTTCCAGGGATGGGGCAGCCACAGCTTCCCTGAGCAACCTGGACCAGAGCCTCATCACCCTCACAGGGAAGAATTTCTTCAAATATCCCATCTCACCCTGCCCTCCAGCAGTGGGAAGCCATTCCCCCTTGTCTTGTTCCTCCAGATCCTTGTCCAAAAATCCCTCTCTAGCTCTCTTGGAGCCCCTTTAGGCACTGGAAGGGGCTCTGAGGTCTCCCCTTTTCTCCTCTGGGCTATCCCCAGCCCTCGCAGCCTGCCTCCAGAGCAGAGCTGGGTGTGGTAATGACACAAACCTACTCTTGGTTCATACATTACTCCCCTTTGAGCCAGTTCAGCTGAGTTCAGAGGGTTGTCAGGAGTGCTGACCTTGGGTGTTAGGCTGAAGTGGCTCAGGGTACAGTTTGGGAGGCAGCTCCCAAGCTCTGGCTGCCCTATTCAGGACAATGAACTCAGCAGATGTCAGGAAGAAAGGAGAAGCCCAGCAGCAGCTCCTAAACTCCCTTTCCCACATAAAATTGGGAAAGTTCAACACCCAACTGTAGGTGGGTCCTCACCTGCTACTAATATTGAGCCTTACCCTCAGAGGAGAATTAAGAGATTAGGGATTAGCAAAGAACCAAACAATCTTTAATCCAGCTCAGCTCTTCCAGCCAAACAGCTTCACTCAGCCCTTCACTAATGGCTGCACCAGGCAATTCAGCCCTTGTCCCTGCTTAACCCACATCCAGCAGCTTTTCCAGAAATCTGATTTTCTCCATTCCCAAACACATGCACCAGCAGCACCCAGACAGACCAACTTTGTTACAATGCCCCAGTAAGGTCCCACACTCACGAGCATGGGGTGCAGCCCAAGGCAGGGCTGGGCTGTGTGGGGTGCTCTGCCCTGCACCCACTTCCTGGGAGAACCAGAAAAACAAGATGACTCCTGCTGCTCAGAGGAGCACCCAGCTGGCATTTTTGGGTACTGAACCATGCAAACTGTGCTGGTAGAGTCCCCTGCACCCTATGCACCAGCTAGCCTCACAGAAGGACTGCCCCAGTCAGGGGCTCCAAGGCCCCCACAGGCTTTGGGGCTGTCCCAAACCCTGTGGGCCCACATGGTCTGCAGGGTCACCCCAAATCCAGACACCCCACGATGTTTGTGGGATCTCACTCACCCTTTGCCCCTTGGTCTCACACACTTGGGACTGCTCTGAGCCCAGTGCCCCACACAGCCCATGGGATGGCCCCAGGACCCAAGCCACCCCATCCCATGATGGCATCTCCACAGAAGCAGTAGGGAGCAGGATCAAACCACAACAGGGACTGGGCGCAGGACAGGTGGGCCCCAGGTCAGGGCCTGGGTGGGCTGTAGGGTCTGAGTTAAGGGCAGCTCTGGGGATCACACTAAAGGGGGCTGGGAGAATCAGAGCTGGGGGGACAAGGATTTAATTAAAAGAGGCTGAGAGGAGCAGGGGCTCCATTAAAAGGGGCTGAAGGTCACTGGGGAGGAAGGGAGCCTTGAGCCAAAGAAGTGTCAAAGCTGGGTGAGGAGCTGGGTGGGAAGGAATGGAGGGGGATCACTTGTCCAAGCCATGGGCGGTGTAGAAACCAGTGACTCAAGTCCATTCGCCCAGCAAGGCTGGGCAGACTCCCTGCCACAACCAGATCACATCTTTTCCCCAAAAATCAGCCAGGCAGGCAGAAGATACACCTCACACGGGATTCATCCCTGCACTTTGGGACAGGTGCACCAAGACAGAAAGGGAAAACCAGGCCTTACTTTGAGGGCTGCACAGCTGATGCTGTCCAGGGTCTTTACAACCCACCACCCTAAAAGGAGGAGGTCACACAGTCACTGATCCCAGCTCTCCCACTGCTGAGCATTTGTCTCCACAGGCAGGAATGTGCTGGAAGGATGCAAGGGCTGTCAGTGGCACTATCCAAAACCCACTGTGCTGCTCCTGTTCCTACAGGCATCCAGAAATGAGATGACCAGGTTTAAACACCCCTAAACACCATAAATATCTGCACTGAGGTGGATTCCGCATCAAAGACGGTCTAAGCCACTCAAGTTTTTGTGTAACTCCCAAGAAGAAGGATTGCAGGCAGCTCCTCTCTGGTCCCACTGGCCCTTGGAGCTGGCAGAGCCAGATGGGGCAGGGACAGACCAAGACCTAGGAACTGGGAAGACAAAATTTTAACAGTTTAATTTCCTCTGTGGGGCACTCTCCATTGTCAAATGCTCATTGACTATATCCTGGCTGCTTCAGAAGTAATAATGAAACAGATAAACACAGGTTCAGACATCTGGAGAGAGTAGCCTCACAGCTGCTCTCTGAAACGACAGTCTAGGCTTGGGAAGTGGAATAATTATCACCATTAAGTTGATTACTGTTATTCTGATTTGATAGACTTGAGAACAATTCTTAACTGGGATGTAAGAATTTAAGTTTTGCGTAAGTCTGGTTCCATAATACCACTCTCCACACGGAGCCAGACCTGAGGCTACTGTTGATTCCAACCTCTAAGTTATTTTCCCTGCTTGAATACTTGAATACGTATTTACCACGGTACTGGATACAGCTTTGATGCAAGAAAATGGCATATCGAGTCAGAGGAGAAAATAAGATCCAAATCCATCCAAGAGTAGGGGTTTGAATGGGGCTTCTCCTGCAGCGGGTGGAGAACCGAGAGTCTGTACCCACGGGGGCCGGGGGAGGGTGGGGGAGACGGGCTGAGGCTCCAGGACCTCCTGCCCGGACCCCTCACACAGGGGGGCAGTGGCGAGGAGGGAACGGGGGAGGGCGGCCCCTGCGCCTGTCCCGCAGCAGCTGGGGGCGAACGGGCCAGCCTGGCCTCCATTTCTCCCTGAGGGGGCTCCTGCCTTTACCTCCTTCCCCACGGGCTGCGGTGGCGGCGGGCGCGGCGCCGGTTCCTCGCCCCACGGGGCTGCTTACATAACGCCGGCCAAGACGGGTGGGTTACGCAAGGACCGCTCCCAGCGGGGCCCTGCCCGCTGTCCGCGGAGGTTTAACGCGGTTCAGGGTGGGAGGGCCCAGGGCTGGAACATCCCAGAGGATCCCGGAGGGTCCCAGAGCAGCTCCGGCCCCGCGCCCGCCTCCCCACTGCGACCTTAAGCCACGCCCCCAGCGCGTGAGGGGCGGGGCTTGGGTTCCCGCCCGCAGCGTTTACCAATGGCAGTGCTCCTATTCAAATGAGGGGGCGGGGCTGAGCGCCAGGGCAGCCCAATCAGCGCCCGAGAGGCGGGCCAGGGGGCGGGGCTTCCTGCCAGGCATCCGCCCGTTGCCACGTGATAGCGGAAGTCCAGCCCCCGCCGCGCGCCGCCTCACGGGTCTGGGCGGGGCCTGGTCATTGTGGCGGGAGCGTTAATTAGTTAGAGAAGGTAATTAGCAGAGAGGGTGGAGGTCGTTACGAAAGGTTTGTGTGAGGGCTCTTGGAGGAGTGAGGTTGTGGGTGGCCTTTCCCATCCTTGGGGAGTGGGAAACGGGGCGCAGTTCTTGTGCGGGGGTAATTAGGTAATTAGGCTGAGGGGTAATTAATTTGGCTGATGAAGGAGAGTGAAACGCTTCTTCAGAGGGGATAGTTGGAGTAGGGGTGCAGTAGAACTGAGGGGTGCTGGGGCCGGGGAGTCTGTGTGCTGTTAATGGTGCCTGAGGGAAAGGATAATCCCTGGAGGGGCAGTTCGGCCTAGGGAGGTGTCCCCCGCCTTAGGGTGGGGGTTAGGGCTGTGCTGGGTTACCGTGCCAGGTTCCTCTCGGGGTGACTGGCAGTTGTCCCCGTGTCCCTGTCCACGAGGACTGGGGAGGAAGAGCAGACCCTTGTTTTAGGAGTATCAGGAGTATTCCTGTGGCAGGGAGTGGCCCATCCCTGGAGCAGCTTTCCCCCTGCACAGGAAGGGAGAGATGGGGCCTTTGGCTAGAAAGGGGCACTGATGGGTGGCCCCAGCAGGGCAGCGGGTACCTTAACTATGAAGGGACACAGTGGTCCCAGGGCAGATGTTACAGTCCCATAAGGGGTTTAGAGCCTGCTCATGGTCTTCCCAGTTCATCAGGGTTTGTTAAACCCCAGCATTTATTAGAATCATCTGGGGACTGAAGGGATGGATTATAAAGGGTCTCACGCTCCTCTTCCAGCTGGGTGCAAAAGCAGCTCCAGGAACTGGCTTAGCATCTCTGTGACTCTCATACCACATCAGGATAACAGTTCAAAACCCAGGTCCTTAGCCAAAAAGAGTTCTCAATTTAAAGTGCTATTTTTGAAAATCCAGGTTTATCAGGAGTAGAACTTGGTCTCAGAGCACCATGCAGAGAGCATCACGGCTGACAAGGGAGCTCTCGCTCCTGGCTACAGAGCCACCTCCGGGTATCACCTGCTGGCAGAACGGGCAGGTCAATAACCTGCAGGCACGTACGTACCTTGGGGGCTCCCAAAGGCTGGGTTGCAGTTTGCTGCTGGGTCTGTGCATGCTTTGGGCTTGTGGAAGAAGCTCTATGTGGAAGTGTTGGATTTTAGTTTCCTTTAAACATGGCTTGGCCAGTGCCTTGGCTGGTCTGCCCTTAGTTTTGATTGTTGGGGAGTGGAACTGTATTGAGTTCCCGGGTGCAGGATCATGTCCAGGGAGGCTACAGTTACTGGTGACCAGCATGGGGCTCCAACGAGATGAGCTTCTGCTCAGGAAACCATTTATTCAACACAGGAACAAACTCAGCTTAGATCCAGAGATGGAGAGCCCCAAACAAAGGCAGGATGGTGGGTTTTATGGGACAGAACCAGGGTAGAGTTTAAGGTCTGGGTCTGATAGGAACATAGCAAGGGAGAAACCCCAGGGGCACAGAAGCAATCCAGGCACCCTGGACTGCCACCCCATGAGGGTCTAGGGTGGAGAAACTCTTCCCTGCCTCACAGGGCCCATCCCCTGAGACAGAGGGATGGAGTTTACACTTCCCTGGCTTTAAAGACATACCTCTCACTTTAATGATTCTTATCTGAAACGAAATCTTTGCCCCTCTGGGCTGGGCCCCTCACAGAACTGGTCTTACATTGTCCTCTGTTAGGGTAGTGAGGCCCTGGCACAGGTTGCCCAGAGAAGCTATGGCAGTCTCATCCCTGCAAGTGTCCAGGTTAGATGAGGCTTGGAGCATCCTGGAACTGGATGGTCTTTAATGTCCCTCCCAACCCTTAACATTCTATGATTCTGTCACCTGAGCAGCTCTGTAACTGTGGGGGGTATGTGGGGACTGCTGGACAACGAGATGATCTTGAAGGTCCCTTCTAACCCAAACCGTTCTGTAATCCTGATTTTGAATGTAATTTTTGTATTTTTATCTTACTCCTAAAGAAATTCTAGGAGGTGTGGACACACCTTATGAGAAAGGAATATTCAACCTGGAAATCATAGTTCCCGAAAGGTAAGTGGGCAATAGACTCTAGCTAGATTAATTAAGAAGGAATTTTCCCCTGTGAGGGTGGGGAGGCCCTGGCACAGGGTGCCCACAGAAGCTGTGGCTGCCCCATCCCTGGAAGTGTCCAAGGCCAGGTTGGGCAGGGCTTAGAGTATCCGGGATAGTGGAAGGTGTCCCTGCCATGGCAGGGGGTGGAGCAAAATACACTTTAATGTCCTTTCCACCCCAAACCAGGCTGATTCTCTGGTGTAGTCCTGCTCTAAATGAGTAAACTGATGTAAGGTATTTGCTGTAAATGCTAACATGTGAGTCTTTCCTTTATCCTCTCAACAAGGAATTGAGACCCTCTTTTTAAGGAATGTAATTTTTCTAGTAGCTGATACACTTACTTCACATTGAACACTAAAGATGTGTGATGAAAAACCTAAAAGTGTAATGGTAAGACTTTTGCCTTGTCATGCTTTCTCAAAGCTTTCTGGAAGGAGTTTTTTCATCAGTACAAAGTTTATGTTGTTCCCTTGTGGAAAGCTACCCAGAGAAGTGTTAGTCAGACACAGCTGGCAGCAGCAAAGGCAGAGCACTGCCTCCGAAGATTTGTGGGGAAGGGTGTCATGTAGGCTGGGAGGAGGAAATGATGGAATTGCTTGGGAGGCAAAACAGCTGGTCCTGTAGGCATAATAATAACTTGTTTCTTAATGCTTATACCTTCAGGTACCCATTTGAGCCACCAAAGATTCGCTTCCTGACCCCCATCTACCATCCTAACATTGACTCTGCTGGAAGGATTTGCCTGGATGTTCTTAAGTTACCCCCGAAGGTAAGACAGTGCTTGGGTGTGGGTAAGTGAGCCTGGGCAGGATAATGAACTCCTTATTTGCTTCTTCTAAAAGCCTGATTGAATGTCTGTTTGCTCCTGACTTATTTACAGGGAGCAGGGAGTGAAGTTTTGAGTGGCATCTCCTTTGTTTAGAGCCAGAACATGATGTTCTTTGTTCCATATAAGTTTCCAAGGCTTTAAAGATTGGAGTCAAAAGGCATTAGGTCTGGAAATGAGTTGCCCCAACACAGCAGAGATGTGCAGGATACAGCCCATAGAATCATGGAATTGAGAGTGGGTCTGGTGTTTTCCATGGGGCATTAGGTGCTGGAAGTCCCAGGGCAGATGTGGGCAGGCTGGGTTGAAGTGCTGTGGGTTCTGAGGTGTCTCTGGGTTGCTGTGTGCTGGTTTCTCTCTCTGAGCTGCTGCTCCTGTCCTGTTTCCTTGCAGGGTGCATGGAGGCCTTCCCTGAACATTTCCACCCTGCTGACCTCTATCCAGCTGCTGATGGCAGAGCCCAACCCTGATGACCCTCTCATGGCCGATATTGTACGTGAGCTCCTCTTCCTCTCTCCTGGCCATGGACACGGGTGGGGAGGGAGTGGTGGGCTGCATTTATCTGGATTCACTACTCTTTGACATAATAATAATAATTATAAAATAATCTGCTTCACTCTGGATTGACACACTAGGAGTGTGGCCTGACCTGGGTCAGCTAGGGCATCCCTGGGCTTTCCTGAGGCAGCTGAAGCCAGAAGAGATGGTCAAGGTCTTGTCTTCAAGCCACTATCTTCAGTGCAAATGGCAGCACAAGTTCTTCAAGCAAACTAAGTGAATTTTACACTTTTATGCTTGTTGCAGTTTTAGTGTGGTTTAGGACTCCTAAAGCCAGACTTGGTCCCAGCTTCTCAGTGACAGGTATCCAATCAAATCTGTCTTTGTCTTGCTCTTCCCATTTAGTCCTCAGAGTACAAGTACAACAGGCAGCTATTCCTGCTCAATGCCAGGGAATGGACCAAGAAGTACGCAGGGCAGTCAAGGGTAAGGACCATGCTCTGCTCACTTGGTGTAACTCCCTCTTGGTCTACAGTCCTTTTACGTTCCTCCTTCACAATTGCTTTGTTCTTTCCTTCCTCCCCTTCTGCTCTGTGCTTTGGATCTGTATTTAATTTCATTATTTTTTTTTTAAACTCAGTACATTCTCTCCTTCCAATTCAATGTGCTTATTCACTAATAAATGCCATGCTGCTCGAGGAGGAGGAGGGAGAGATGGATAAACCCTTCCAGGGATCCTGCAGCCCTGTTCTCCCTCAGCTCTGTTCCCTGTTCTCCTGTGCCTGATGCCTACCTGCACTTGTTCTCCACCTGCTCATCCATTCCCTGACTGGTCTCCCTATTCCCTGGTGGAGTTCAGCCTTTCTCCCATCATCCTTCCTCTCTTCCTGCCTCCTTTCCTCTCTGTAACCTCACCAGTGAGTCTCATAAAAACAAAATCACACTTAAGCAGATCAAAACCTTTGCCCAAAAGTCAGTTACCTTTAGGCCTTCTCCCTTCCCTAGGTGCCTTCCCTCCCTGCACCTGTTTTGGGTAGCACCCTTTCTGGATGGGGATATCTTCCCTGTGAGCCATGCTCACTGCTCCAGCTCTGAAGGCATTTCCAAGTTAATTGTGGTTGTCAGGAGGGCACAGAGTGAAGCCATCTCTGCAATAACACACAGAGCCCTAGAGTGACCCAGCTGATCTGTGTGTGTTCTACTGCTCTGCTCAGTCATTATCTTGCTCTCCTGTCATCCCCTTTCCTAAAAATCCCAGCAGCAGGAACAGAATAACAAAGGCTCACTTTGTAAGAGCCAGAGTACAGTTGGCTCTGACCTTGGTGGAGCACAGGGCTTTCCAATGCTGTAAAATTAAATTATTCACAGCTCTTTTATTTCTTGGGTTATCACAGGCTTCCAAGCCTTTGGAAGAGAAAATCATCCAAAGTGAAACAAGCACCAGCAATGAATTTGTCATGCAGAAGAGAAAAGGGGTTGACATCAGTAGGAAGGAGAAGAAATCCCGCCCAGATTCCTGAGGGGGCTTTGTTCTCTTCAGGCTGTCACTGTCGCCTTCCTCTCACACAGGTACAAGATCCCCTTTGGTCTGCCTTTAAAGAGCTGCACCAGCTTTGGGTTTCTGTTTCCTTGGGGGTGTTACTCTTTGCAAAAAGTTCCGTTATATTAATAAAATATAAAGCTTTAATTTATATCTATTTTTCCATTTTGTTGACTGGGTGTTTTGGAATATTTGAAAGAAAAGGTGTGTTGATGTGGCACAGCCTGGTTTTTGGTAGCAGGAAAGGGCCACAGGAGCAGCTTCTGTGACAAGCTGCTGGAAGCTTCCACCATCTCTGACAAAGCCAATCTCTGATGGCTCTGAAGACGGATGGGCTGCTGGCCCAGTTAGAGAGGTTGGTAACACCTCTGTGATGACCTGTTCAAGGAGAAAATGGTGCAGTGGCTGCGGGCAGGAGGGCAGGGTGGTGTCTTCCCCTTCCTGTGCCCCACACGAGGAGAGGTGTTAAAGGTGCTGGGATAGCAGCAATGGAAACGGAACATGGAACCTGGATGAGATCAGCTCCTCAGCCCTGCAGGATCTTGCAAGAGTACCTACAGGCAGCAGGTTTTCTTCCAGTCAGAGAAGAGGAGGGAGAAGTGGGAACATGTGAGAGGAAACAGCATGGCAGCACCAAGGTCAGTGTGGGAAGAGGTGCTCCAAGCATCGGAGACTCCTCTGCAAGCCATGGTGAGGACCAAGGTGAAACAAACTGTCCCCCAGTAATGCGTGAAGTCTACAGGGGATGCAGAAATTCACAGCCCAGGAGAAAAGGGCTCATGCTGGAATGGGTGGATGCCAGAGAAAGCTGTAATCCAGTGGGAGACCCAAATAGAGAGAGAGGGTCCTTGCTCCCAAACTAGAGCAGCCTGTCCTTAAAAGATTACATGCCCATGGATGAGTGACCCACACCACAGCAATTTTGGGAAAACTGCCCCTGGGAGGGACCTCCCAGCATATCAGAGAAAAGACTCTGCTCCCTGAGCAAACAGAAGATCTCAAGTGATGAACTGAGCAAAACCCCACACCCTGTCTCCCTGTGGGAAAGAGGGAGGGGCCAGGGGAGAAAAAGGTGTTTACTTCTCATTATTCTCCTCTGACTCTGTTAATAATAAAATCACTTTATACCTTTAAATTTGAACCTGTTTTGCCTTTAGTATTTTTTTTCTCCCAGTCATTAACTCATGAGCCCTTTGGTTTTTTCCCCTGTCCTCTGCCCAACAGGGTAAGCAACAACTTTCATGCCTGGCATTTGGCCAGTGTCAAACCACAACACAAGGAAAACTACGACCACTGCTTCAGCTTCCAGTTTCCAACTTTAGAGACATGGGAACAGCACCAAGTAGTTCAGTTTCTATTTTCACAACCAACTGAGAGCAGGAGCTGAGCAGCAGACAGGTCAGAAACAGCTGGTGGGAATCCTTTCCCAGGAAACTCTTAGTTTTCCATGTGACTTCAAGGGCTGTCATTAAACTCAAGTCTTACAAATCTGGCTCTCCAGAGCAGGTTCCAGTTGGACCATTTAGGATAACCTGGATTGTGTCGTGGCTCTGTTATGACTCCAGGAGGTGGCCAGTGACAAGAACCAGCTCACAGCAGGTGAGGAAGAGCCCAAAGGATTCCCAGAGATCTGTGAGGGTGGACGTGGAAGAGTGGGATGTCAGCAATGGGATGTGTGGGGTGAAGAGTGCAAGAGGATTGGTCTAAGGAGGACAATTCTTGGTGCTTCCACAAAGGGAAGGGCTGGCAGCAGATCACAGTAGGAGCAAGCTTGGGCTCTTGCTCTGCAGGTTGCCCACTGGGAATTTAACCCATATCCTGTCCCTGCTCCCAGGAAAGCAAGTCAGGCCCATCTCTGGAGCAGAGACAGGACTCAACGAGGTTTCCAATGCCTGCAAGCAGTGAAGCTCAGCGATGAGCTGATCTCTGCTGGGTGAGGAAGGGCTGTGTCCTCAGCTGCTCCCAAAGCCCAGGCATGTCCTTGTCCAACTCAGTCAAAGTTGTAGTAAAGGCAGAAAGCGAAGAACATGGCAAAGATCTGGAATGATGGAGGTGAGAGAGGGTCAACCCCATGGCAGGGCCAGGCTGGGCCTGAGGATGGAAGCAGAGAGAGGGGCTGGAGGATCCCTGGCCTGGGGCCACTGCTGTGCCCCTCGAGGGGTCTGGGCCAGCTCTCCTGGTGCTGCACAGGGACACCCAGGGTGAGGAGACCCAGGGGGAGTAAAACAAACCCTCCCTTGTTCCTTCACCTGCCCCATCTGCAGTGGAGAACAGGCTCTGTACCCCGAGACAGACCTGAGCCCCTTTGTGCTCTCCTTGCCCACTGAGCAACCCCCATGCCACCAAAACTGCTCTGCCTGCCCTGGCCCTGGCCCCCCTCATTACCTCAATGCCCAGCACGGCTAAGCTGCAGGTCCCAGGGAGGGAGATGTACCTCTGCAGCGTCCTGCCGAAGGTGAAGAAGCAGCCCTGGGGCAGAGAGAGGATGGAGAGGCTCTCTTGTGTTCCCCATGGCCACAGGGAGCCCAGAGGGGGACCAGAGTGCAGGGGGATGTGGGGGGGTCTCCTGTGGGGCAGGACAAGCTGAGGACTTTGGGAGCCACTGGACTGTGGAAGCACAGGCAGGCAATGTCCCAGGCTTCTGTCCCTTATGCTCTGCTCCGTGAGCCTGGGAAGGGCTGAGGCTGGGACAGGGACACAGACACAGCAGGGTTGTGCCGTACCTGCTCATGGATGTAGCCAGGGCTTCTGTCCTGGCACTGCTCCCAGCCTAGGAGCTCTCCTGCCAGCAGAAACCCATCCCGGGCACAGCACGCCTGTGGCCATGGCATCCCTGGGTGCAGCTCCTGGAAGCGGGAGCCATTCCCAAAGTCTTTGGGTCCTAAAACACCACAACACGAGAACTGGAACAGAAGGGAAACACCATCACCGTGGTCACCCTTGGTGGATCCTGCGTGTCCCCCAGGAGCCTCCCAGGTGCTCACCGTGACCATGAGGGTGTTCCAGGCTGTGGAGAAGACCTCAGCACTCTCATCCCCACCATAGTTCTTCTGTAGCTCGGACAGGAAGTGCTCGGGCTGCACCTGTGGAATTGATGCCAGGGCTGGGAATGTTCCTCTCCCACCCTGCTGAGGGGAGCTGGGCACCCACTGGATCCCCCCCCACCTGCTTTGAGGTGTGTGTTGTGCTGGTGACAGAAGTGAGGGGAAGGGTGTCCCTAGACCAGCCCAGGTCGCCTGGTGGGCTCTGAGCCATGGCCATGGTGTGACAGAGGAAGGCTGCTGACGCTGGGGATGGTGTGAGTACCTGTTTCCAGTGCACCAGGAAGAGAATGGCCCCAACAAGCTGTGCGAGGAAGACGAGGCTGACAAGGATGAAGAACTGGAAGGCAGCAGGTGAAGGAGTCAGAGACCAGCCTGATCCCACAAGCAACCTGCTCACATTATCCCTGCCCTCCTCTGCACCAGTCCTGCCTGTGCTCTGTGTCCCTGAGACCAGGGACATGTGTACAGCTCCTGGGGACAGATGCCACATCTCTGACCACAGTGGCTGCAAGGCAGGGGTTAAAAACAAGCACTGCCTGCAAGGGACTGGGGATGCTGAATAAACAGGGGTCTCCGTGCTCAAATAGGCATTTCTGTCCCTCACCAGCAGTGGGGTCATCTTGGAAATGCCATGTGGGACAAGCCAGTGGCTTCAGAGGGAATTGACTCTACTTAGTGGCTTTATAAATCCTCTGGGCTCTAAGCTGAGACTCACAAGGTGGGGAGTGGATGGCAGGACATATTGAGGATGAGGAACAGCAGCTCCTGGCTCTTCCAGCAATACCTGCATCCCCCACTACCCTCCAGCCTGTGACTCCTGCCCCCAGTGCCCCCTGCCCACATCCTGCAGCCCCTTCCCACCCATCTTCCCTCCCTCACCAGCAGCAGGAGCGGGCGGCTCCGGCGCAGGGCCCCGCAACAGCCCAGGAAGCCCAGCAGGGACAGGGCAATGCCCACGGCCAGCAGCAGCCATGCACCTGCGCTCAGCACGGCCCTGGCAGCCACGATGTCCTGGAAACCAGCCGGGTCCGTGGCCACCCACACTCCCATGCCTGTCAGGCATGTCCCCCCAGCCTGCAGGAGGAGGTCAGGAGATGATAATGGGCTCAAGGGATGTCCAAGGCTCGGTCCCCTCCCTGGGAATGGGTGTCACCCACCCTGAGCCAGATGTAAATGTCACCCCATGTGCATGTGGGATGCTTCAACCCTTGGTTCCCTCCCTGGGACCGGTGTCACCCACCCTGAGCCAGCTGGAGATGTCGCTCCCCAGGCAAGGTTCCCCTCCACCCCTGCACCCCGCAGGGCCCAGGTGGACTCACAAACACCAGCACGTTGAAGATGAACATCAGGTACTTCATGCAGCTCAAGACACTCATGGAGACACCGGGAGGGGGGACACAGCAGTGTTTGTCCCTGTGGAGGGGAGAGCAGAGCCCTGGCCACAGCCAGCCCTGACTTGTCCTGGACCCCATGGCTCCAGCAGAATGTGGGGAGATCCCAAAATTCCCAGATCATTTTCTACCTCCACCATCTCCCATCACACCCCAAAAAGCCCCAAACCTGTGTTCTCTCCAAATCCATGTCCCCTCCCAATCACGTCCCCGCCCTTCACACGTCCCATGTCTCCTGTCCTGTGTCCCATCCAAACCCTGTGTCTCCTCCAAACCCTGCGTTCCCTCCAGACCCTGTGTCCCCTACAAACCCACGTGCCCTACAGACTTTGTGTCCCCACCAAACCCTGTGTCCCCTACAAACCCATGTCCCTTCCAAACCCAGGTCCTCTCTAAATCCTGTGTTCCCTTCAGCCCCTTCATCACTCACCCTGTGGGGATAGTGGGCAACCCAGGTGCCTCTAACCTTCCCTGGCACTGCCAACACCTATATAACATCACCAAGGTTGGAAAATCCCTCCTCCCTTCTCACACCAGCAGCCCCCAAGAAATCCCTTCCAGCCGCGAGGCCATGAATGATTGATGGGGAACAGGATCCACCATTGTGCCTCTGGCGGCCGGGAGTCTCTGGCTCTTGTCAGCCAAGGAAATGAAACCTTTGGGCAGGGAAAGATGAGCCACCCCACCGGGCCAGGGGTGACCTCGGCCACTGATCATTGCTGTGGCCATTCAGGAAAGCCTTCAGTGGCCACAGGTGGGACCCGAGGGCAGGCAGGTGGTGCTGCGGGGACGATCAGCTGCTGGGGCAGCACAAATGGATGACAGGGTCTGTCCCCTCTTGTTGCTGATGGGAGAAATGGAGATGATTCATGCTAACTAAATTGTAACTATTCGAAAAGTTGTTATTATAAAGCAATAAAGGGAATTAGTGTTACAAGGCAGATGGAGCCCTTTGCAGATGTTACACGTTAAAAATAGGATACAGGATGTAGTTTTAAGATAAGTAATGTCTCAAGACAGAATCGACCTTGAGATGGACAAAGCTGGAACGACTTCAAGCATAAGGTTTGAAATTACGGTTTTAACTACAAAGTGCAAGGCTAATTATTGGAACATAATGCTTGCTTACATCACACAATGCTTAGTACACACGAGCAACCTGTGAGGTTATCCAGAGGACAACAAGGATGAGTGCAGGCTTTCATCCAAAGACCACCAAAAGAAGACTGAAGGCCCCCTAGCAACAAGTGAAGCATGAACCATGAAGGATAGCGATGTAGAATTTAAGAATTGAAAGTGGGAGGAAACCTACAGGAAACATTAACAAATATGTATAAGCATGTAGTATATAAGTTTAGTTTGAATTGCTTTGTTTGGTATGTGAGGTGGGGTGAGAAGCCCTCTCCATACCCTGCTCAGTTTTGCTTATGTTTTAATCGTACTTAGTTACTGGCAAATTACAGACATAATTGTATCTTTTTTACTAAATTGTATTCATTTATACCAAATTGCTATTCAATTGACTAAATTGCATTTATTTTTAATTTAATTGCTGTTAACTCAATAAACCTAATTGTCTAATTTCATTTACAACACTGACTTTAGGAGCTCTCTAAACGCAGTCACCTTAGAAAGGAAACATTATTTATTCTGCACCAGGTACAAATAGGAGGTTTCCACAAATCAAGCACACTGAGGGGTAAAAGGTTAAATCTTTTTTAAACAGTAAATTTACACGAACACGTCTATCTAAAGCATATTCTTCACTTGACTAATACATTTTCTTTTGGTGATGTGACTTTACTCAATGTTTGAAACACAAAGTTCTTTTCTTCATTAAAGTATCTTCTCTTGGAGAAGTTGAATTTCGACAGCTAGGTTTGCAAAAGGTGAGATAATTGATCCTAGAGGCAGAGAATTCATCTTGAATTGATAGATAATCACAGATAATTCATCCTGAATTGATAGATAATTGCAGATAATTCAAGATTAATTGATTGCAGATAATTCAAGATGAACTGATAGATAACCTCATATAATTCAAGACTGATAGTTAACCACAGATAATTCACGATGAATTGATAGATAACCCCAGATAATTCACGATGAACTGACAGATAATCACAGATAATTCATGATGAATTGACAGATAATCACAGATAATTCACGATGAATTGACAGATAATCACAGATAATTCATGATGAATTGACAGATAATCACAGATAATTCACGATGAATTGACAGATAATCACAGATAATTCACGATGAATTGATAGATAATCCCGGATAATTCACGATGAATTGATAGATAATCCCGGATAATTCACGATGAATTGATAGATAATCACAGATAATTCACGATGAATTGATAGATAATCCCGGATAATTCGCGATGAACTGATAGATAATCACAGATAATTCACGATGAATTGATAGATAATCACAGATAATTCACGATGAACTGACAGATAATCCCGGATAATTCACGATGAACTGATAGATAATCCCGGATAATTCACGATGAACTGATAGATAATCCCGGATAATTCACGATGAATTGATAGATAATCACAGATAATTCACGATGAATTGATAGATAATCCCGGATAATTCACGATGAACTGATAGATAATCACAGATAATTCACGATGAACTGACAGATAATCCCGGATAATTCACGATGAACTGATAGATAATCACAGATAATTCACGATGAATTGATAGATAATCACAGATAATTCACGATGAACTGATAGATAGTCACAGATAATTCACGATGAATTGATAGATAATCACAGATAATTCACGATGAATTGATAGATAATCCCAGATAATTCACGATGAATTGATAGATAATCACAGATAATTCACGATGAATTGATAGATAATCCCGGATAATTCACGATGAATTGACAGATAATCACAGATAATTCACGATGAATTGACAGATAATCACAGATAATTCACGATGAATTGACAGATAATCACAGATAATTCACGATGAATTGATAGATAATCCCGGATAATTCACGATGAATTGACAGATAATCACAGATAATTCACGATGAATTGATAGATAATCACAGATAATTCACGATGAATTGATAGATAATCCCAGATAATTCACGATGAATTGATAGATAATCCCAGATAATTCACGATGAATTGATAGATAATCCCGGATAATTCACGATGAATTGACAGATAATCACAGATAATTCACGATGAATTGATAGATAATCACAGATAATTCACGATGAATTGATAGATAATCCCAGATAATTCACGATGAATTGATAGATAATCCCAGATAATTCACGATGAATTGATAGATAATCACAGATAATTCACGATGAACTGACAGATAGTCACAGATAATTCACGATGAACTGACAGATAATCACAGATAATTCACGATGAATTGATAGATAATCCCGGATAATTCACGATGAACTGATAGATAATCCCGGATAATTCACGATGAACTGATAGATAATCCCGGATAATTCACTTGAAGGCGGTGGCGGTGCCCCCGCAGCCCCCGGGCGCTCGGGGCTCTGTCTCTCCCCGCCGAGCCAGCAGGGGGCAGCCGAGCGCGCAGCCATAGAGCCGAGCGGGGCGGCCAGAGCGCCTCCCGCCCGCGCCCAGCGAGGCGGCTCCACCAATCGCAGAGGGCGCTGGCTGGCGGGGCGGGAGGAACGAGAGACAGACGGGGATCTTGACCAATCACAGAGCGCTTTCCCCAGGCTGGCGCCCTGGGGGCGCGGCCCCGAGCCCGGAAGCGGCGCTGTGCCTTCCCGTTCCCTCGGCGTTGCTTCCGGTGCCGCCGCCGCCGCCCGCGGGATGTAGCGGCCGGTGAGGGGCGGGCAGGGGAGCGAGGGGTTCTCTGCTTCCAGCCCACCAGGGAGAGCCCTGCCGCCGGTCCCGCCGCTCCCGGTAACTCTGCTTCTTCCACCCGCAGCGCGGCGGCAGAAGGACGCGGAAAGACCTTCATCGGCTGCCCCGGAGCACCCGCCGCCCCGATGGCGTCCCGCAAGGCCCCCGCCGGGGCGGGCAGCGGGCTGGCGGCCGCCGGCCGGGAGCGGGAGCGGGAGCGGGCGCACCTGGAGCTCGCCGAGCTGGGGCCGCTCCTGGAGGAGAAAGGGGACCAAGGAGCCACCGGAGCTGCCAGCGTGAGCCCCTCCGAGACCCTCGGGCGGGCGGGGAGTCAGAGCCTGGCTCGGTCTCCTCGCTCCGTCCCCGCGATTACCCCGGGAATCTGCCCGTTATCCCATTAATAACTAGAGGAGCACAGCTCCGAGCCAGCCCCAACGCTGTTCCTGCCAGCAGGAATGGAGCCGAGATAGTCCTAAGCAGGGATGTCACCGGGATCGCTGTGTCTGTGCCGCCTGTTCCCAGGCTGTTTCCAGTGCCCCAGCATTTCCACAGGGCAGGGAATCACCTTCCCGACCCCTTTCCCGGCTGAGGAGAGCAGATGTGCCGGGAGCCAGAGCCTTCCCAGCTCGGAGCTGTCTCTGCTCGGGTGTCCCGGCTGCGCCGAGCGGCGGCTCCAGCCTTGGTTGTAGGGATGAAAATCCCTGGTGGTAATCCCACTTTTCGACAGGATAAATCTGGGATTAGCCTGCCCAGGACGGGTCAGGCAGCAGCGTGTTGCATAAACGAGGGTGACTGGGGGGTCCTGCCTTGTCCTCTCAGAGGGATGAAGCCCCAGATGCCCTCAGAAGAGCAGGGATGATTCCTCTCCCAGGGGCTGGAATAATTCCCTCCTGGCTCTTCTCCCTGCAGGCTGAGGATCCACCAGGCCCGGCAGCCCGTGAGGAAGAGGAGGAGGAGGTGGTGCGGGTGCTGACCCTGCCCCTGCAGGCTCACCATGCCATGGAGAAGATGGAAGAGTTTGTGTACAAGGTACCGGAGCTGGTGGTGATCCCCCGGTCTTGATTTTGGAGCAGATTCCCCAGTCCCAGGGTTTGGGGTGACAGGCTGTGTCAGAATAAAGCTCCACATGGCCCCAGCTTGCTTCAGCTCTGCTGGGCTGATCCCAGTGGGGATGGCCAGGATGGGGGCCATAGTGGGTGAGGACCTGGGAGCAATCCCAGTGTTCCTGTGGGCCTGGGTGCGGCCCAGGAGTCCCAGTGCTGGCTGGGGTGTCACCCAGTGCCCACAGTCACTGTGGCTCCTGTGCTTCTTCCCTGATCAAACGGGAATTCCCACCGCAGGGAACAGTCTCTGGGTGTGGAAAGGTTAAAGCTGATGGTATCAATCGCCCCTGACTCCCTGGGGGATCCTGGAATCACTCCTTTGGGGCCTGAGAGTGAAACCATGTGCTAACTGAGGTGAGGGTAAAATCACTCCCTGGGAGTTTTGTGGAGCAAAGTGCAGGATGTGGGTGGGTGGCTGACAGGGTCCACAGGGCACCTGATTGATGTCTGAGAAGCCAAACTTCTTCTCCCTGAGGAGCAGCCCAGGGCCGGGTTGTTCCCTGTGGGTCTGGGGCTCTGATCCCCCTGGTGTGTTGCAGGTGTGGGAAGGACGCTGGCGTGTGATCCCGTATGACGTCCTGCCCGACTGGCTCAAGGACAATGATTACCTCCTGCACGGACACCGGCCCCCCATGCCCTCCTTCCGTGCCTGCTTCCGGAGCATCTTCCGGATACACACTGAGACAGGCAACATCTGGACACACCTGCTGGGTGACTGTGGGGAAGGGGGAACCCTGGGGCTGGAGGGGCTCAGACCCTGCGTTAGAGTCAGAACAGGCTCAGTGCTGGGTCCTCCCCGTGCCCAGGGCTCCCTGTGAGGATGCTGTGCATGCAGGCAGATCAGACATGGAGTGTCTGGAGCCCCTTGGGAGAGAGGGACCAGGGCTGGGCTCACCCACTGTAGGAGTGGGATGGCGAAATGTGTCCTGGGAAAAACAAGGAAGCCTCAGATGACGTTCCTCTGAAATGAGTCCAGAGGAGGCCAGAGAGATGCTCTGAGGGCTGGAGCTCTTCTGCTCTGGAACTGGGCTGGGAGAGCTGGGAATACTTAGCCTGGAGAAGACAAAGCTCCAGGGAGACCTTAGAGCCCCTTCCAGAGCTGAAGAGGGACTTTGGACAAGGGCTGGGAGTCATAGGACAAGGAAGAATATCTTCCCACTGCCAGAGGGCAGGGTTAGATGGGATATTGGAAGAAATTTTTCCCTGTGGGGGTGGTAAGGCCCTGACCCAGGTTGCCCAGGGCAGCTGTGGCTGCCCCATCCCTGGAAGTGTCCACAGCCAGGTTGAACTAGGCTTGGAGCAACCTGGGATAGTGGCAGGTGTTCCTAGCCATGGCATGGGCTGGAATGTGGTGAGCTTTAAGGTCCCTTCCTACCTAAACTAGTCTGTGATTCCATGACCCTGTGAAACACATCAGCTCAGCAGCTCTTTGCCCTGTGCCTGCCCCTTCCCCTGATCCCAGACCTTCCCATTTGCACTTACAAAGACCTTAGCCAAGGACCTACTGTGGGTTACTGAGCACTCCTGGGATACATCCAGGACTTCCTGGAGCATGGCTAGGGCTGTTCTTATTCTGGCTCTGCTGAACTCCCTCACTTGTCCCCCTGACTTCCTTCTCCATGTGCTCCTGCAGGGTTTGTTCTGTTCCTCTGCCTGGGGATCCTGACCATGCTGCGGCCCAACATGTACTTTATGGCTCCTCTCCAGGAGAAGGTGGTGTTTGGGATGTTCTTCCTGGGAGCAGTGCTGTGCCTCAGCTTCTCCTGGCTTTTCCACACTGTCTACTGTCACTCAGAGAAGGTCTCACGGACTTTTTCAAAGTGAGTCAGCGTGAGTGTGGTTGTGTGGTCTCCTGGGAGGTTTTGGGTTCTTGCAGCATCTCCTCTTGGAAAGCACTGTGTTCCCAAATGTTTTATCCCTGGGGGAAGGGAGCGTCCATCCAATCCAGCATGAAACTGAGAGGAAGCACAACAGGGTTCTGGAGGGTTCTGTCTGAGCATCTTAAATGTGCCAGGTCAGGGGCCTCAGGTGCATGATAAAGATCCTGGGACACTGTAGCTCCCAAGGGAACAGGATCCTGGCTCCCAGGGGAACAGGCTCTGTTGCTCTTGTAGCAGTGAATTGAGGAGGGGTCTCACTCTCACTGGGCAGCTGGGGGCCATGGCCAGTTTGGCAGGACCCAGTTTACTGGATGCTTTTAAAAACCTCAGTTTGGACTGAAACCAAATGGAAAGAAGGAACAGGATTCCCAGCAGAGTGGGAAGGCTGGTCAGTGGTTTGTGCCTCTTCCTGGGCTGCTCCCATCAGCCTTTGCAGTGAGGCTCTCGAGTGACATTCTGCTCCCTCATGGCTGTTAAAGGCATTTATTTGAGTGCTGCTTGCTGGGAATCGTGCCCATCCCCTTTGCACAACCCCTAGAGATCCCACGGGATCCTGTCTTCAGAACAAATCCAGCAGGAATGCCCTTGTGTTCCTGGGAAGGCAGTGGGGGCAGTGCAGGGGCTATGTTTCAATGGTGAGATGAGTGGAGGATCACAGATCCATGTGCACAGGGATTTGTTCCCGGTGGTTCGAGTTCCAGCCTCCTCCTGCCCAGTCCCTTTCCACATGGAGGGGGTGGATTTTGGGGCTCACCTGTGGCTCTCTGTCATTGCACCCTGGCTGCAGGTTGGATTATTCAGGAATTGCACTGCTGATCATGGGGAGCTTCGTCCCGTGGCTCTACTACTCATTCTACTGCTCTCCACAGCCAAGACTCATCTACCTCTCCATCGTCTGTGTCTTGGGTATCTCTGCCATCATTGTGGCACAGTGGGACCGATTTGCCACTCCCAAGCACAGGCAGACCAGAGCAGGTAGGAGCTCCCTCCTCCCCCAAGTCCTGGGAATCACTTTGGGCAGATCCCGTTTGGGAGAAGCTCTGGGAGCTGCAGGATTCATTTCCCTGGAGCAGCACAGCACTGCAGGGAGCAGCCTCCTGCCTTCTCTTGCTGTGCTGGGGATTCATCTGCTGAGCAGAGCCTGAGGTTTGGAGTTTAAAAATAGCCTGGGTCAGCTGGGGCTGTGCCTTTTCTACCTTCTACAGGAAGCAGTTTAGCAGCAGGAAGCTGCAGCTGAGGCAGAGGAGAAAGGCATTCCTGAGCTCTTCCCTGCCAGGGACGTGCTGGCTGGTCCCTGCCTTCCTGGGGGTGCAGTGGGGGGTTCCCTCCAGCCTGGCAGCAGGTCCAGCCTGGCTGAAGCACCAGGAGACACCTCCCTCCCCAACTCCCAGGGGCCCTGAAGCAAATGTCTCAGAGCCCTGTCCTGGCTACATGAAGTGAGGAAAGACCATGCTGAGACAGAGGCCACCTGAGAGCCCTCAGATGAGGGCAGGGGAGAGGCGGCACTCGCATCCCCCTGGCTCCTCCCCACTGCATCCTGTGCCCCCAGCACGAGCAGGATCCAGCCGGGTGCCACCCAGAGCCTCTCCAGGCCAGTGTCACCACGGTGCCACTTGTTCTTTGCCAACTCATCAGAGGGCAGAGTTGAACATTTCAGCTGTTGCTGAGCTCCTTCCTCGGGAGCTGCAAGAAATTACTGTACTGGAAGGGCTGGCACCTTACAAAGTCCATTCCCATAGCCAGGAGTGGGAGCTGCTGCAGCCCTGCATAAAAAACAGTGGGTGGATTCTACCCAACGGGCACAGGGGCGGTTTGCCTGGAATGTGGACCTGTGGATCCCTCATTTTGGGAAGGATATGTGCCGTAAGGATTGGAGAAGTTTAAGGAGTGTTAGGACAATGCTTTCAGACACAGTGGGGGGATTGCTTGGGGGTCTCCTGTGCAGGGCCAAGAGTTGGACACAGTGATCTGAGTCCTTTTCAGCTCAAGATATTCTGTGAATTCAGTGAAGAAAAGCTGCTTCCCTAGCACAGGATGAGGGATTCAGGGGAACTGGTGGCGGGAGCAGCTCCCCCCCACTCCCACTGAGCTCGTTTCCCTGATCTCTCTGGGCTACAGGCGTGTTCCTGGGGCTGGGACTGAGCGGGGTTGTGCCCACCATGCACTTCACCATTGCTGAAGGCTTTGTGAAGGCCACCACGGTGGGGCAGATGGGCTGGTTCTTCCTCATGGCTGTGATGTACATCACGGGCGCTGGGCTCTATGCTGCCCGCATCCCTGAGCGCTTCTTCCCGGGCAAGTTCGACATCTGGGTGAGTGTGGGGATCAGCAAACCTTGGGGGCAGCTCTGGGTCAACAGAGGGGGCGTTGAGGGGCTGGATGGGATGTCAGGCTGTGCCTCAGCACAGTGGCAGGCAGACCTTGAACGGGTGCTGTGTGTGGGCAGGGTAAAATACAGGGTGGGAATCGCTGCTGGATGCAACAGGGGGGAGCAGAGAGCAAAGGACAGTCCTGGAGCAGCAAGGAAGAGGAAGAGGTGGTGTTGACAGTGTTGGTGTCCCCTTTGGTCTGGTCTAAAGGCTTTTTTGCTTCCCTCCAGTTCCAGTCTCATCAGATCTTCCATGTGCTGGTAGTGGCTGCAGCCTTTGTCCACTTCTATGGGGTGTCCAACCTGCAGGAATTCCGCTACGGCCTGGAAGGGGGGTGCACAGACGACTCTCTCCTCTGAGAGCGCCTGGTTTTAGTACAAGCTTCCTAAGTGCTTTTTAAACTCTTGTCTTTGCTAAAATCAAAGGAAGACTCAAAACCATTTGGGGTTGTTGGTTTGTTGTTTTTTTTCTTTTAAAGAAACAAAAAAGTAAGAAATGGGTAAATCCTTTAGCAAAGTTGTCGACCAAATCCTCACCCCCTTCCCCACGCACTGTGCTGGGGCTGCAGGGGGGTGCCTGACTCCTCCAGACAGTGTTTTTGCTGCACCAGGGTCACCTGGTGCTTGCTGCTCCTGCACAGCTGTGCACATCCCACTCTTCATGAACCAGGAGTTTTGCATATCCCCCACGGCAGTGCCTGGCTGGGGCAGCCCTAGGCACAGGCACACACTCATGTAATTTAAAGTTTTAATTGTCCTTTTTGTTTTGTTTTCCTTGACAAAGTAATGTAAACATAAATGAAAGAATATTTAATATTTAATACTAAGCTTTAAGACAACGCGCTGCCACCGCAGTCCTTGGCTCCCTCCGTGTCGGGAGGAGGGAGGAAGAAGAGTGTTGTAGGGAATGTAGAGCTGCTGTAGCTGATTGAAATAAAAAGGTCAATAGTTCAGTGTCACCACTGTGTCCATGTCCATTCTTGGGGTGGGGGAAGAGAGGGCTCTGGGCACCCCAGGAACAGGCCAGGAGTGCCCTGGGGCAGTGGAATCCCTCCAGCTGCGGTGGACTCCGGACTGGGCTGGAATAAAACAGGAAATTTGAGTGTTGTGATGACAGGGCAGGAAACCCAGCCCTGGCTGGTGACAGCTCTGGGGCTGTGACTTCCTTTGGGGCTCTGCAGGGCAGGAGAGGTGGCACAGCCTGGCCAGGGTGGGAGCAGTGCAGGACCATGGCCCATTCAGAGGCTTCTCCTGGTGCACAGGGGACAGTGACTGTCAGGAGGTTTGGAGGTGCAGAGGCCAGCAAAGTCCAGTTCAGGCAGCTGAGGGCCATTGCCTGACCTACAGATGAAGGAGTGTGGGCAGAGCCATTATAGCCCCTGTGCCACCTGCCCCTGCCATCCCCCAGAGGGGGGATGTCCTTTTGCTGAGCTGTCTGGATGTGGCCCAGCTTTGGAAATCCCCCAGGCTGGACACTGTATCAGGAATTCCCAGCAAGCAATAGCTTGATCAATGAGTTAATTAGTGAGTTACAACAGAAAACCTCACTGGATGTGATTTTGTAACTGCTAGCAAGAGGGAAGGGGCTTCTAGAGCTGGAGTTTAAGGACGAAACTGCAGAGGAGATGTGGTAACTCTGCTCAGGCCAGGATCCGAAATGAAAAGCAGGAGGCTGTGCTGGCAGCAGGTGCAATGCTTCCCCCTCCAGCCCCATAACTTAAACTTGACAGGGAAGAGGCTACCTTTCAGCTGCATTCACTGCAGGTGCAACATCCCAGAGAAGACTCCAAGACTTTCACTCCAGTCTGTGCCCAAAGGATGACAAGACTCCGTTTGGTCCTTGTCTCAAATCTCCTTGTATTCTACCAGACGTGTAACATTACAGCAATGGAATATATCAGGAATAAATAGATTTTCTTTTCTAAAAGTTCTCCTGAGCAATTTGACATTGAGAAATGCTGCAGGTCCTCCTGGCGAAGACCACCACTGGTCTAAGTACAAACCCCCTCCACATCCTCCAGGTGGGACTGCTCAGGAACAGGGGAGGAAGAGGAGGAGGCGGCGGCCAGGGACCATCATTGGTACTGTCGGTAGTCACTAAACGGGGGCGGCTGGAGCTGGGAAGGATCCTCTGACAACTGTGGGCCTAGAGCATGGACAGGGGAAAAGGCAAATAAATACCAAAATGCAGGAGATTCTTCCCATTAACAGAATTCACAGCTGGTTTGTTTATATAAATCCCTCTTAAAATTAATCATAAGTCCTGGAGTTGTTTGGGTTTCATAAAGAGTTTCAAAAGTAGCATAGAATCACAGACTGGTTTGGGTTGGAAGAGACCTCAAAGCTTATCCAATTCTATCCTCTGCCATGGGCACAGACATCTTCCACTAGTCCAGCTTGCTCCTAGCCCTGTCCAACCTGGCCATGGACACTGCCAGGGATGGGGCAGCCACAGCTTCTCTGGGCAGCCTGTGCCAGGGCCTCACCACCCAAGGTCAGACAGGGCTTGGAGCAACCTGAGATAGTGGAAGGTGTTTGTGCCTATGGCAGGAGGTAGAATGAGATGGGCTTTGAGGTCCCTGCCACCCCAATCCAGTCTGGGATTCTGTGACAGAGGTATTTAGCATTTTTCACAGGAAACATTCACACAACAATTTCTTACTCAGTGAGAGCTCTGCTTGCATTTTACTTGGGAAAGAAAAAAGGCATGTAGATATGGAAGCAGTTTAGAAGAGAACCACCACCACCCTTTTTTGGAAATTATGTATCTCTACCTGCCAGGTCTTCATCCTTTCATTTACCCCAGGGTTCCCTACACAGACCACAACCTGCCAGACTCACTCCTCTTTTCCACAACGTGCTGCCTGCCATTCCCTCAAACAATTGTGTCCCACCCCTGAGTAAAACCCTTCTGCCACCATGTGCCAGGTGTGTGGCAGAAGCCAGGGACAGCAGGGACATCCCTGCTCTCACCCTTGCCACCTCCAGTCTCCCAGCGGGAAGCAGCTGGTGATAATCTCATGTCATCAGCACCTGCAGCTCCTCCTTGGCTTTCCACAGCCTCAGGAGCTGGCAGGGCAGTCTAGGATAAGAAGATGACTGCCAGGGGCACATCAGCAAAGCAAATCCTTGTGACACATCCTCTGCTGGCTCCTTACCGTTTGGGAACTGTGTGGAGGCAAATCTTGTCAGCAGAATTCCAGCTCCTTCAATCAGGGCCAGGAGAATTCCTCCCATTGCGGCAGATCCGACCATGGCAACAGGGCCATCTGGAAATGAAAAGCACAAACCAACACTTAATTTCTTTGGTACGTGTTAGAATCCATTGAACCCCAGGATGGTTTGGGCTGGAAGGGACCTTAAAGATCATTTCATTCCACCCCCTGCCACAGGCTGGGACACCTTCCACTATCCCAGGTTGCGTCAAGCACCGTCCAACCTGGCCTTGGACACTTCCAGGGATGGGGCAGCCACAGCTGCTCTGGGCAGCCTGTGCCAGGGCCTCCCCATCCCCTTCGTGCCTTAATCTCTCCTAAAGCAGACTCAGAGCAGTAATTTTTTCCATTAAGCTGCATTAAAGGATAATTACTGGGCAACTCCCCTACCCTCCTTTCAAGGAACACCGGGAACGTTTGGGAGCCTGATTATTACTTTCCTAAGAACAGGAGAAAAGTTTCCGATTATTTTTCAGAATCTGAGACACCAAATTCCAATCTGGGTGTCATAGTGCTTTGAGTGCTTTGCTATAACAATGAGAACTGTACATTTAGAGAGCAGGAGATTTTCAACTGATACCCCCAGTTTCTTACTTCTTGCAGCTAAAATGGCTCCAGTCAGGGCTCCGCTCGTGATGGAATTCCAAGGATCTTCCTTCCCTCTCATTCTGACCATACTGCAGTCAATCATGGAGAAGAGACCTCCCCAGACAGCAAAGCTCCCTGTTCCAAATCAAACCAAAGCCATTTTGGAGAGAGCAGAGAAGCCAGTTGTGCTGCACAGCAGATGCCATGGTGTTTAATGTGCTCCCTTTCAGACATTAAGTAAATTCAGACTTACAAAGAGCCAAATACAGATTAAAATCAATACAGGAAAATTTCCAACTTGACATGACATCATCCCCCTCTCCCCCCATTTTATACATCATCTCACTGATCTACAATTAACTACAGAAAATTTATCAAACCATGATTATAATGGAACTGTCATCCTAACAAAGTCAGACTAGCTGAAGAAACTTGCAGATTTATCCCTTTTTAACATATTCCCTCACAATGATGCAGTCATGTCACACTTCACATCTCACCCAACCCTGCTCCTCAGGAGCCCGGCATCCTACAGCACATGCACGGACACCCCCAAGCTCTATTTCTGATCCAAGCTGGATCACTTTTCATAATCAGTTAGTTTTATCTTAACCCCCTCCACACCATGAAGAGGCTCTAGGGAGCTCTGCTGTTTAAGATATGACCTGTTATTAACTGCTGCCTTATCACTCCAGGAACACAGTCTGTTTCCTCCACAACCAAACTAATTTTGGATATATCAGAACTGTATTTACCCATTGCTTGGGCCAACAAACCTGCTGAGACTCAGCTCAGGTGTCAGTGCAGCTGCACCATCTTACATTCCCAAACTCTGTTATCTACCAACAGTCAATTCTGTGCAACAAAACCTCAAAATTCATTACCTCCCAGTTGTGGAGCTCTGGTTTTAATGGCTGTCAAACTGCCCCGCAGCCGGTGGTTTACACCCTAAAATAAGAGAATTCAGTTAAAATAAAACAGTAAAATCTTACAGCCAAGCTGAGTCTATACTGCAAAAACCTGACACAGGCCCAACACATTTCTGAGCCTCAGCATCTGTGAGGAGCTGAGACAAAGTGTGCTAGTGTGCTTTACATCTATTTCACTATTTATCACTTCCATACAATATTCCTGTCAGGTACAAATGGGAATTAGACACCAGGCAGGAAACAATTTCGGTTCACAGTCTGAGTGTCCCAGTAGGACTGAAGGAGGCATTACAGTAACATTTTAGCAGGATAAGCAGTGATTTTTCTCATGTATAATTTTTCTGATGGGCAATGACACTAGCTGTCCTATGTTTAGTCATTCCTGCAGGTGGAATCAGAGGTGTCTTTGTAGCAAGAGAAGCAAAGTCACACTGAGCTTTCCAGAGTCCAATACTCAACGCATCACTCAGGACCCCACAGAACAGTTACACATTTTCTCATACTTTAACACAATTTAAAGAATATCCACCAAGTTTTACTTTTGTTACAATCACTCAGAAGTGGGGATAGGTGTATTTAGCAAGTCTTAAGCAAAATTAAGAATCTAATTAAGCACTTAATCCTTTTAATTAATTAAGCAAATTAATCCTTTTCAAGTGAAGTGTCTGCAGAATCTGACTAGTTTGGAAACAGTTACTTATCAAACCCACCTCAAGCCAACAGCTTATTGTCAGAGTAACATCGAAAACACCTCATATATGAAGTCAGAGAAATTTTAAAACAAATATTCTAGCAGCAATTGGATCTTAATTTATCAAATGTCTCTGCAATGGGCTTATAGCCAAAATTTTGCAGCAGATATCCCAAAAGTGAAAACCAACTTGCATCAGCAAAACTTCACTTCCATGTTTACTCACTCCTGCACTAGAACCAAACCTGAGGATTAAAAAATCAAGTTAATAAAAGGAGCAATGATTAAATAAGAGATTAATTGAACAAAATTATACCCTTTAATATAAATATTAAGGAGAAAAATATTCTTTCTTTGAGTCATTCCGTGTTTTAAAAGAAAGGGAAAGGCCAGGAGAGGAAGGAGAGCCCAGGCTTCATGCCCCTCCATGCAGACAGAACCACAGGCAGGAGATCAGCCAAGACGGATCTTTCTGGTTGTACTTCCCCATCCTGAGGGAAATGTTCATCAGTTAGGGAAGAACAAGCTACCAGTGTCCCACTGCGGCCACCAGAGCAAACAGGGAAGCAGCAATTTTATCCCCAGAGAGGAAGAACCCCCACAGATCTTGAGCCAGGACAGATTCTCATGGTCTGGACTAACAATGTACAGGTCTTTAATCAGCCCTGCTCCCTGCACAGGGATTTATTCTCCTTCCCCTTCACTGTCACACTCCCTGGAGAAGGACAGTGGAGGGAAGACTGCAGTCAATGCACCTTCAGAGGATTTTACTCACCACTGGGGAATTTCGGAAGCCTTTGATAGCCTGGAAAATGCCCCCTCCTATGGCCCCCATGGTGAAGGCCCCTCCACAATCATCCACTATCCTCCAGGGACTGGAAAGAAAAATAGAGATGAAAATATTAAACCCCATCATGTTAAACCGTGTGAGTGGGATGGATCCAGCACTTTGGCACTGGTATAACTGGGGTGAAGATCAAGCCTGGTGGCTGTACTGTCTCACACAGCTCACTGAGCAAGCAGCAACACAGAACCAAGAATATTTCAGCAAAACAAACTCAACCTTTGCCAGAGTCTCCTGGCCTCCTTCCCTGGAGTGGTAAATACCAAATATACAGAAATGCCTGAACTCCTCACACAAGGCAGAGACATCCATCATGGAAAACTCCTGCAGAATTCCAGCTCTACCCTACTTACATAGTGTAAATAGCTTTAAATTCCCTGATCTCATTAATCTCTTGATCTACAGAGAACTGAGGCAGTAAATTCCATGAGACTCAGTTCCCAGTTGTCACAAAACACCTTTTCTTGAATTACTCACCCTTTTCATTAGTTTTGCTTATTTAAATGAGACTTCAAAGTAATCTTTGCTGAGCTGGAAAGGTTTTTCCTGATGCATCCTGGATCTCTGAAGTCCATTCAAACAAAACAGAGATCCCCTCAGAGGTATAGCACCCAATATTCCTGCTCCAACACCACAGAGCAGCCAGGAAGACCTTGCACAGAAGCACTTTCCTGCAGCACAGGCTGTCAGTACCTGCTGGGGAGCCTGAATCTGGGGTTCCTCTGCCAAGAACTGAAGCCTTGCAACCCTAAATCAATCCTAAATTAGGTAAGCTTTAAGATGCCATTAACTTCTGTTGTCACTGTGGGTAATTTCAGAGCATACAATAACAAAGCTGTTTGGTTTCTTTCATCTTGTACTGAGATCTTCCAGCCAAGCACTCAGGTGATTTAATGCCTACACTGCCAATAATCAGAAAATGCAAAAGTCAGCCTACAGCAGCATGCAGGTAACAAATCTGAGCACCATGGCAAGTGTTTCTGTCAGGCAGGATCATCAATGAGCACTTCCAATTTCACTCAGAATATCATGTTTCTGTTCCTGAGGAGCCCCTACAGCTTCCGGCTCCTGTATATGAGGGCATCATCCCTGACCTGCCACTTCCCCACCTTACAGACCTCCTCTAGTGATGGGTGACAAATCCCCTTCACTGTGCTGCAGGCTTTGCCACAAGATGTTTTCCTCCTGAAGAAACGTCTAATTTGCAGTCCCTCTCCTGAGTGTTCTCCCAGGCTCCTCACGTTCACAACCTAATTCCAAACCTCCTCCTCCTCCACAGGCAGCCCTGCCCCTTGTCGGAGTGAACTCCTGTGTGCACAGATCACACTCAGTGTCAGCTTTGCTTTTGTACCTTGGATCGCTGGGTCATTCCCAAGGTGCCAGGACCCCACCCAAGTGTCACCACTGAGTGTCCCCAGCAACAGCTACATCCACATCCCAAATCCACATGGCCTCAGGAAGCAGAGGGGTGTGTTTTTTCCTTCATCATCACCTCCTGCTTGTCTGCCCGGCCTGCACATGGTCTCATCTCATTACAACCCCATCAGCCCTAACTGCATTCAATAACTCAACAATTTATTTTCCTTCCACTCTTTCATGCATCAGGAAAAGGTTCCTAGCACACTCTTGCCCAAGATACCAAAATGGAAAGCAACTCACATCTCTTTTCTCAGGACTTTTTGTTGTTTTATTCTCACATCTCTTGTGCAGATTTTTATCTCCTCTGTTATGAATAAAACATCCCAACTCTCTCCCTTTGTTAACTCTCTAAGAGTGATCTGATTAAAAGGCTTTTTGGAAACCTAAATGGATTATGTAAAGCAGGTTTCCCTTATGCACAAAGTCAAGGAATTCCAATCTACGAGTCTGCTGCTTTTTCCTAAAGCCTTGTTAATGAGACCCCAATAATGGAAAGCTTCCCTCTCTAACCTCATTAGCTGTTACCTTAGGGATTCCTAATTTTCATTTTAAACTACTCTCCATGCTTTTCTGAGCAGCTTTTAAATCAGAGAATCTCTTCGATCCCAGCACAGCCAGCCCGTGTGTCAGCTCCTCCAAACTCTGTCAGAGCTGACACAAAATTCCCCCAGCCTTTGCACTGTTTGACCTCATAAAGAATTGGAGAAGAAAAGAGATTATTCCATTGTTAATCTGGCACTTATCCACAAGCATTGCAGTACTGTTAACTGTTTCCCTGACTCTGAGGGGGAGCCCTGGGTGTCGGGAAATGACATGTAGATAAGGTCGGGTTCCTGCTCCTGACAGCACCAGAGATTGCTCAGAGAAGAGGAATGCAAAGGCCAAGACTTCACTTCTCCCAGGGCTCTGGGACAGCCACACACCATCTCTGGCTGCCTGGGAGAGGAGTGAGTCCTCCCTCCAAGCCCCATGGCATCCTGCAGCTCTCCTGACAGCTGGATAACCACTGGAATCAGAGAACACCACACTTTAAATGAAAATAGGCCTTTTCTCTCTGCCAACAGCTCATCAGGAACCAGAATGGGGAACACCAACAGCCCCACACGGCTCGGCAGCAAAACACCCCTACTGCACAGCATTAAGGATACAGCTTCAAGCTGCAGCTGGGGAGGGTCAGGAGGATATGAAGAGGACTTTCTGCACAGAAAGGACTGTCAAGCATTGGAAGGGGCTGCCCAGAGTGGTGGTGGAATCCTCATCCCTGGAGCTGTTCAAGGAATGACTGGAGATGGCACTCAGTGCTCTGGTCTGGTTGACAAGGTGGGGGTCACAGGTTGACAATGCTTCAGAGATTAGACTTGATGGTCTGAGAAGTCTTTTCCAACCTCACTAATTCTGAGATTACCTGAAGACCAGAGCCATGTATAAATAAATACTGTTTACTTTGGCCATGTCCCAGACTTATGCTGTAAAAAGGCAGGGGTGATGTTTATGGACAAACTTAATACATGTCAGGAAAGTAACCTGCTAAGTTTGGGAAAAGCCTCATGATCAGCTGCAGGTCCCTGTCTGCAAAGGTGAGCAGACAGCTCAGCCTGGTTTGTGCTGGAAGAGACCTTAAAGCTCATCCAATTCCACCCCCACTTCCACTATCCCACATTGCTCCAAGCCCCAGTGCCCAATCTGGCCTTGGACACTGCCAGGGATGGGGCAGCCACAGCTTCTCTGGGCAACCTGGGCCAAGGCCTCACCACACAGGGAAAAATTTCTTCCCACTATCCCATCTAACCCTGTTCTCTGGCAGTAGGAAGCCATTCCTCTCATCCTGCCTGTGACTCCAGGCCCTTGTCCCAACTCCCATGCTAAGAAACTCTTCCCATTATTCAGTAACCCCGTGCCTGAGCTTGCATTTAATCCTTTTGTTACTACAAATACAACCTTTGACTTGCAACCAATGTGTAGGTCTACAAAGACAGTGCTGAACCATGACAGAAGTCAGACACTGCCAGCTTGGCATGGAGGGGGCTGGGGGGTTGGGCTAGGCTTATGGAAATGGGGAGGGAGAAGAACAGGGCCATGGGGGGTGTGAGGGCAGCCTGGGGGGACCAAAGATGAGGGAGGACTTGGGGGCTGAGGGTGAGAGAAAGCTGAGGAGAGGGTGGGGGAGGCTGACGACAGACAAGACCGACGATGAGGGAGAGAACTGAAAAAGAATTAAGGGTGAGAAAAGGCTGAGCGGGGTGTGGGGGAGGCTGAGAGTGAGGGGAGCTGTAGATGAAGGAAGGCTGAGATGGTGGTGCTGATGATCGGGGGTCTTTGGATGAGAGGAAGGACTGAAGATGGGGGGACAGATGGCGGCTGAGGATGAAGGGGGGACTGAGGATTGTAGGGGCTGTACATCGGGGAAGATATGAGGTAGCCGAGAATGAGGGGGGATTGAGGATGGATGATCTGAGAACGACGAAAGGACTGAGGATGAGAAGGGGAGCGGAAGGGGGGAGCCTGTAAATAAGGAATGGACCGAGAATGTGAGGAGCTGAGGATAAGGGGGAATTGTGGATAGGGAGACCCATGATGGGGGGGGCTGAGGCCGAGGCGGGCTGAGAATGGGGAGGCACTAAGGATAAGGGAAGGCTGGAAGGGAAGCTGAGGACGAGGGACCGAGGTAGGGCTGTGAATAAGGGGGGGCTGAAAGACCGAACATAGGTCCGCCAGCGCAGCGCCCGCCGCCGTCCCCGGAGGCGCATGAGCGGCGCAGGTCGCAGGGCCCCCCCGGCTCCTCGCCGCTCCGGGAGGCCGCGGGGGCTCGGTAGCGCCAGGGCCCGGCTCCCAGGCCTCGAGCGGGCCTCGCGGCACGGCTTGGCCTGCGCCGCCTCCCGCAGGGGGCCCCACCAAGGTCAACTCCGCCCCCCAGACGGGGAGCGGCCCCGGAGCGCGCCCGCACCGCTCACCCGCCCCGTCCCGGCGCTCGCGGATCCCGATCCCGATCCCCATCCCCTCACCAGGGCTCACGAGCGTACTCCTCCATCTTGCCCGGCCCCACCACCTCCCCGCCCGCGACTGGCTGCGGCGACCCCGCCCCGGCCAATGGCAGCGGAGGGCGGGGCGAGGCGCTGAGCGGGGAGTGTTTGCGCGTGCGCCATGCCCAGGCCCCGCCCCCGGCCCTGATTGACAGGTGCAGCGATGGTGGGGGTGTGGCCGAGCCGTGAGGGGAGAAATCCCGGAGTGAGTGATCCGTCGGGTCCCTGCATTTCCTCCCTAAATTCCATCCAGTGACACGCCCTGCTATGGGCAGGGTCACTTTCCACTATCCCAGGGCGCTCCAAGCCCCGGCCAACATAACTTTGGACATTTCCAGGCATGGAGCAGCAAGAGGGCCTCACCATCCGAAGAGGAATTCATTCCCAATACGCCATCTAACCCTCTGTTAGTAGGAAGCCCTTTGTCCTGTCACTTCAGGCCTTTGGCCAAAGTTCCTCTCCAGCTCTTTTAGGAGCAGTACCTGTGCAAGTTGCTCCAAGGACAAAGCACTGCTCCAAATTTCATGGAATCATAGAGTGGTTTGGATTTGAAGGGACGTTAAATCTTACCCTGTTCCACCCCTTGCCATGGGCAGGGACATATTCCACTAGACCAGATTGCTCGAAGCCTGTCCAACCTGGCCTAGAACAGCAGGGTCCAAGCCCACATCATTCCTGATGCTGCTGCATGAGTTGGGCTGACCTCTCACGTCCCAGGGTATGCTGCTGTGGTTCTGCGTGTAGGTGGGAGCTGGGACTTGACGTCCCTATCACCAGGCCAGTTCCCAGGGCAGGCAGAGCTGGAATCCAGAGAACCGTGTCATTGCTGGCAGAAGATTCCCAGGCAGCTTGCAAAGCTCTCATCGCAAGACGAGGCTGTTCCCTCTTGTCCCATCACTTGTTCCCTGGATGCATAGATCTGCCCCCACTCGGCTCCACCCTCCTGTCAGGGAGTTGTGGAGAGAGAGAAGGTCCCCCCTCAGCCTCCTTTCCTGCCCTGGAGCCTTTCCCCACCCAATGGTTTGCAGACACTCTAAATTGTAAATTGCTTATTCTTTTTTACTCCTAATTTGGCAGTACAGGCTCTGCTCTCCTGTAAGGACAGCAAATCATTCAGTAGCAAAAACTAAATGCAAAAGAAGGTTGTTCTGTAAGGACTTAATTTAATGAGCTAAAGCACCATGAGGGAGCTAGAATGCTCCACCTGCTGTGTCAGGTTTTGATGCTTTAAAAGCCTCCTAGGGTTTTATGAACATGTGTGTTTGGCCTCTTTTAAGGTGTGGGAATAGAGGTCACGCAATTTTGGAGATTCCTGGGAGGTGGTATTGTGGCTTCTGCTTTGGCCAGTAAGGGGAGATGGAAAAAGCAGGAAATCTTGGCCTCTCTCAGCCGCTGGAGCAGCTCTCCCCACTCCTGTGTCCTCTGGCACTGCTTCCACCTGTGCAGGGCAGTGGTGAGGCAACACCTCCAGTTCTGGGGTCAGTTCTGGGCCCCTCAGTTCGTGAAGGACATTGAGGGGCTGGAACGTGTCCAGGGAAGGGAACGGAGCTGGGGAAGGGGCTGCAGCACCAGGAGTGGCTGAGGGAGCTGTGGGGGCTCAGCCTGGAGAAAAGGAGGCTCAAGGAGGGCCTGCTCACTCTCCAAAATACTCTGACAGGAGGGTGTAGCTGGGGCAGAAGAGGGAGGGAGGTTTCAGGCATCAGGCTCTGCTACCACAGAACAAGAACAGGTCAAGAGGAAACAGCCTTAAGCCTTAAGCTGGGCCAGGGGAGGTTCACTTTGGATACTGGGGAAAAGTCTTCCTGGAAAGGTTGGTCAGGCCCTGACACAGCTGCCCAGGACAGTGGTGTAATCACCATCTCTGGAGGGATTTAAAAACATATGGATGCGGCACCTGGGGACATGGTTTAGTGATGGCCTTGGCAGTGCTGGGGGAACTTAGAGGGCTTTTCCAAACTCAACAATTCCATTATTTTGTGACTGGTCCAATCCTTCTTGGGGTGGCAATTCTTTGCTGTAGCCCTTATCCTTTCACCTAATGAGTGGTAGGTTAATTAAATCAGGCCAAATGGTCTTTCTGGTCCTGCCTTTCACAAGCTGTGGGAGAGGTGGTGAAACATGGTGAGTCCATGAGGTGCAGGAGCTTCAGCATCACCCAAGGGACCTGGTGGCACCCTTGGTGCTCAGGGAAATTATCCAAGGGATTTCTGGAGTTTCTGAGTTTCCCCACAGCCAGGATTTGGTTCATTTCCCAAAAGAAATAGTCTTCTCCACTCTTGCTGACATGTGTGCATGTGTCTGGTTTTGGATAAAGATGCATTGGGTTTGGGAGAGAAGTGATTTCTCTCGCTGGCCACAAGACACCCACCACCTGTTGTGACTAGGCAGGGAAATGTCACTTTTCAGCAAACAGCTTAGAAAATTATAAAAAGATCCATTTTCAACCTTTCCTCCTACAGGCTGTGAAGGAAGGCGAAAGAAAACAGGCTAGAGGAATCCATCCAAAGTTCAGCTGTCCTTTATCAGCTAATAGGGAAGAATAAAGACAAGTGGATGGTCCCAGGTGGTGATGAGAGAGGCACAGAAAGCTTTCTCAGCTCTGCCAGAGTTTGTAAATATGCCTGGAAAAGCTGCTTAATCTGCCTCTGTCCCACCTCTCTAATGGCTTGTTGTGGTGCTTCAAAGCCAGTAGTTTCGAAATAGTCATTAGTGCCCTCAAGGTGTTGTTTGCTATGGAGATGGGATCCCAATAAGTCCAGGACTGATGAATTCAGAGCTGCCAAGAGCTCCTGTGTGCTAAGCCACACTGCATCCCACTGCTCTGAACACATAGGGCCTGGATGATCTCTCTGATGAAGAGAGACTTCAGAAACTGGGCCTGGTTAGTCCAGAGAGCAGTGAGAGAGGATCCCATCAATCCAGACAAATATCTCCAAGGGGTGTCAGAGGAAAGTGCCAGACTCTTTTCAGTGGTGCCCAGTGACAGGATGAGAACCAATGGCCATGAACTAAACCCCAAGAAGTTCCACCTCAACATGACGAAGAACTTACTTGCATGGAGGAGGGCAGAGCACTGGAACTGCTGCCCAGGTCTCCTTCTCTGGAGATACTCCAAACCCACCTGGAAGTGTTCCTGTGTCACCAAGTGACCCTGCCCAGGCAAGGGGGTCAGACTGGGTGATCTCCAGAGGTTCCTTCCAATCCAAACAATTCTGGGGTTCTGGGATTCTGTGCTTCCCTGTTACACACTGTGGTGGCTGGAACCAACTCCAGAGCATGGCCCAAGGGTCCCCAAAGACATCCCCAGTCCCAGTTGTTGGTAGCCCATGAATGACCAGTCACATATCCAGAGCTCCTCTCATTCTGGGGTGAAAACACAAAATTGCTTTCTGCTGTTTTCTTTCTACAGCCCCAAGAACTCTGTGGAATAGGGTCTAACTGAACTGTGCCAATACCCCAGTTAAAAAGGGCTGTGTGATGGCCAAGATAAATCACAGTGAGACCATCCACTCTAAACCAAGTGGATTTTGGACAAGTTTGGCGTGTCCCCTGCTTCTTTCCCAGATTTTCTGCTAATGTGGGGATATTTCCCCACAAAATTATGCTCTGTGTGTCGCTAAAGGACACAAAATGATTCACACAAATGCCTCTCAGTGTTAGAACAGGAAAGAAGAAGCTTTATTCTCTGACTCCAGCATTTATAGATTCTCAACAATGACCAGAGATTGGATAATTAAGTTACCACCTTCACAAGCACACTGGTCATGCGAAACATCTATCAAAAGACGTTTCTTAGAAGGAATGTGATAAACAACTTATGTTTATAGAACTGTCATGGGAAAAGTAACTAAAACTATGAAAACATTATTAGAAGGCTTTAGTTTTCAGGGCAACACTGTGCTACCTCTGCCCAGCTCTGCAGTGCAGGGGAGGAATGTACAGGAGTTGTGGACTCCTGGATCAGGAAAGAATGGGTGATACTTCAGGAGAAGCTTCTCCCGGGCCACATTCATAACTTCTTAGCGAATTTGGTGTGTGGTACTTCTCATCACAAGAATGAAAGTTCAGGAATGACAAAACAGAGATTTTATCAAGGTGTTGATAGTGATTATATTCTGTTGAAAACTAATTTACAACATGAGAAAGTTTGCAATGATTTACTACAAAGGAAAGGCAGACAGCAAAAATTCTAGATTTCCCTTTTAAGTAGAAGAACTTTTTCTTTGGCTTAGCATTGCAGATTGTCCCTAGGGCTGTCTACATGTCCTGTCCCTGCAGCCAGAGGTGGCACACTTGGGAATTGTCAGATTGTTCCAAGAAGAGGCAGACACAAAGATGTGATTCCTCATAACCTTTTGGTTGTGCGCTTTCCAGATGGGAAATGAGCTTCCAGTTTATTGTTCATCTCTTGTAAACACTTGATGACTGAGCACAACAATACCGTAGAAATGCTGGAGGGTTGGGCATTTATAGAATAGCATAATGGATTTGTGTAGGTTGGAAAAGCTTTCTAAGATCATCAAGTCTAACTATTGTCCCAGAACTACCACTAACCCAGTAAATTCCTTCAGGAATGGGGACTCCACCACTGCCCTGGGCAGCTGTGCCAGGACTGAGCAATCTTTCAGGGAAGAAATTTTCCCAATATCCAACTTAAAGCTCTGCTGGTGCAGCTTAAGGCCATTTTCTTTTGACTTGTCTCTTGTTCCCTGAGAGAAGAGCCTGACACCCACCTAAGCTGACCCTCCTGTCAGTTAATTTCTTCCACTCTGTAACACAAATTTCTCTTCCAAAACACAGTGTTAAAACATTTCCAGGAAATGTTTTCCAGGAATGAAAAGTGACCAGACAGGACCTTAGAGAGATCCAGGTATGTATTAAGGTAGAACAAACATGGCACTCATTTGGCTTCTTTGGGCAAGGACAGCACCAAATGGACACCAGACACTAAATTCACTGTGGTTTCTGTTGCCCTCAGCACTGTCACAGCTGTGGCAGTGCTGAGGAAGGAGAGTTAAGAAAGATGGAGATGATCTTTTAATCCGGAACTGAAGTGACAGGACAAAGGGATGGCTTCCCACTGCTAGAGGGCAGGGTTAGATGCGATATTGGGAGGAAACTGTTCCCTGCAAGGGTGGTGAGGCCCTGGCACAGGTTGCCCAGAGAAGCTGTGGCTGCCTCTGGATCCCTGGAAGTGTCAAAGGTCAGGCTGGACGGGGCTTGGAGGAACCTGGGATAGTGGAAGGTGTCCCTGCCATGGTAGGGGGTGGAACAGGGTGAGCTTTAAGGTCCTTTCCAACCCAAACCATTCCATGATTCTGTGTCTGAGGCCAACTGGGGAAGAGAATGTCTGTGTCCCTCCCAGTGCAAGCAAACACCAAGACCAGGGTTGCACGATAAGGAAAACAGAAGTGGTGGGGATGGAATCCACCGCGGCAGTGTTTAAGTTTGTGCACTTGGAAACTAAACCAAACAGTTTCTTCTACAGTCTGGAAAAAATCTCAGCCGTGCTGGTGAATCATAGGAAGGATATGAGCAGGACCTGGGCACTGCAGTGCTGGAGATAAAGGAAATTCTGGAATGCACCAAGAATGTACATTTCCTGTCATGATGGAGAATGTATAGTTTGTTACACACAGCACTAGGAGACTCACCTGGAGCACCTGGTGCCTATGTGCAGGGTGGGATCTGGCCAGGAAGACAAGCAGAGGAGGTGATTAGGCTGAGGAAAATCCTAGGGCAGCTTATTTTGTCAAAAAACACCAGAGGGCTCCTTGCTTGGATAAGCAGAGAGAGGCCTGGGAGCAGGCAGTAAAATATTAGGAGGATGATAAAGGATGAAGAAAACCAGGATGAAGCTGGCAGGATAAAAAATGGGTACAAAATGCTGGACTTGGGGTAAAGCTGCCTGGAAACTTGGAGGGAAAAGTCTGTCTGCTGTTCCTGCGGGAGAACAGTGCCAGTAAAGCTTCTGTATGGATCGGGGAAATGGAGAGTTGGAGCTGCCAGCCAAAGCCCAGGCTTAGGGCACTGCCTGGACCAGGAGCAGGGGAGATTCAGGAATTCCATCTGTGTCCCCTCTTGGCGAGGGGAAGTGGGAGTGTGTGAGGAAGAGCAGCTGCAGGAACAGCCCCTCAGGGTCTGAGGGTCGGTAAGAGCTCTGACAATCCCCGGGGGGGGTCAGGTCTGCGGCGCCGGGAGCGCTCGCTACCTGCTGCCTCCATCCCTCCATCCCTCCGATGGAACCAGTCTGCCCCAACACGACCCCCTCCAGCTCTTTTCCGAGGGGCTGAGCGCGTCGGCTAACGGCACCGATCCCACACTGCAGCGGGATAAAGAGGAAAACTTCCTCTGAAGTGGGTGCTTCCTTGCCGATTTCAGCCAAGAGCTGCCACTGTCACAGCAGAGACTCCCCCATCCCTTCGGAGCTCCGCTGCCCACTTTAGGAGCCCCCCAGCCCCCATGGCACAGACTGGGCTGCCTCCTCCACCCCCCGTTCCCGGCCTGCCGGCTGGTGCATTTTTCCCTGTTTTCTCACTGGGTTGGCCCATTGCCTTTAAAAGGCGAAATGCTTCGGACTAAATTTGGTCATGTAGCTCTGCATGGTTCCCTGGAATGTCCTCGGGTTTCAGGCTCCTCTGATAGCACCATTCCCCGCCTCCCGCCGGGCTCCATTGGCTTCCCAGCGCCCGAACCGCCACTGGATCCTGTTATTGGCCAACTCTTGGACCGAGGGGTGTCTCCTCTGGATAACCACCGTATCCCGGGCTGGAGAGCTGCTGAGATTTAACACTTCATCACCTGCTGCCGCTCGGGAAGCAGCTTTGGAGCTTCGGCTTGTTTTTTTCTCCTACTTTGGGTACCACACAACCGCCACCGTGTCTCGCCAGCGAGCCAAGATGTCCAAAGTGGCCAAATACCGGCGACAAGTTAGTGAAGATCCAGATATAGACAATTTATTGTCTACTTTGTCTCCAGAGGAGATGGAGGAGCTGGAAAAGGAGCTGGATGTGGTGGATGCGGACGGGAGCATCCCTGTGGACGGCAGTCAGACAAACCAATCAGAAAACCCCTCACCTGGCCCTCAAAACTGTGACACGACGCTCAACCACCACGACAAGGACACCAGGAGGCTCCTGCAGCGGGAGCACTCGGTAGACGTAAGTGACATCCCCCAAGTGCTGCTGCGGGAAAGGTGGGAACACACCTCAATCCCCGCTGTCCCCCGGGCTGAGTGAGGGATGAGATAGAAAACTGAAAACCCGAGAAAGGCGTGCACTTGCTGAGGAGGAATAGCTGTTCTGGAGAGACCAGGCAGCTGGTCCAGGCACTCCGGGAAGGAACAGGGTGTCTCATAAAATCCCGGTGTTACTAGCAAGGCCAAAACCTGTGCTGGTGCCAGGAATTTTCTCCCTGCTCCTGCTCTAACGTCCCTGGGCAGGGCTGGGAGTGGAGCTCGGATTCCCAGGAGGCTGCTGGAGGGGCTGGTGCAGTGACAGCGATCCCACGGGCTGCGTTTTTTGGTTTTTGGTTTTTGGTTTTTTGGGTTTTTTTCCTCCTTTGGAGATCTCCCGACTCTTGGTCCTTTCAGTTCTTATTATGCAAAAGATTAAGCAGTCTCTAGTTCTTGCGGAATAAAAATGTAAAAATGTATTCTGCTCTTTGGAATGAGCAGAATTGAGGAGCAGGTTTTACCCCATGACGTTTGTTTTGCATTTATTATTCTCTTAAAATTCCTTCTTTTACTTTGATTTGGGTACATTTCTCTCCCTCTCTGTACCTGGCAAGAGTTTGCTTGGAGCTCGAGAGCTTCATGTCAGTCCTTCTCCTCTTTTTGTGTTGTGCCTTAGTGTGCGCCAGTCTTACTTTTCTGTAACATTTATTAACCTCTGCACTAAGAATATTTGGTATGTGCTTTGTGCTTGGAAGCCTGGGAAGTATCTGGTTTCCCTAGTTTTTCATGGCAGGCTGAGCCAGAAAGTGAAAGACAGTGACTCTTCAGCAGCTGATCCATGTGGTCATGGCCTGGTTTCATGTCACAGGCAGGATTTGCATCTGCTGTGCCGGAGCAGGGCTGGGGAGTGCTGGCAGCACAAGCAGAGCCAAGTGCTATGTGGCTACCCCTCTGCTCTGGCTCTGATTCCAGATCTATTCCAGGTTACCCAGCTGTACCCCGGGTGTTCCAGCTGGAAGATCAATCTCTAAGTACCCCAGAGCACTTGGAAATTTCTCTTTCTGGACATTTATGGAGATTATATAGGAGGGTCCTCTCCTGACTATGACCTAGGCACCCTTATTCCCTTCTAAATATTGTGAGAAGTGGGAATGAAATTGTTCCTCCCCACCCCTGTCCTGGGCAGCCTGGCTCTGAGAATAAGGAGCAGTTTTCACCTTCTGTATGTGGAGCTTGGCATGGGCTGGAGGACAGTGCGTGCTGCGCCCCTCACCACAAGAGCTCCGCCTCGATTTCCTCACCAGTGGAAGATTTCCCTGTGGTGAGGAAGTGCAGGTTCTACAGGACAAATCTGCCTGTAGAGGGAAATGCTATTATGTGGAACCAGTCATCCCAGTGACCATTGTTTTGCAGGTGACCCCAAGAGGTGATCCTGAAAAGTCTGCTGTTTTTTGGAGGGGGACACTTGGGTTTGAGGTCACTTGTGTTGCTGTTTCAGTATTAACTGTTGGAACATGAGAAGTTTATTGGGAATTGGCATAGGGAAGTGTCCATTACCAGGAGGAAGGGAGGAAATTTGTGAGTTTTGTTAAAAAGAGACCTGAGAAATTGCCTGGTTAAACATAATGTTGTTTGGAAATGCCTGAGAGTGTGTGTGCAGTGGCAGAGGACTTGGGATGTGAAAAGGGATGGCCCAGGGAGGAGAGACACCTCCCTACACCTGGGAGAGGGTATAGGGCTCTGGCTGGAGGGGAGATCAGCATGTGGGTCCTGGAAAAGCTCCTGCCACTCTCTGAGTTCAGGAGCTTCAGGCCATGGAAGACAAAGCAATTTGGTGACAGATCAAGTTTGTCAGTGAAAGTGGCCCAGTTTGATTGCATTGCAGTAACTGGACAGGGCAGAACTCACTTTCTTCTTCTATTTCAATCCCTGGGGGCCAAGAAAAAAGTATATCCTACACCACTTCCTCCCTGCCATTTTTAGGATCTGGGATTAACACCTAGAAAATGCCAGCTTGCAGTGTTGGCACATCAGATCGTGCTGGTGGTGGAGTAGGGCTGTGCTCTACCATGGGGCCATGGGATGGGATGGGGTGGGGTGGGATGGATCATCAGACCACAGGAGCAGTCACAAAAAACAGTGCAGGAAGCCAGTGGTCCCCTCTCTCTGAGGAAGCCCCAGACAGGAAGCCCCTGTTTTGTTGTAGGATGGAATGAGAACATGGAGCCATCCAGAACACCCCAGGCAGGTGCTGAGCTCTCTCCCAGCTGCTCAGAGCTCTGAGGTCTCTGATGACAAATCCTTCTCATGTGTCAGCAGATTTCATGTTGTGCCACTCAGCACAGGCATGGTGGCTGCACTCCCACGGGGTTGGCATTCCCCCAGGGTGTGCAGGCATCACCCCATACATGTCCATCCCAGCCCCTCTCCATCAACAGCTCCCAGCATTCTGAAGCAAATCCAGAGGAGGTCACAGAGATGCCCTGAAAGCTGGGCCTCCTCTGATCTGGAGACAGACTGGGAGAGCTGGGGGTGTCCAGCCTGGAGAAGAGAAGGATTCAAGGACATCTTCTGAAGAGACATCACAGACACATACATCTTCTAGATGTTCACAGGTAATTCCCACTGGAATTACCTTCCATTACTTCCCTGACCTTGTGCCTGTGCTTCTCCCCCCAACTCCTGACCCCTGCCCCACTCACTCATCTGCTTCTGGCACGCAAAGGTTTCTCAAGATGCCTTAAATTAGGAATGCCAGGCACTGTGTTTGTGATATCTCTTCAGTAGGGAGGAACAGGAGGGCAGATTCTTGTCCTTGAACTCCAGAGAGTTTGTTTGTCCGCAGTTCATGGAATCGTGGTATGGTTTGGGTGGGAAAGGGACCTTAAAGGTCATCCCATTCCAGTCCTGACATGGACACAGACACCTTCCATTATCCCAGGTTGCTCCAAGCCCTGTCTAACCTGGCCTCAGACACTTCCAGGGATGGGGCAGCCACAGCTGCTCTGGGCAGCCTGGGCCAGAGCCTTACCACCCTCACAGGGAAGAATTCCTTCCACTATGCCATCTAACCCCGTGTCCTGCCTGTCCCTCCAGGCCCTTGTCCCAAGTCTCTCTCCAGCTTTCTTGGAGCCCCTTTAGGCTCTAAGGGCTCCTCAGAGCCTTCTGCTCTCCAGGCTGGACACCCCCAGCTCTCCCAGTCCATGTCCAGATCAGAGGGGCTCCAGCCCTCAGAGCATCTCTGTGGCATCTTCTGGACTTGCTTTAGAAGTTCCATGTCCTTCTTATGTCCTCCCTGCTGTTCTTCCATGCCTCCTGATGGGAATCTCTGCTGTGGGACATTGTGTGTTAGCTGGGCCATGCAGGAATTCCTCCAAAGTGCAAAATAAGGTATTTTGAAAGGAAAGATTGAGTTTCTGCCCATCTCACTGTTCTTGCAGTCATTTCCCTGTTCTTGGACTGTGTCTCCAGGCACCTCCATTTCCACTTAAATATTGGGAGAAGTTGGTATATTTAGAAATATTTTTAACTACATAATAACACATCTTCTTAGTGATGAAAAGGGCAAACTAGGGTAACTAGGAAGCAGACTATAAACAGCCCAAAATAGACGTGAGCTTTGCCCCAACCTTTCCACACTGGGCAGCCAAATTCCCATCCTGGTCATGGAGTAATAAATTAATCTTAATTTTGTCTTGCTAATGAGTGGAAGTATAACCCAGCTCAAGTGTGGGGCTTGGACCAGTGCCCCTCTCTGGATGCACTCAACAAGGTCCATGCATCACAGGAGCTGGAATTAAATGAATATTCATGAGTAGGTAAATGAAGAGATGATTTATATTAGCTCATGGCTCTTTACTGTCACAGGCAAAGACGTAATGAGAGAAATTACAGTTAGAGACATGCTGCAAAGTTGATACTGTGGTATTAAACTGCCAGAGGGAAGGGTTAGATGGGATATTGGGAAGACATTCCTCCCTGTGAGGGTGGAGAGTCACTGGTAGGGGCTGTCCAGAGAAGCTGTGGCTGCCCCATGCCTGGAAGTGTTTAAGACCAGGGGCAGGGCTTGGAGCAACCTGGAATAGTGGAAAGTGTCCCTGCCCATGGCAGGGGGTGGAACTGGATGATCTTTAAGGTCCCTTACCACCAAAACCAGTCTAGGATTCCATGAGTTGCCTGGGGTACAAATGACTTGCTGTCACTTGAAATCCTTGTATCATGCCAGGGATTTCTGTCCAGAAGAGGAGAAGCTGAGTGTGCCAGGGCACAGGGGCTCTGTGCAGCTGCCCCTACGGGATGGGTTTCTCTGGGAGCTGAGCTGTGAGAGTAGATGAGGTCTGTGGGAGCTGGTCCAGTTCCTCTGTTGCTGGTGACATCTATAAAAACCACATGTCTGTGCAGAGAACACAGTTATGTCCTTCCTGAGAACACCACATCCGTGGGGTCTCTTCCATGGTGGTCTTTAAGGGAATGATCTTTAAGGTCCCTTCCAAGCATAACAGTTCTATAATTCCATGATCTTTCTCACTGGCATTTCATCAGCCCTAATCACTCTCAGGGAACCTCTGCCAGATGGGACCTAGATGAGAAGTGCTATCTCATGGGAAGGATCTCCAGGTGAACCACACGTGCCATGGACTAGTGCTTTGGTGGATGAATTCTCCTTAGCAGTTGCCAAGTCCACAACAGGAGGTTTTACTTTTCAAAGAATTCCAAAAAATCCACCTGCAGCAGTTCTTTGCTTTCCTTGGACTCTTACCCAGCCTCACCACAACACCCTGGTGGCTCCCAAAACACCAAGCACCTGATGGCAGAGGCAGCCCCTCCTTGTGCTTTTCCTTCTCCAGCATCACTCTCTTCCCTAGGAATGGATCAAACCTCCTTCCCTCAGCTCACAGAATCATGGAATATCCTGGGTTGGAAGGGACCCACGAGGATCACTGAGTCCAGCTCCTAGCCCTGCACAGGACAACCCCAAAATCCCACCCACCACGTGCCTCAGAGAGTTGTCCAAATGCTCTTTGAAGTTCACTTGTAAGGGGATGACACCTGGATGTCCCAAACCCATCAGCGTTCCCAGTCCTGCCTCCCAACAGGGCTTGTTTCGATTTGATTTCGTGCAGCTTCAAGCACGGATAGCTGGGAAGTGCAGGGAAATTGCATGAGGGAGCATTATCCTGCTTATGGAGGGGAGTAAATCCAGGGCCACAAACCAAATTTTTTATGAAGATACTCATGTCGTGGGTGTATCCTTCCATGGAAGCCCAGGGACCGGCCTCCTGGAGGAGAAGACTCTGAACAGGGGGTGCTGGATGCCATGGCAGCTCTGCACAGCCAGAACCGGGTGTGCACAGCCAGGGCCAGATGTGCTCAGTGCAGATGGGCCCTGTATTTTTGTCTCATGAAGGCTTCCCTGTAGTTCTGTTAAGTCCAGGAGATCTCTTTCATTGCTCAGAAATGAAAACTGTTGTCTGTGCTCTGGTGTTTCATTCTGAGTTTCTGAAAAAGTCACAACAAGAGGAATGAGCAGCAGAAGCAGGAGCTGTTACCTGCAGCAGATGATAAAATGACCCTCCAAGGTGAATATAGAAGCAAGAATAATCCTGTGACAGCTCCCAGAAGGATCTGGATCTGTGTGGAGAACAGCTGAAAAATGTGAAGCAAGAACACAGGCATCTTTGAGCTGCATTCCTGAAAAAAATGGTGTGAGAAAGACCTTCACAGCTGGATCGGTGTTTTTGTGATGCCTTTGGGGGAAGAAACTTTGCTTTCCTTGTTTTTCCTTTTGTGACCAGGGCAAGTTGCAGCACAAAGTGTTCCCAGTGACGCAGAGCTCACACCAAAGGCACACACAAGTCTAGGAGATCCATGGTCCATTAAGGGCATGAGCAGGGAAAAAAGCCCATGGATTCCTAGTCAATTGGGAAAGAAAAAAAAAAAAGAAGAGCAAAAATCTGGGTTCTATACTTACATAAAGTACAACTGGGATGCAGATAAATTCATAGAAGTGTTTGGAGTGTTTAGCTTATATGGGCTGAGCTGCCCAGGAGGTTTAATATGTGTTTATGTAAATAGACATGGAAGAGGAGAAGAGCTGGGTCCGTTATGTGTCTCTCTCTTTCGCTTGTGTGCTAAAACCATCTCAGTGACTCAGCTCCCAGCAGGACGCTGGGTTTAACCATTCATGTTGCTCCATCCCACCCTTTGCTGTGTAGGAATCATGGCAGGATGGAGCAAGAGGATCTCAGTGTCAGGGTGCATGTTTTGAAGGCAAGATGTGGCTGGCAGGATGGCTGGGGACAGACACACCATGGAGGGTCAAGAGTCCTGCTCTGTCCTTTCCTCTTCCCAGAATGTGGAGCAAACAGGGATAAAAACAGAAGGAATTGGAACTGTGGAAACAACAAGAGCCTGTCCCAGCCATGGTGTGGCAGCAGGACCAGGGCAGTGCCCATCCCCTGTGCTGGCACTGCTGGTGTCACATCTTGAATCCCGGGAGCAGTTTTGGGCTGCTCAGGACAAGAAAGTCATTGAGGGGCTGGAGCATGTCCAGATAAGGGAACAGAGCTGAGGAAGGGTCTGGAGAGCCCCAGGAGTGGCTGAAGGAGCTGGGGGGCTCAGCCTGGAGAAAAGGAGGCTCAGGGGGTACCTTATGGCTCTGTACAACTCCCTGCCAGGAGGGGACAGCCAGGATGGGGATCAGGCTCTGCTGCCAGGGAACAGGGACAGGACAGGAGGAAATGGCATCGAGCTGTGCCAGGGGAGGTTCAGGTTGGATATTGGGGAAAATCTCCTGCATGGAAAGGATTGTAAAGCACTGGCATGAGCTGTCTAAGGCAGAGGAGGACCATCCCTGGAGGAATTTAAGGGTTGTGTGGATGTGGCTCTTGGGGACATGGGTTAGTGGTGAACATGGCAGTGCTGGGGGAATGGTTGGACTTGATGATCTTAGAGGGCTTTTCCAATCATAGTGATTCCATTATTCTGTGATTTCCTGAAACACAACTGGAGAGGCGCCAGCCCAGGTCATAGAAGTGTCATGTGCAGCCTCTTGACCATGGCTTGCACACAGCATTTGGGTCAGGATTTATGCTGCATTCTGCAGAGGGCTCTAAGGGGTCCCTCGTCCTGACAGAGGCACCGTGGCATATGTTGGACATGCCTGGCGCAGGAATGAGCACGTGCACAGCCATGGAAGCCTCTGCCAAGGAGAGTGATTTGCCATTTGCTTCCTTACAGGGAATTCCTCAGCTCCAGAGAACCAGAGATGGTGACCCCTGGCATGCCCAGCTCTGTGCCCACTAAGTGCTCCGTCCTCGGATGCGGCTCCCATGTGGTGCCAGAGGCTGAGGAGCTGGTACTCCTGTTTCCTACAAACTATTTAATGGAATGACCAGCAAACCAATGACCAGCAAAACTGGTCTGATTTTCCAGGTAGGCACCTGGAGCTTGGCTCATCTCACCTGCTTCAAGGTGAATCATCTTCCAGGTGACCACTGCCAAGGGGTGTCTGTGATGGTCCCATGGGCTGCTGGATGGGATCCATTGGATACCTGCACCAGAAAGGGGCCTGGAGTCATGTCCATATGTTTCCAGGAGGCTGGGAGCAGGTCCTGCTCCTTGAACATCCAGCCCTTATGACACAGAGGATGGAGATAGGATTAAGACTCACTAGACCTGAATTGCAATTCTCCCGTTCCTAAAAATCTGATGAATGCTTTTTGTGGGCTTCTCACAAAGTGCACTGGGCAGAAATCCAGCCCAGAGGTGTTTGTAGTGTTAAATCACTGGTATTCCCTGCCCTTTTCAATGCCAGATGAAGAGGAGACAAGCAGGGAGAAGGTCTCTTATTGGGAATATCCAGTTTAGCCATGGCAGTGCCAGGAGAAGGGCTGGGAGTACAACAAATAGAAGAGAAATACCTGGATTTCTGAAACCTGATTTTGTTAGAGGAGAATAATTTTCCATCTGCAGAGTATCCAGTGGCTTTACAGCTTTCTGTAAAATGGCTGTGTGTCTCCATGGAAGGGCTGGAGCTCTTCTGTTAAAGGAAACAAAGTCAAAACATTTATCAGCCTTAATTCAGGGGGAAAAAAAGAGGCAAAATCAGGGCCAGAAGCTGCCCAGTCTCTGGAGAACAGCTCTGCATCTCAGAAAGGGGATTTTTAAAAAACATTGGCCTGAAACATGCAAAGACACAGTGATATTTGGGGTCAGAGAGGTCTGGACAGAAAAGAAGGGGAAAAGCTGAGTTCCTCATTAAAATGACAGGATAATATGTGAGGTGGGACAGGGCAGGGAGTTGCTCACTTCTCTCTGGGTTTTAGCACACTGAGCATGGCCAGGGGTCATGTGCATCCCAGTGCTGGAAGCTGAGGTCCTTTCAACCTTCTTTCATGCCAAAAGGGTCCAAAAGTGCCAAAAGAAACTCTTTGCTGCCTGATCCTCTCAAGGAGCCCTGGGGATGTGAGCAGGGTCTCCCACAAAGCTTTCCATGGTATTTGCTCTCAGTTGAGGAGCAGGAGGGTTGTCCAGGGCATCCCAGGGTCAGCAGAAGCCTAGCAGTCGTGCTTTCTCTGCTCTGGTCTCTGGCAATCCAGGTTCAGCAGCTCCCAGGACATAGCATTTTTTCTGGGAATGTCCTTGGCTCTGAATTGTCCCTAGGTTACTCAAAACTGGATGAGGAATGGAGGAAAAGGGCTTGGGCAGCTTGTTGTGGTTTGGCTTGACTCTAGCAACCCTCTCCAGGAGCAGATACCCAAATACCAGGAACATCAAACAACCTGCAAACCCCCTGCCTTTGTCCCCAGCCACCTCAACAGCCTGTCCTCTCCATGCAGTGGGACAGTCTTGGAGCACATTCCTGTCCCCAGGGAGCTCTCACAGGGCTTGTGCTCAGCCTCCTCAGCCCCAGGGTCACACTTGAGGGGTGGAGGGATGCTGGTGACTCACTCATGGGCTCTGGCTGGGATTTGGGATAGGTGGGTGGGACAGAGGGAACATGGAGGTCCTCAGATTCTGGCAGGTAGGCAGGTGTCTCCAGAGGGTGATGCCCAAAGTTAGAGCTGTGGATTCAATTCCAGAGTCTTGTGGTGGCTCTGGAGAGTTTATAAGGCTTGGCAGCATATGTAGGACAGACTGAAACCCTCCAGGTAGTGAAAGCAGATTGGCTTGTTAGTCATGGATCCATAATTATCCCTAAACCTGCTCCTTCAAGTAGCTCAGCCCAGTTTCCTTCCCTCACCTGGGTCTGATCTGGGACCCATGCATCTGACCAAGAGATTTTGGTGAATTGTCTGTCTGTGTCTCAGACATCTCCCCTAATCTCTGGGCTTCCCCACTTCCCCATTTTTCCACCTCCAAAAGCCACTCAGGATTTGTGTAGAACCAATGGAGCAGTGCTGGTGTTATCTAAGCCATGCCATTCCAAGAGATGAACTGGAAAATATCCCATAGCCTGCAGGAGGAATTTATTGTTCCAGCAGAGGCTGGGAGAGAGGAACAACCCCTTGACCTGGGCATTATTCCCAAGTGTGCTGCTCTGGAGGGGTTGTGGTTGCTTTGCAAGGAGCACGGTTCTGGGGGGACAGTCTTTGTTGGTGCCCAAATCCATGTGCCAGACAGCCAGCATGGCCCTGCCAGAGGAGCTGCTGGAAAGGAGGGAGGCTGTGGGTCCCCAGAGAAGGGTCATGGTGGGCTCCAGTGCACATGCAGAAACCATCATCAGCCACCTTGGAGCTGACCCTGGATTTGCCAGCAGTATGGGTGATTTGGATAGACCTGATCCTGGCTCAGGTTTCCCCTGTCATGCTCCTGAGGTTCTCATATCACCACAGGATGATGTCTCACACTCAGCTTCCAGAGGCCCCTAGAGCTGCAGGTGACATTAGAGACAAAGCCAGTGTCATGGCTGCAGGTTCAGTTGAGTTCACTTTTCCTGGAGCCACTTTCACACGAGCTGCAAGTGAATGTTTGGCGTGAGATCTTTTGTTGACTCGCCCCTTTCCTCATGGAAACCAGCATGATTTATGTTCCAGCAGTCACCTGCACAGAGGAGCCTCCTGGATTCTTGAATCATGAAATGGTCTGGGTGGGAAGGGACCTTAAAGATCATCCAGTTCCATCCCCTGCCATGGGCACAGACACCTTCCACTATCCCAGGCTGCTCCAAGCCCTGCCCAACCTGGCCTTGGACACTTCCATGGATGGGACAGCCACAGCTTCTGTGGGCAACCTATGCCAGGACCTCACCATCCTTACAGGGAGGAATTCCTTCCCAATATCCCATCTAACCCTGCCCTCTAGCAGTGGGAAGCCATTGTTCCTTGTCCTTTTCTCCATGCCTTGTCCCACATCCCTCTCCAGCTCTCCTGGAGCCCCTTTAGGCACTGGAAGGGGCTCTAAGGTCTTCTTGGAGCCTTCTTTTCTCCAGGCTGGACATCCCCAGCTCTCCCAGTCTGTGTCCAGATCGGAGGGGCTCCAGCCCTCAGAGCATTTCTGTAGCCTCTTCAGGACTTACTCCAGAAGCTACATGCCCTTCTGACCTTGGGGGCCTTCTGGCTTTCCCCTTTCAGCCAAGCCCTCCTTGAACCCCAGTGGGGTACTTCTCCCTGGAGCCAGCACGGAGCTGCTCATTCTCCCAAGATTCCATCCTCACATCTTGTTCTTTGGCTGAGCCAAGCACACCCTGCCATGGTGGGACCATGAGGGACTCTTCCCAGGACATACCTCTGAAAATAACTGCAGGATGAGGAAAGTTGGCTCCTTCCAAAGCCTAAACTTCTGCAAACGTATTTCCATATGTCCCCTTTGCCAGGGACTGATTTAACAGCATCTGCTAGACCACCAAGTGCCCCTTTCCTAACCTTGGGTACAGTGAATCTCTGAGTAACACCTCCTCCCCTCCCTCCCCGTTCCCCTTTCCCTTGGAAATCTGCTGTGGGCACAGCAGGGTGACTATGCCCACATTCCACCTGCTGAACAAACAGCCAGATCAATAACTACCATTAAACCAGCAATTTTCTACACCAAAATGAGCTGTGGAGCTTTTGGTGCAGGAAGTGAGACCCTCACTCCACCTCCAGATTCACTCTCCCCATCCCCAGCTCTGTCCCCAGCCCCATCTCTTGCTCAGTGCTGGAGCGAGTGCTTGGATTCCAGGCAAGAAGTTCCCAGTCTCCTTTGCCTTTTAAGGCAACATCTGAGTGGGTTTGAGGGTTACAAATGCTAACAAGCCATGGCAATGCTCATTTTAGTCTATTTAGAGGAAACGGGAAGGCATTTCAGTTCATCAAAACACTGGTGATTAATCAACCGACTACCAGGCTGTTTTCATTAGGCTTATTTTTAAAGGTCTGACATGCTGTGTAAAAATATTCCCCTAATAAATATGCTTGTGACGGCGGGAATGGCACAGAGGGGGTGCAGCAGCACTGGTTTCCAGGTACCCAAGGTAAATATGCCAATGGGCAGAGAGGAGTGAGCAGGTAGAACTCAGGATGGCCATGAAGAGGGGACAGCTGGCCCTGGGCTGCAGGAGAAGATGTGCTGGTGGCCACAGGGACAGCCAGGGGTTTGAAAGCAGGGGAAAGGTGCTTTTCTCTTTCCTCTTCTCCACCCCTGCCACACAGCTCTGCCACAGAGCTCCACTTGCAGTTGCACTTCCAGCCTGGAGGTAAGGACTTTGGCATTATAACCAGTGGTGGGCTTTTGACACCTGAGGCTGACACCTGCAGCATGGGCTGGGCCAGTGAGACACACCAAGAGCCCAGGAATGGTGGAAAGGCAGGAGGGGACAAGGACATGTTCCCTCCTGGGCACACATGTGGCCTCAGGCAGGACGCGGAGCAAACCTGCTTTGGAGATGTCCCCAGGTTCCAGCAAGGGATGGAGATGGGCCACAGTGACCCTTGGTTTTAGAAACACAGATCTAGTTTCTTGCCTGAATATTTTTTCCTCTGATTCTTCCCCCTCTGCTGCCACTGGAGCTGGGCACTTGCCAAGGGCTTTCCCAAGGCAGCTCCGCAGGAGATGAAGCAACTTGAATCCCTCTCACACTCTGCAACCATCCAGCACTTCTTCCAGTAACCTGCAGTTCTTAGATGGGATCCTTCGGATGCATCCCAAATTTGCTGGATGCAAATAATCCCACAAACGCTACCCACAGTGGCAGAAACATCTGTGATGGTCACTGCATATCTGTTGCACTCCCTTGTTCCCATGCCTGGCGCCACAGCTGGCTCCTTTTGCTCCATCTTCTTTTCCCTGACTTCTCCCAGCTCCCTCTCCTGATTCCTTTTCCCCCAGCTCTTTTCCCACATCCCATTCTCTGGCTCCACATCTCTCCTCCCACAAACCTGCCCCATGCCGCAGCACGTGGACATGCAGCCACACATCCATGGATGGAAGCTTTAATCAGATAACAGGACATTTCCAGCATATGCTGCAGCAGCTTTCCCAAGCAGGGATTTGCCATGGATTTCATTTCCCTCCAGTTTCATTTGCTTGGAGTAAAGCATTGCCTTCTCCAAGCATGGGAGAGGTTGCTGGTCTTCTTACCAGGGTTTTTCTTCCTTTCTTCAAGATCTGCTCATCCCTGGCCAAAGTCTTTGCTCCTCTTGGTCTTGGATGTGCCCAGGGTGCTCAGGGGAGACTCAGAGCTCCCCAGTGTTAGGCTGGGTGAGCTTGGGCTGGGAAGGAGAACGATTTTTGGAGCAGTTGTTGCGGAGATGAAGCTGCTGGCTCTGACTCGTGGGATACTCAGCCTGTGGTCACCAAAGGGTTGCAGAGCCCTTAGGAGGATAAATGTCCCTTCCCACAGGAACCTGCAACCTGGGCACTCCCAAACACCTTGGAGAGGCCCTGTTGGGTACCAGGAGGGGAACACCAGTGTCCTCATCCCACAGTCCTCCTGCCAGGGTTCGTCCTCCACTGAGGTGTTCAGGATGTCACTGGGCATCTGTGCACCATCCTGGTGCTGGGAACAGGCCACCACGGCTTGGTGAGAAGGAGCCCCAGCTCAGTGCCAGAGGAGGTGGCATCACCTGCTTCCTGCAGCACCTAGGACACCTCTGGAAGCCACATCCCTGGTCCCTGGGGTGACAGCAGCGGGGGTTGTGTGGATGCCAGGCCAGGCTCTGTAGAGGTCTGGCATGAGCCTTCCTGTCCCTGTGCCAGGGAGCCAAGAAATCTCTTAACTAAATAAACAGCTCTCTCATCCCTGATGGCATCTGTTTATACACCAGGTACAAACAGTCCCCAGGGCTGCCCATGCACAGCCAGTTCCTTCCACAAAAATCTGTCCCTGAGGGCTGGCAGTACTTCCTGTGGGGAAAGCTCAGCCTCATGCTGCCCCAGATTGGACACCATGGAGCCATGGGATGAAGAGCAGGAGGCCAGCCTGACTGCAGACTGAGGTGTCAGGATTCAGATTTGGGGCTTCCAGGCAGTGGGTGAAGCCACAGTGCTGTCATAATCATGAGAAGGTCCAGGCAGACTGTAAAGGCATCACAGATGTATCTGCCAGAGGCATCTTCCTTCCTCCTTTCCCAGGAGTTCTAAAATCTCCCCAGCAAAGATGGTGCACCGGGCCAGTGGTGAGGACCTGTGTGTTCCCTAGCTGTGAAGGAGGGAGAAGGGCATTTAAATTGCCAAACCTTGATGTGAAATGGAGGTAGGATCCTCCACTGTGCAGCAAACTTGGTCCCAGTGTCAAATTTATCTGCCTTCAACCACCTGAAGCATTGGCTCCTCTCCCTTGGGAATGGATTTGTTTCATGTCATGGAGTCCCAGACTAGTTTAGGTTGGAAGAAACCTTAAAGCTCATCTCATTCCACCCCCTGCCATGTGCAGAGACACCCTCTGCTATCCCAGGTTGCTCCAAGCCCTGTCCAGCCTGGCCTTAGACACTTCCATGGATGGGACAGCCACAGCTTCTCTGGGAAACCTGTGCCAGGGCCTCTCCACCCTTACAAGGAAGAATTTCTTCTCTATATCCCCTCTAACTCTGCCCTCCAGCAGTTTAGAGAGAAGGATGGGAACCATATCAAAGGTGGTTCCAATTCTGACGGAGACTCCTCCCAACCCCTCAGCCTTGGTTGAAGGCTGCAATGAGGCATTGGCTGTGTCCAGCTGCTGGAGCTGGCTGTGGCCAGCAGCAATGCCCAGGCTGTATCGAGGGCAAGGGTCAGGCGCTTTTAAAAATGACCAAATCTTCCTTCTGACCTTCCCCCAGACTCTCCAAGTTAAGCCCTTGCTTCTTATGATTCTTTGGACACTGGGAGCAGATGTGCTGAGAGAGCCTCATGCATTAGAAAGCAATAAATGCCATGCTCCCATTTCCTTGGTTCTCTGCTCAAAAATGCAAACTGCTGTTGAAAGGGGAATGGTTTTGCAGAGCCCAGGGTTGGAGTGACTGCTGGGTCAGCAGTGTCACTGGGGACACTGCTGTGGGCACTCCCCTGCTTGCATACACATTCAGGACAGTGTGGAGAATGTTGGGCTATAGACTGTGAAAAGCCACCAAGCATCCAGCTGGAAACCATTCAGGAAAGGTGGGGAGTACCTGGGGCTCACAGGGAGACAGGCACTGCATCCATCTCTAGTTAGAAAAATGATTAAAAAATCATTTAACTTATAGGGGGTATGAGGAAGGTGCCTCCTACAGCTTATTAGTTTATGGCCTTTTGGCAAGGGTGTCCTGCAGACCTCCAGAGCCCTTTGGGAGGGGGCTGGAGGCAGAAGGAGAGCAGAACTGCCTTGCAGAGTTGCAGCAGGACCTCATCACACCTGGGTCCTGTAGGCTCTGCCTACATTCAAGGCACTCAGATGCTGAACCCTTCCCTAGAGCTGGGACCTTGGCTGGGCCAAACATTCCTCTTCCAAAGGCCAGCCACAGGCTGCAGGATGCTCCCATGTGACAGAGGTCTGTGACAGTGAGACTGGGGTGGCAAGTCTGTAGGTCAAAGGCATCTGTTTCTGTAATTCCTAGGTGTTTTTCTCTCCCTAGGAAAGCAGGTTGAGCAAGAATAAGGGAGACAAAAATCAAGACGAAAAAGGAAAGGAATCTTCTTCCAAAGACCTGGCCCAGAAACGAGATACTAAAGTGGGGAAAGACTCTAAAAAGGAAGAAAGTGTTTCGAAAACAGACCTGAAAGGTAAAGCTGAGACTGAGACCAAGAGCAAAGAGAATAAAGCTATGAATGATAAAGTCAAGGCCATGGAGAAAAAGCTTATGGGGAAGGACAAGAAGGAAGAAGAGAAGGGTTCAGTGTTGAGGAAGGACACAGGGAAGGAAAAAAAGGAGGAAGAGAAGAACTCAGAGTTGAAGAAGGATGCAGGGAAGGATAAAAAGGAGGAAGATAGCAGCTCATCTTTTAAAAAGAAGGATGCAGGGAAGGATATAAAGGATGAAGAGAAAGTCTCAGCAGAAAAGGAGGAGACAGAGAAGGAAAAAAAGCAAGAAGAAGATTCAGCATCAAAGGACACAGGGAAAGACAAAAAGGAGAAGAGTTCAGAATCAAAGAAACATGCAGAAAAAGACATTAGAGGGGAAGGTAAGAAAGAAAATGATAAAAAAGAAGAGGAAAAGGCTTCAGCTCTGAAAAAATCCAAGGCAGATGAGAAGGACAAATCCCAGGCAGAAGCAGAAAAGGCAGAAAAGGTGGAGGAGAAACAGGAGGCCAAGGCAGGAGCAGGAAGCAGTCCTTCCAAGCCTTCCTCCAGCAGCTCTGCAGATCAAGCCAAGGACGATGAAGCCTCCAGCATCTTTGACGAGCTCATCGAGAAGGTGAAGAACAATGATGCTGAGGTGACCGAGGTCAACGTGAACAACTCTGACTGCATCAACAACGAGACCCTGGTGCGCTTCACCGAGGCCCTGGAGTTCAACACTGTGGTCAAGGTGTTTGCCCTGGCTAACACCCGCGCTGATGACCACGTGGCCTTTGCCATTGCCATAATGCTCAAGTCCAACAAGGTGCTGACAAGCATCAACTTAGACTCCAACCACATCACTGGCAAGGGTATCCTGGCCATTTTCCGGGCACTGTTGCAGAACAACACGCTGACAGAGCTACGTTTCCACAACCAGCGGCACATCTGTGGGGGAAAGACAGAGATGGAGATTGCCAAGCTCCTGAAGGAGAACACCACGCTCTTGAAGCTGGGCTACCACTTCGAGCTGGCTGGGCCACGCATGACCGTCACCAACCTGCTGAGCCGAAACATGGACAGGCAGAGGCAGAAACGCCTCCAGGAGCAGAAACTGGCACAGGAACAGGGCGAGAAGAAAGTCCTCCTGGAGGTGCCCAAGGCTGGACCACTGTTGAAGGGGTCCCCCAAGGCATCCCCGCAGCCATCTCCCAAGGCTTCCCCCAAAAGCTCTCCCAAGAAAGGGGGGGAACCTGCCATGCCACCCCCACCTCCTCCTCCGCTCGCCCCACCACTGATGATCAATGAGAACCTGAAGAACTCGCTCTCGCCAGCCACGCAGAGAAAGTTGGGAGACCGGGCGCTGCCAGTCCAGGAGAAGAACTCTCGGGACCAGCTCCTGGCAGCCATTCGCTCCAGCAACCTCAAACAGCTCAAGAAGGCAAGTGCAGGGCCAGGTGGGGCCCATGCACAAGGTGGGGCTGGGGGCTGGGGGCTGGGGGCTGGGGGCTGGGGGCTGAGGTCATAGCCATTGTCACTCTGGCAGTGTCCTTCTCTGGAGTGGGGTGTCCATGCTCCCAACCCCTGCAGAGGGGCAGATCCGTCCCTTTGCCAAGCACATGGGGAAGGAAGATCCATCCTTTAATACCATCCCTGCAGAGCAAGGCCAGCATGTCCATCCCTTGGCAGAGCTCCTGTGTTGGGCAGATCCACCAGGATCCAGGGCTTGGGACACAAGGAAGAAGCCATCCATAAGTTATAACTCACTGGGTTCTTAATATCTTTTTGTGGCTGAGCCCAGGATGGCTGGAGAGGCTTCATCTGCATTTAAGCAGCTGAAACATTCCTTCATGTCAGCCCCAGCTCTGGGACTGCCAGATTTGACTAAGCCTTTTGAACTCTTTACATATAAGCGACTGAATGTTGTTCTGGGGGTACTGACACAGCACCTTGGGGACCAGCAGAGGGGTGTGGCCTACTTCTCTAAACAGCTACACAATGTAGGCCAAGGGTGGCCTGGATGCTTGAAAGCTGTGGCAGCAACTGTCCTCCTAATACCGGAGGCCCATAAATTCACCCTTGGGCAGCACAATGTCGTGTACGTACCCCATGCAGGTGCTGGAACAAAAGGGCCTAATGCTGGTCCCAGCATGGAGCATTGAAACCTCTCGCACACTCCAGGTGCTTTATGTCTCTGCTGGGCTGTCCATAGGCTGGAGTGTGGGGACAACCAGCCTGGCCAAGAGAAAGACATCATTGAATGGTTTGGGCTGGAAGACACCTTAAAGATCATCTTTCCTTTCATGGGCAGGGACACCTTCCACTATCCCACATTGCTCCAAGCCTCATCCAGCCTGGCCTTGAACACTTCCAGGGATGGGGCAGCCCCAGTTTCTCTGGGCAACCTGTGCCAGAGCCTCACCACCTTCACAGGGAGGAATTTCTCCCCAGTATCCCATCTAACCCTGCCCTGGATGTCCCTGCACCATGTCAGGGACATTCCTGCAGCCCCTCCCTTTGCTCTCCCAGTAATGGGGTGTCCTTCCCTGCAGGTGGAGTTGCCGAAGCTGCTGCAGTAGGGAGCGGGAGGACTTTTTCCCTGCAGCCCATGGCAGACCCCCAGACTCTCACCTTTCTCATGACCATTTCCATGACAAGCCCTTTGGAACCTGCAGTGATCGACGCCAAGGAGCAGGGATCTCTCTGGGACACAGAGGACAGGCCAGGCCCAGCAGGACAAGATGGAGGTTGTGTTTATTTTTTGATGGTTGTGAAGCCTTCAAGCTCGCTCTTCTACCAGCACCGTGCCCCGCTGGAGATGCCAAGAAAAGAGCAGGGGTCTGCAGAGCTGATCCTTATGGAAATCCCCTGTCAGAGCATAAGGAAGGGGTTTGACACCCTCTATCCAGGGTCCAGCCTGGGGTGAGCAGGAGTACCCCCAGCTCTGGGGTGGAGCAGGGGACACCCAGACCATCATCACATCACCACAAGGTGTCTGGGTGGCCAGCAGAGTTTTGGGATTAAGGCGCAGCAGTGGCTGCAGAGTCGGGGGTTCAAGCTTGACATCAGGAGGAATGGGAGGGTTGAAGAAAGGAGCAGCCAGGGAGAGAGGGGGCATGGAAGTGGTGGGACATGGGGAGCCAGGCTGGAGCCAGGAGCTCGGGGCATCTTGTACGCACCCACAGCACTGTGGAGGGACCCCCAGAGCCCTCAGAGCATGGAAATTAAATCCACCTTACAGAGAGTAGGGAAAGCACCGGCTCAAGGGGTGCAGTGGGTTTTGGGGTCATGTGATGCCCACCCTCCCTCCCCATCCTTCCTGTCGTGACACCTTGATCACGATTTGTATGTCTGCGGCCACTGCATCAGTAATAAAGCTCACCCAACGCTTCCTGTGCCCCTGGACAACTCCACACCCCCTGACCCCAGACGGGGATGCAGGGGGTCTCTGGGAATGGACTCAGCAACCTCAGCCAGGGGCAGCTCTTCCCACACCCACACCCACACCCACAGCCCACCCTGAACTGGGCACCCTGGAACTACCTAGACACCCCAACCTGGGTGTCCCTGGTCACCCACCCAACCAAAACCGCCCCAAATGGGGCACCCAGACCCCCAGATGGGGCACCCTGCTGCTGCTGGACACAGACAACCAGGCACCCAGAGTCATGAAGACACCCCAACACTCTGGAGTCACCCAGAACTAGGCATCCTGAGACTGGCCCAGGGTCACTCCAAACTCCAAGGTAATACAGAACTGGGTGCCTCAGGGTCACCCTAAAACCCCTGGGTGACCCCAAAACTGGGCACCCCAACTCCCAGGGTTGCCCCAGGGTCACCCCAACCCCCTGGTTGAGCCCCAGAAGCGCTCTCACCTCTGGCACCACGGGGCCGGGGCCGTTTAGGGGGTGCAGCAGCACCCGGCTGTCCCCTGGGGGCTCCCCCCGTCCCCGGGGCTCCCGGTACCAGTGAAACGCCGGTTTGGGGGGCATTTTTGAGGCCGCGCAGCGCCGTGGCCCCACTGGGAGGAGCGGTATTGACACTGGGGGGTCCTCACGGCCCTCGCCCCCGTACTCCTGCCCCTTGGGGCGGCCCCTGCTAACGCGGGACCCCAACCGGGCACCGCGGGGCCACTGGGACATCGCACACCGAGCATCCGACCGGTCCCGGGGTCAGAGCACCAGGGGCGTCAGCCGAACACGGGCGGTGCCACCTAAAACCACGGGGACCGGAGCTGACCGGAGCTGACCGGAGCTGACCGGGGCTGACCGGGGCTGACCGGAGCTGACCGGGGCTGACCAGAGGTGACCGGGGCTGACCAGAGGTGACCGGGGCTGACCGGAGCTGACCGGGGCTGACCGGGGCTGACCGGAGCTGACCAGAGGTGACCGGGGCTGACCAGAGGTGACCGGGGCTGACCGGAGCTGACCGGGGCTGACCGGGGCTGACCGGAGCTGACCGGAGCTGACCAGAGGTGACCGGAGCTGACCGGGGCTGACCGGGGCTGACCGGAGGTGACCGGGGCTGACCGGAGCTGACCGGGGCTGACCAGAGGTGACCGGAGCTGACTGGGGCTGACCGGGGCTGACCGGAGCTGACCGGGGCTGACCGGAGCTGACCGGAGCTGACCGGAGGTGACCGGAGCTGACCGGGGCTGACCGGGGCTGACCGGAGCTGACCGGAGCTGACCGGGGCTGACCGGGGCTGACCGGAGCTGACCGGGGCTGACCGGAGCTGACCAGAGCTGACCGGAGCTGACCGGGGCTGACCGGAGCTCCCGAGGGGGAGGGCGCGGGGTCCGGCAGGGGGCGCCGTTAACGCACCGGGGCCGCCGTTACCGAAGCAGCGCGCGGCGGGGCCGCTGGGGGGCGCGGTGCAGCCCCGGCCCTTCCGGTCCGTGGCGGGCCCGGCAGCGGCAGCGCCCGGCGGGGGCTGTCGGGGGTCTCGGGCTCCGCTCCCCCGCTCCGTACCGGGGAGCCGGCGCAGGGCACACGGCGGCGGCGATGGACGGCGGGGCGGCGGCATGAGGCGGCGGCGGCGGCGGGGAGCATGGCGGCGGCGGGCGGTGGCGGGGCGCGGCGGGGGCTGCTGAAGCGGAAGCCGAACTTCACGCTGCAGGAGCTTGAGGTGCTGATGAGCGAAGTGCTCCGGTACGAGCCGCTGCTGTTCGGCGCCGCCGCCGGTACCGTCAACGCGTACGAGAAGCAGAAGATCTGGTGGCGGATCACGCACAAAGTGAACGCCGCCGGCCGCCACCAGCGCGACATCGGCGAGGTGAAGAACCGCTGGCGGGGGCTACGCCGCCGCGCCGGGGACAAGATCAGCCGGCACCGGCTGGAGCGGCAGGGCCCGGCCGGCAGGGCCGCCGCCAGGAACGGGAGCACCGGGAACAACGGGAGCAGCGGGAACGGCGCGGCCGAGCCCGACCCGGGGCCCGCCCCCGTCCCCGTCTGGGGTCCTCGCGGCGCCGCCGGAACCGATCCCGCAATGCGCAGCGTCCAGGGCTCGGCACAGCACGGTGAGCCTGCGGGAACGGGGACGGGGCAGCGACGGAAGAGTGGAGACACGGACATGGAGAACCGGGACACGGGCATGGGAGCGGGACCGGGACTAGGACACGGGAGAACGGGGCAGGGTCACGGGAATGCTGGGGGACCGGCGCACAGGCACGGGCGCTGGGACTGGGACCGGTGTATGGTGGGACAGGTGTATGGTGGGACAGGGACATGGTGGGACAGGGACATGAAGAAGCAGGATACGGACATGGGAGATAGGGGCAGGGACTTGCTGGAGGACCGGGATGGGACATGGGGGACCAAAAAGGGGCCACGGATGAGATGGAATGGGACATGGAGAAATGGGTATAGGAAGTGGAGATAAGCGACAGGTACGTGGGGACACTGGGACCAGGACAGATACATGGAGGAAAAGGGTCAAGAGAGACAAGCGCCAGGACCAGGATGTGCAGGACCAGGACATGGACATGGGAAACCAAAACACAGACACAGGGCCACCGGGATTGGGAGGGGGTGGGAGGAATGGGGACACAGGGGACCAGGACCAGGATGTGAGGGGATCAGGATACACGAGACCACAATAGTGATGTGAGGATACTGTGACCAGGATGTAGGGGTCCAGGACACAGACATGGGGGACTGGGAGTGGGATGCAAGAGAACTGAGACTGAAACAGATCGCTGGGACCAGGACAGGTGCATGGGGGGACTGGGGCAGGAACACTGGGACAGGGACACAGAGGGAACATAGAGTCAGGGCAAAGGGATAGGAACATGAAGTATTGGGACAGGGACACAGGTGACAGGGATGTGGGAGCATCAGGACAGGGACATAGGAGACGGGGAGAATAACAGGGGCACCTGGACCAGGACATAAGGGTACCAGGATCAGGACAAGGATATGGGTGACTGGGATTAAGACAGGACCCAAAGGACAAAAGGGGGATACTGGGACCTGGATAGGGATAAGAAGGGGCTGGGAACAGGGCAAAGACATGGTGGGATTGTGACTGTGACATGGGGCAGGACCAGGACACAGATAAGGAACATGCCAGTACTGGGACCAGAACAGGGCCGTGGGGGTTCGTGCAGTGAGAAGTGGGACATAAACAGGGACATAGAGACACTGCATTCAGGACAGAGATACGTGTGGATTAGGACAAGGGCATGGGCGTACCAGGACCATGCAGGCACATGGAGCCACCACATTAAGGAAAGGGGTATGGGAGTACTGGGAACAGGGGAGGGACAAGGGACACAGGATGGGGTCAAACCATCATGAGGGACACGGGACTGTGGAGATATGTATAGATGGAACCAGAACTGGGTGCAGGAGAGGGGATGTGGGAGCACAGGGATGGAGACAAGAGAGTCTGTCACTTGGTCCTTGGGGCACTGGGGACACGGGAGATTCCTGCAGATGCCCTGTGCTCCCCGTGCCTCCCACAGGTGCCAAGGAGGAGCCGGTGAAGGAGGAGCCTGTGGAGGTGAAGACTGAGCCCTTCCACAGCCCCGCTGCTGACGGCATTCCCGGCCGCGGCTCAGACTGCCGGCTGCCCCGCACCGGCATCTGCCCGCCCAGCGAGCTGTGCGAGGGCTGGAGCCGGAACCCCCCTCGCCCCGCGCCCTCCGAACTCTCCCTCGGCGATCTGAGCGGGCAGCAGGAATCGCTGGGCTCCGACTTCCCGAGTCTGCTGTTGGAGCAGGAGGCCGAACAGCTCAGTCACTGCGCGGGGGAGGCGGGGCCCCCCGGGCCGGCGGGGCTGGACGGGACCCCCGAGTGCCCCCAGCTCAGCCTCGTTCAGTCTCATGAGCGGCTGGTGCAGGAGATGCAGGCGTTCCGCCGGGAGTACGCCGAGAGCTGTCGGGAGACCACGGCAGTGCTGCGCACCATCGCCCAGGCACTGGGTATGCTCAGTCGCAGCCTGGCCGAAATCCGTGACCTCTACCTCCGGGAGCGGGGGGTCCCCAAATCCTGAGCCCCCCACGCAGCTGGCTGTGTACACACCTCCCCTACCCCTCCCCCCAGAACCCACCTCGCTGCTTTTATTATTATTTTTATTTCTTTTCCTGTCCACCCCACTTCAATAAAACTCGGAGCTGTACCCCCACGGCTCCCCCCACCCCGGGCGTCTCAGAGGGTTTTGGGGGCGATGGGATGCAGGGGCCTGGGAGATGGGACAGGGGTTTGTCCTTCCAGGCGGCTCTGCCTGGCTTTTCTCCTGGACAGATAGACTCTGTTCCCAGATTTAGCCAATGATCCTGGGGAGGGGATGAATCCCACCAGGAACAACCATCGGAGTGACACACCACCCACCCACCCTTCCCTGCTTATTCCTGTCCAGGGGAGGGGACATGGATAGAGGAATTGTTCAAGTGCTCACAGTCCCAATCCTGGTGCTGAATTTGCTGTTTTCTCACCCAAAAGATTGCAGGGGTGATTTGACCCCCCCGTTTTGAGTGAAGGGGGCTGTGTGGGCAGCAGCACTCCAGGCTGGCTCATCCAAATGGCTGATATGGTGGGAGTTACCCGTCCCGACACAATTTAGGGATGGAGAAGCCTCGGGAGCAGAAAGGAGAGGGCGGGATTCATGTTCCCCCGTGTTACAGTTCGCGGGAAGGGGGTTGGGGCCGTTCTTTCCCTGTTGGAGTCACCGAGACGACACCAGGCTGTGGGCAGAAGACGTGGTTTAATGCCAGTCCCGGGGGAAAGAAGAGCAGGGCGTGAATCCGGGGGTGGGCGTGCGGGGAGACAGCCGTGCACGGCCCTCGGGGGACCCCCCCGGACCCCCCCGGCGGGTGCTCGGGGCCGCTGGCACCCAGAGCCGGGGGAGAAGGCACCCACAAAGGACCCAGTGTGCGGCACAAGAGCCGCCCTGTTCTGTTGGCACCGGATCGCCTCAGGATGGCCGGGAAGAGCCCGATCCAGCGCCAGCTGGGGCAGTCCCCCAGCGCCAGCGGGGGTCCCAGGGGTCCCCAGCCTGGCCCCGCTGGCCGGCGGCGGGTGCGGGGTCCCCGCGGGCGCTTATGCTCCGGGGTAGCTGGGCTGTGCCGGAACGTAGGGTGGTGGTGCTGCGGGGGGAGCAGATGGGGTGTTACCCGGCCACCGGGCCCCCTGGGGAATAGGAAGGGCCCCCGTTCCCCCCCAAGATGCTCACCTGTGGGGTTGTAGACAGGGGGGCCGGAGGGGTACATGGGGTACTGGGCGGCAGAGCCGGGTGCAGGGTACATGGCCATGGGGGTGAAGCCAGGCTGGGGAGGCATAGGGCTGGCTTTGGGGTCCACGGGGAAGGGAGCTGGGGGAGCTGCGGGGGGGTAGCTGGACAGGGGGATTTCCGGGCCTGCAGAAGAGATTGGGGAGGTCTGCGGCACCCCGGCACAGGGACAGGAATGGTGCCTAAGGGTGCAGTGGCTCTCGGGGTGGTGGGTGCCAGGGTGTTATCCACAGCCCCCACCCTAGTGCCCAATTTTCCCCCAGCATCCCTTCGGGTCCCACCACCCCACCAACCCCTCCACCCTGTACCCCAGGACGTCTCCTGCTCCCCCCATCCCTGTACCCTACCCTGCCTCCTACACCTCCATCCCTGCAGTCCACACCCTCACCCTCCCGATGCCCCCCTGCATTCCAGCAGCCCCCCCTTCTCCTTCCCTCCCCTACCACCCCCCCCACCCTACACCTATAGGACTCCTCTGCTCCCTCTCATCCCTTCAGCTTCCACCTTGCACCCCAAAATCCCTGCACATCTCCAGCCCCCCCCAGACCCCTTCACCCTGTACCTACAGGATACTGCAAACCCCCATCCCTGCAACTTCCCCCTTTCCACCCCCAATCCTCTCTGCTTTCCTTGAGGCCCCCTCAAAATCTCATCATCTTGTACCTCAAGAACCCTCCTGCAGCCACTCCTCTCCACCCTGCATTCCTCCAGGCCTCCCTCCCTCGCCTCTTCCCAAACCCCTCCACTCTGTACCTACAGGACCCTCCTGCACCTCCCATCCCTATAGCCCACCCACACACCCCAACTCCCACAGGCCTCTGTCCAGGCTCTCCCAATCCCCCACCCTGTACCTACAGCACCGTCATGCACTGAACCTCCTCCTGCACCCCCCATCCGTGTGTCCCCCATTCCTGCACCCTCCCATTCCCCCAGCTCCTCTTAACCCTGCACCTCCTTACCTGCAGGATCCTCTTGATCCCCTCCTCCTGCACACCCCAATCTCTGCATCCCCCATCCCTACAGCCCCCCACCAGACCCCCATCCCCCCTGAATTCCTCAAGGCCCCTCTACCCTGCTCCAACCCTTTTTCCTACAGGACCCTCCTGAACCCCCCTCCTCCTCCTCCTCCTGCACCCTCATCCCTGCCCCCCCAGCCCCACACCTTGTAGGGGGGTGCGGGAGTGCTGCCGGCGCTGGTACAAGTAGCAGCAGGAGCACATGAAGCAGCAGACGATGGTGGTGACGATGGCGATGAAAAGCACCACGGCTGAGGCGATACCCGCGATGGTCTTGGGGCTGTGGGGAGCAGGGCTTGGGGGGCACCCGTGGCACATACCCCCAGCCAGCAGCCACCGATACTGCCCAATAGCCAGTGCCACTTCCCAGTACCCAGTGACACTGCCCAGTGCCCAGAACCAATGCCCAGTGACGCTGTCCAGCACTGCTGTCAGCACCCAGTACCAGTAACCACTGCCCAATATATATAATAGCAGTAACCAGGGCCCAGCACTGCCCAGTGCAAGTTTTCAGTGCCAGTGTCCAGCACCCAGTACCAGTGACCAATCCACAGCATCCATCCCCAATGTGCAGTGCCCAGTATCAGTGCACAGCATCCAGTGTCCAGTCCCAGTATCCAGCACCCAGAACCCAATACCAGCACCCAGTACCAATACCAAGAGCCCAGCACCCAGTACAAAGTGCACAGCACCCAACAGCAGTGCCCAGCACCCACTGCAAAGCTCCAATGCCCAGTACCAGTGCCCAGAGCCTAACACCCCAGTACCAGTATCCAACACCCAGCACCACTGCCCGGTGCCCAGTACCCAGCACTCAATGCCCAGCACCCAGTATTAGTGTCCAGCACCCAGAGTCAACAGCTTGGCAACCCAGTAGCACTGCCCAGGACCACTCCCCAGTGCTCAGAACCAGTGCACAGCACCTGCATTCAGCATCCAGTAACAGTGCCTGGTGCCCAACACCCAGTTCCCCTGCCAAGTACCAGTGCAGAGCACCCAGCATCCAGCACCCAGTGCCACTGCTCAGTACCAATGTCCAACCCCCAGTACCACAGCCCAGCACCCAATACCAGTGGCCAGCATCACTGCCCAGTGCATAGCACACAATGACCAGCACCCAGTACAACTGCCCATCACCAGCACCCAGTACTAGTGCCCAGCACCCGGTCCTGGCACCCAGCCTGCCCAGGGGAACCCCAGCCCCAACAGCCCTGGCTGTGGCACCTGAAGGCAAGACAGTGGCGCTGCTGGCGCTCGGTGAGCAGGCGCAGAGGGTCTCGGCAGCAGTACCGCTGGTGGCACGTGCCGCAGCAGAAGGTGAAGAACTCGCAGTCGAAGCCGGGGTGCCATGACCCGTTTCTGTCCACGTACCACAGGCAGTCTTCACCCCCGGCCACTGTGGACAGCCACCCATCACCAGGGCCTTGGAGCACCTGGCCATCACCGCCCTCGGGGGCATCAGCAGCACCCCATGCCCTTCATCCCCCACATGAGCACAGCCTGTACCCCACTGTGTCCTATTCGCTTGTACCCCAGTCCATCCTGCTCTATGGACCCCCAAAGTATGCCCCTATATACCCCCGAATACTCTGCTCCTTCCTGTCCCCGTCCCTCATACCCAGCCCCATATGCCCCATACCCTGTTCCATCCTGCCCCATATACCTTAAAACCCTGCTCAATCCTGCCCCTGTGTACCCCCATATCCTGCTCCATCCCGTCCTACTTCCTTCCAAGCCCTGCCCCTATGTGCCCCGACACCCTGCTCCATCCAGCCCTGCACCGTTGCAGACCACTCTCCATCCCACCCAGCTTTCCGACCCCTCCAGATTCTTCCAGCTCCCCCCGCCTTCCGCGTGTTGCAGTAGCACTTCCTGCTCTATTTCTGGCCGAAGCCACCTGTCTTCCCAGAAATAGCCGCGGGCCGAGGCCCGGGGGCGGCCGGAGGCGCCGGGGCAGCGGGCGGGGAGCCGCGGAAATGGGCTTTGCGGGAGTCTCACATGGCATTATTCACACATCCCAAAATGGGACCACAGCAGCTCAGGGACAAGCGGGGAAGCTGAGGCACAGGGTTCGGGCATGGGAAGCCCCCAGATTACCCGGGGTTGGGCATCCCGGCTCGGTTAGCCATCGGCTCTATGCCTGCTCTTCCCGGGGGTCAGCGGCTACCGGGGACATCCCGAAAGCGGCAAACGGGAGGCGGGTTTGGGAGACGTGGACACAGTGCCCAGGGGGACACTTTGTTGCAAGCAACCCCCCCGGTCAAAGGGACCGTGTGTGGCACGACTCACAGTCACGGCTCGTGGCACCAAGTCCCACCCAGTGGGATCCCCGTGTCAACGGATGGTGGCACCGTGTCCAGTCGCAGGGTGGCACCGGATCCCCCGGCCCTCCCCGGTCCCCGTATGTCTCTTACCCATCGAGGCGGCCACGGCCACTAGCAGGGTCCCAGCCAGGGGCCAGCCGCTCCCAGGGCCGCCGGGCCCCATCCCTGGGCCGGGCCCGGTGTCCCCGCTCAGCGCTGCCCGGGACAGGGGCGGCGGCTGCGCGGCGGCACCGGGACCGGGGCCGCTCCCGTGGCCGTCCGGTCCTGGTGCCGCGGGGCTGCTCCCTCTGCCGGTGTCTCCCGGTGCCGGTGCGGAGCCGGCGCAGGCCCGCAGTGACGCCGCAGCCCGGCGGAGCTCGGTTGCTGCCCGGTGTGCCCCCCTCTCCCGCCCCCACCCCGACGCCGCCTCCCGCCGCAGCCACCGGCCCCCGCCCGCCCCCACCGGCAGGAGCGGCGCCGCCGGCCCCGGGCACTGGCAGGGCCGGGAGGGGATGCGGCGACCGGAGTAGCTTCTCTGGCACTGCATGCCACCACTGTACCCACCCGGCAACCCGTATTTCCCCTCTTCCTGCACCCCATCCTTCCCATTATCCTTGCACCACTCCCCGCACCCCATCCCCCACACCCAACCCCTTCCCTACCCCCTGCTCCCCATCATTTCCCCTCACAGCACCCCTTCTCCCACTCCATCCCACCTCTGCACTCCTCATTTGCCTGCCTTGTACCCCATCCCTTCCCTGCACCCCACCACTTTGGTTCACAGCACCCTTTCTCCAGCCCCATCCTTTCACCCATCCTTGCACCCCTGCCCTGCACCCTTCATGCCCACCCTCCTGCACCCCTCACCTCCATTCCATCTTTCCCTTCTACTCCTTGCCCCTTTCCCAGCTTGGGTCACCGGGTACCAGGGGTGCACAGCTGGATCTGGGACACCCTCTTGGCACTGTGATCACCCCATTACTGCCCTGAGCACAGCTAGACCCCAAATCCTCCGAGTCACATCCTGGCAATGCCAACTGGACCCAGGGATATGAGACCTCAGAGAGGACATGCAGGTGACACATCCTGAGAGTGACATATCCCAAAAACCACCTTTATTAAAGACCAGAGCCTTAAATTCAGGGTCGTGGTGACATCAAGGTCACCATAAGCACTCGGGGTCACAGTGTCCCTATCAGCATTGCAGTGCCACTGAGGGAACACGAAGTGGGGCCCAGCCCCTGCCATCCCACTGTGGCTCCCTCCTGTGCCCCCACGCCGGGGTGGGGAAGCATGAGACGTCCCTGCCGTCCCTGGGCCAGCCAGGATGTGCCCCCGCGCCGGGGTGGGGGTGTGGCACTCACACTTGTGTGACAATCTCGCCGTTCTCAGGCATATAGACCTGCACAGGCATGCTGGGTACTGAGCGTCGCAGCACCTGCACCGGGGGACCCTGGTGGGACAAAGACCCTGTGGGTGTTGGCACCCTACCTTGTTTGGGAGCACCGCTGGGGGCACATCCCAGCACCAGGGTTGGGCTGGGGGAGTTGTGCAGGCATGGCCAGATCCCCACTCGCCCCGCATGTCCCAGCTGTGCTATGGATCCATTTGTCCCAGTGGGACTCCCAGGTGGAGAGGGAGAGCTGGCCACTGAAATGTCTGCAGGGATCCTTCCCCACTCAAGGGCACCCCAGTGCTGCAGCAGGGACTCACATGAGTCCTGCTTGTGGGAACCTGGGTGTGGCAGGAGGGACCCACATGGATCCTGCCCAAGGGACCCCCTTGAAATCCTGGTCCTTCCCATGGGACTCTTGTGGGACCCCAGTTCTGCCACAGGAACCCCTGCAGGATCCTGTTCTTGCCCTCAGGATGTTCAAGAGAAAGTAGGGACCTACATGGAACCCCAGTCCTGCTCCGGAGACCCCCTTAAGGTCCTGGCCTTATCCCAGAGACTGACATGGGACCCCAGTCCCTGGGACCCATGTAGGACTGCAAACCTGTCCATGGGACCCTCAGCAGGTCCTCATCCTGGCCCAAAGGACCTTAAAGACCTCACTTCTGTTCCCAAGAACAGAAGACCCTGGTCCTGGCCATTGGACTTCCTCAGGAACCCAGTCCTGCCCTAGGAACCCCTCTGGGACCTGAATTCGTCCCGTGACTCCCTCAGGATCCTGATCTTCCCATGGGGAACCCACTCAGGACCCTGATCCTGCCCCAGGGACTATCAGGGACCCTCCAGACTCAACTTACGGGACCTTGGACCTGCTCAGAGGACGCTCAGAGGGTCCTGATCCTTCTCCAAAGAATCTTAAAGGACCTTGATCCTCTCCTCAGAACCCTCCTGAGACCATGGTCCTGCCCCAGGGTCCCTTCTGGGATCCCAGTCCTGTCCCAATAACTCTTATAGGACCCCATGGACCCCCTCAGGACTTCACTCCTGCTCTAGAAATCCTCATGGGATCCCACCAGGGCCACACGTCCCTAGGCTACCTCAGGGTGACAACTCATGTCACCTGCAGGACAGCACTCAGGGGGTCCCCCTTCTCCCACATGACCACTCCCAGCCAGACCCTGTGTCCTACCTGAACCAGTGACAGGACTCCATGAGCAATGGGCATGTCCCTGGTGGTCCCACCATGGGCTCTCTGGAAAGTCCCTTGCCGGTCGAGGGAGTGGGGCCGGGAGCCCCTCAGCTGGGCACGTTGGTGCCATGACTTCAGTTCCTCAGTGACAGCAGCCTTGGAGAGCCCCCGGGCTCCCGTGGGCACGTAGTCTTTGAGCGAGGGTGTGCGCACAATGCGGCTACGTGAGGGCACCAGACGCTGGTACCTCAGTGGGGCCAGATCCTGCTCATACAGGAAAGTCAGGGGGCCAGCAGGCTGCAGGAGCTGGAGGGCACCCCGTGGGTAATAACCAGGCTTGGCAAGGGGCAGCGGAACTGCAAAGGACACGTCAGGGCTGCTGCTGCCCGGGGAGGTGGCATGGGAGATGCTGGAGAGGTCAGAGATGCTGTCATCAGAGCCAGAGCGGCACACGGGGCTGGGGGTCAGGACGCAGGAGGTGGGCACAGTGACTGTGTAGTACGTGGGGCGCCGGCGGGATGCAGCACTGCGGCCCCGTGGCTCAGCTGGCTGGCAGCATGGGTCCACCCTGCAGGCAAGACACTGTGGCTGCAGGAAGACCCTGCCCCTCACCCCAAAGCCACGGCAAGCCCTGGGAAAGGTGCACCCATAGGTGTGGGGCACAACACCCGTGGAGAGACATCTAGCCTCCTGCCATGGGATTAGCTCCAGCTTCCCTGTGGGGCAGTCTCCAGCCTCTTCCCATGGGATTAGTTCATCCTCCCCATGGGGCTGACCTCCATCATTTTCATAGGGTTACTTCCATCCTCTCCATGGGATTATCTCCAACCTCCTCCCAATCATTTCTATTCATCCTCCCCACAGAGTTTTCCCCTACATCCCCATAGGATTATCTCCATCCTCCCAGTGACTGAGTTCCATCATCTACATGGGGTTAGTTCCATCTCCTCCCCATGGGATTATGTCTGTCCTCCCCATCAGATTTTCTCCATCCTCTGCATAGAGTTAGGTCCACACTTTCCTTGGTGTTCTCTCTATTATCTTCTCCATGGGACTATCTCCATCCTCCTCCCCATGGGTTTAGCTCCATCTTACTGACAGTGGGACTATCTCCATACTTCCTATGGGATTATTTCCAACATCCTCCATATGAGCTGAGCTCCATCATCTTCACAGGGTTACTCCCATCCTCCTTCCCATGGATAGAGCTCCATCATCCACACAGAATTATCTCCATCCTCCCTTGCAGAAGCCCTTGTCTATCCTCCCCATGCTCAGGACATACCTCAGAGACTGGGTCTGTCCCTGCCGTCCCAATGGCTCTGGGGTGCTGGGAGCACTGGAGCCCGCCTGCTGGCACAGCACCAGGGTCCGGATGGGGACAAACTGGTAGGGAGGGCCTCCTGTCCTGGACACTGAGGATCCTGCGGAATCAGGGCTGCTGGGGGCCAAGGAGCTGGCAGGGGCAGCCATCAGGGACCCAAGACGGCATTGGGAGCGCTGGGTTTCCCCATCCTCAGGGTTGATACTGGGATTTTTGGCCCTCTCGTAGGGTCTGTCCAGGCTGGCCTCCTGCCAGGGATTGAGGGGGGGCATCAGAAGCCCCAGCTCCTTCTCCTCCTCCTCTGTGGGGTCCTTGGGAGATGGCGACCTCTGTGGGGCGGCAGGTTCTGATGGCTCTCTGTCCTCTGCAGGAGAGATGGAGGGTTGGGATGGAGGGGACACAAAGAGAGGGCTGGGATTGAGGGAACAGCTGGATGGTTGGCATGGAGGGGAGATGTGGGGGGCTGGGATGGAGAGGACACAGGGAGAGGAGGAATAGAGGAGACATAGGAAGGGTTGAGATGGAGGGAACATACCAGGGGTCCCCCCTGGTCCCCACAGGCCCCTCACCCTCCTCCAGCAGGCCGGTGTCAGACACGGTGCTCTCGTCAGAGGCACTGAGCTCTGTGGGGCAGGGCCCTGTGAGAACAGAGCTGCGGCCGCTTCCGGGTGCCAAAGCGTTCCCACGGCCCCGCCACCACCCAGCACGTCCCCGCGGGCCTCTGCTCCCCTCTCCCACGCCACCTGTCCCAACACGCTCTGGGATGGCAGCGGTACCGGCCGGGCCGGCTCTACCGAGCCACGTGCAGTTCCCAGCCTGCCCTGGATGGGCAGGTCGGAGGCACCAACAGGGAAGGAGATGCCGCCACCACGGCCCTGGTCCTTGGAGGGGACAGGGATGGAGAGAATGGGGACCCCTTTGGATGGCCACCACTGGGATGGGGACATGGCAGCTGGGCCACATCCTGCCCCTCTTTGGGTGCAGGCACTGAGGATGGGTGATTTGGGATAGTTACGGGGTGCAAGTGGCAAGGGTGAAGCATTGGGGTACATTCAAGGGGGTGCAATCTATAGAGGTGAAGCCCTGGGGTGGATTCAGTGGGGGTGATTCAGCTGGGGATGGTTTATCAGGGTGCATGCACTATGGATGGAGTTTTGAGGTGCATTCAGGGGGTACATATGCCAGGAATGGTTTATTGAGGTACATGCACTGGGGATGAAGTTTTGGGGTATGTTCAAGGGGGGACATACACAAAGAATGGTGTGTTGGGATGCATGCACTGGGACAAAGTTTTGGAGTGCATTCACAAGGGTACCACCACTAGAGATGAAGTACTGGGGTACCTTCAACAGGGTACACTGACAGTGAGAGTGTATTGAGGTGCATGTATCAGGGATGGCCTTCCAGGGGCACATTCAGCAGGGATAGGGAATTGGGGCGCATTCACCAGGGATGCTATGCTGGGGGGCATTTTGGGGGGCCACACTCATTGGGGGTGTAGAACTGGGTTGTATTCACAGGGGACTGAAAGTTGGGGTGCATTCAGGGGGTGTATTCATCAGGAATGGGAAATTGGGGTGCATCCAGGGAGCTGCATTCACCAGGGATGGGAACTGGGGTGCAAGTATTGTGGATGGCATATTGGGGTGCATCCAGAGGGGTGCATGCACTTGGGATGAAGGACTGGGCTGCATCCTGTGGGGTGCATTCACAGAGAATGGGGAATTGGGGTGCATCGCCCAGGGACACCCAACCAAGCAGCACCCTACTCTGCCTCCCTGTTCTCCAGCATTACCCCACCATCTGGGGGGCTCGGGGGGCTCACCCTTGGCAGCACTGGTGTCCTGCTGCCCTGCCAGGAGCCGCCGCTGGCTCAGGACCTGCTCCAGGTCCCGCAGCTTCTGCTCCTCCCGGAGTGCTGCTGTCTGCCGCCTCTTCCGCACCTGCCGGCCGATGTTCTCCTCATGGCAGAGCCGGCGGGAGGCTTCGGCAATCTGCAGCTGCAGTGCCCGCTCCCGTTCCAGAGGGTCCTGGAGGCGCGGGACATGCTCAGAAATACAACTCGACACACCCAAGCCCCTCATCGTGCTTAAAACCCCAACACCACCCACAGCACTTGGGATCCCAACCCCTCCCAGCATGTCATCTGGGACTCCAACACCCAGCACCACTCTTGGAACCCAACACCATCCATTATGCTCAGGACCCCACCACTACCCTTAACATTTGGAACCCACCTCCTCCCATAATCCTGGCACCCTGATACACCTGGGACCCCGCCACACCCATCACCTTGGCACCCCAACTCCACACATTATGCTTAGGACCCCATGATAACCCCATTAACACCCCAACACCACCCATCATGCTTGGAACCCTACCTTGTCCCACTTCCTGGGCACCCCAACACCAAACATTGCATTCAGAACTCAAACACCTCCCTTCACTGGGGCATCTCAGTACCCCAACACCATACACCATGCTTGAAAATTCCCCCCTACACTTGGTACCCAACCACCACCCATGGGATGGGGATGGCACCATTCCCAGGTGACCCTCAGGAAGCTTCGGGAGGGGAGGGGAGGGGAGGGGAAGGGAAAAGGGGAGGTGAGGGGAAGGGAAAAGAGGAGGGGAGGGGTCCCCACCACCTTTGTACCCCAGGGACCGCCTCACCACCCCACAAAGAACGACGATCTCATCCAGCTTGAAGGCAGCCCCGACCCTGCGACGGACCTTGGGGGGCTTCTCACCAGCTTTCAGGGGGTACTCACAGGGCAGGGTCCCCGTCAGCTCCTGAGGACAGCACAGGGACACTGAGCAGAGCCATGGCAGCATGTGAGGGCGGGCAGGGGGTCCTTGTGTCCTGCTCACCGCCTCACGCAGGCACAGCTGCCGCAGCTCCTGGATGCAGCCATCGAGCTGGGCCTCCAACACCTGCTGCTGCCGCCGCCCTGCCTGCACCCGCTCCTTCGGGAGGGACATCAGGCTGTCAGGGCCTGGAACAGACACATGGACATCTGGAGGGATGGCAACACCCAGTGCCATCCCGCGGCCACCCCACAGCCTCCCTACCTTACTTTCCCTCCACCACAGGGGGTGGAAAACGCAGCCATGACCCTCCCAGCAGCACCCATGGGTGTACTGAGTCCCCTGGAACACCTGTTTCACCCACCCAGCAGCACCCACTGGTGTTCCAACCCCCCCAGGGTATTCAGGAAGCCCTCCCCCAGCAGCACCCATGGGTTCTCCAAGCACACAGGGTATGTATGAAATTCCCCCAGCAGCACCACGGGTACTTCAGCCCCCCCCCCCCCCGAGATACGAGTGACGTCCCTCCTGGGGGGGGGCACAGGAGGAAGGTTTCAGTCTGACTCAGCCATCCCAAGCCAAACCTGTCTGAGTCAAATCCTGTCCAGAGTACCCCCCCACTGCACTTGGGGTGCCTCCCCAAACGCAGGGGAAGCCTCCATTCCTCCACCCCCTCATTTCCCTAAAGCTCTTGTGTCCCCAGCATGTCCCCATGCACCAAAGCGCTCTGTTCTCTGCCTGGGAAGGAGGGGCACGTCTATCAGACCATCCATGGGCGACAGGAGCACCCCAAAACCTCCCTCACCCCCAAACCCCCTTCTCACCCGAGTGCAGCATGATCCTGCTGTCCATGTCACTTGCCTCCCCCATGCCGCGCCGGGACCCTGCGGGTAACAGCGGGGACACAGCTCGACCCCACGCCCCCAGCCAGGCTGCACCCATGGGCGCCCCCACCCTGCACCCCCAAAACCCCCCATGTCGCTCCGGGCGTGCCGCGATGGCGGCGGGGGGGACGCGGGGCTATGTTTGCTTTTCCTTCTTGTAGGTCCTACCATAAATAAAGGGTGTGGACAGCGCAAAGCGGGGGGAGGGTGATACCCTCGAAGGGGTCAAAGGTGGTCGGGGTGCGGGGGGGGCCCTCGCTCCCGCCCAGCTGCTTTCGCTGGGCACCTCTCCCAGTTTTCCTTTCTTTTCCGTCTGGGCTAGCGGTGGATCCTGGAGTGGGTGCGACCGCCGGCCTAGGAAAAGGGGCTCGCCAGCACCCCAAGATCCCCAAACTCTTGGGGAGGGAGTGGAAGTGGGGCAGGGGGGCCGGGGTGAAAGTGGGGCGGGGGGGAGAGGGTCCACACCGCTTTTCCAGCGCCGTCGCCTGGCCGTGCCTCAGTTTCCCCAACCAGCTCCACGTCGCACTGGGTGTCCAGAGGCAGGGCGGAGGTCCCGGGGGTCCCGGCGGGGTGGGAGAATCCCTTACCTGAGCCCGCCGCCGCCGCCGGCTCTGCTGCGCCGGGGCACGGACGGGTCTGGGCTTGAGCGGAGGGAGGAGCAGGGTGAGCAACACCTGCCCCAGTCCCCGCCCGCCGGACGGCTCTCCAGCGGCTGCACCGCACGGCACTGCATGGACTGGAATGACACTGTGCGGCACGGCACCGTGTGGTATGGCATAGGATGGCATGGAATAGCACTGCATGGCACAGCATGGCATGGCACTGCATGGCATGGCGTGGGTGACATGAGGATGCAGAGTGGTGTGGCTCACTGTGGCATGGCATGATATGGCAGGGTATGGGATGTTTTACCGTGGTATGGTTTGTGTTGACATGGTATGGCATGGTCTGGTGTGGTTCAGCCTGGTACAGCGCGGTGTGGCACGGCACGGCAGTGTGTGGTGCGGGATGGCACTGTGTCATTTGGCGTGGAATGGCATGTTATGGTATAGATGTGTCGCAGCTTGGCTTGGCACATCACAGCAGCGGGTGGTGCAGTTTGGGGTGGTGTGGCACCACAGCCCAACACAGCCCAGCATGGTGCTTGCTGGAGGCTCCATCCCTAATGCCGTGTAGGTGTGGGCCAAGCACAAGGACCACCGTCCCCATCCTTGCCCTGTCCATGCACAGCAGGACAGTGCCAGGACAGTGCCAGGACGGTGCCAGGAAAAAGTCAGGATGGTGCCAACATTGTGCCAGGATGGTGCCAATGCTCTCCCAGGCCATGAGACGATGATGCCATAGCCACTGTGGCCCCTCTGAGCTGGCTTGGAGTGAGCTGGGCACATCCTGCATTGCTGCACCTGACAGGGTGGGGAAGAGTCTCATCCCCATTGAATGGGGCTAGACAGGATGTGGTGAGAAGGCAGGGAACAAGCCGAGTGCAGGCAGGGGGTGCAGGGAGCAGGCAGGGAGCAGTCTGTGGGAGGGAAGTGCAGATTCCCCAAAACAATGGCCTGTTCCCTGCCTTGGTGCCCAGGGTGGTGCTGTCAGCCTGGGGCTGTTGGTGTGAGACCTATTCAAACCAGTGGCTCTTCCTCCCTCCCAGCAGACTCCAACTGCAGGTGGAAAGGGCAGGGGTGAAACATGTTTAACTGTGGAAATGGAAAAAAACACCAGGAGAAGACAAAGGAGAAAGGAGGGAGAGACTGAACGAGTGAGGAAGGCTCTGTGCCAACAAGGGATGGCTGAAGGCCTTGGATGGACACCAACTGCAGCTGGGCTGGTGACACCACTGGCAAAATGAGCCAGGGCCACCGTGACCACCCTCCATTCCCACCATGCACTGTCAGCCCAAGGCAATGCCACCCCATCCCTGTCTCTGTCCCATTTCCATCAAGAAAAACAGATAAAAGACTTTATTTGATTGTTTTCTGGTTCATGGAGCCAGGGCAGGTGCAGGCCAGGAGAGAATGTTGCCTGCATCCCCCGTATCACCCCTGCCACTGCCCTGGTATTACCAGCTTCTTCCAGCCCTGGCACCCTGGCTGTCAGTGGCACAGGGACACCAAGGCTCCAGTACTCACCCCCAAGCACAAGCTCACTCAGAACGGCAGTGCCAGGTGCTGTTCCCAGTGCCAGGACGTGCTGGGGGTGGGGGCAGCCTACTGTGTGTTGCAGGGCTCAGGGAGCTCTGCTGGGCTGGCTTTGACTCATGTCTGCTGGGCACCTGCCTCTGCCAGCTTCATCTTCTGCAGGCTGTTCCACACCTACAGGAACTTGGGACAAGGGTCTGGCTCTGGCCCAGCCACCTCCTGCTCATGCTGCAGGAGGGGCAGCCATGGGCCTGGTTCAGATTCCCCCAGCCCTCCCCATGACCTGGCTGTCTCCTGACACCGGTATTTCCTCGACTGTCACCATGACCTGGTCACTGCTGACCATCCTTTGACCCTTGTCCACCCCATCCAGCTTTCTTTGGACACTCCTCAAGTTCCTGGATATCACTCAGCCCAACAGTCCGATTAGCACTTGGCTGTTCCCAGGGAAGGACATGGATACGTAGCTGGATGGACACATGGAGGATGGATGGATGGATGGATGGATGATGGATGGATGGATGATGGATGGATGGATGATGGATGATGGATGATGGATGATGGATGATGGATGATGGATGATGGATGGATGGATGGATGGATGATGGATGGATGGATGATGGATGGATGATGGATGGATGGATGGATGATGGATGGATGATGGATGGATGATGGATGGATGGATGATGGATGGATGGATGATGGATGGATGGATGATGGATGGATGGATGATGGATGGATGATGGATGGATGATGGATGGATGGATGATGGATGGATGGATGATGGATGGATGGATGATGGATGGATGGATGGATGATGGATGGATGGATGGATGGATGGATGGATGGATGGATGGATGGATGATGGATGGATGATGGATGGATGGAGGATGGATGGATGATGGATGGATGATGGATGGATGGATGGATGATGGATGGATGGATGATGGATGATGGATGGATGGATGGATGGATGGATGATGGATGGATGATGGATGGATGATGGATGATGGATGATGGATGGATGATGGATGGATGGATGGATGGATGGATGGATGGATGATGGATGGATGGATGGATGGATGGATGGATGGATGGATGGATGGATGATGGATGGATGGATGGATGGATGGATGATGGATGTTCAGGCTGAACACCAGAGGACAGGCACTGGAGTCTGCTGGGGGAACAGGGAACACTGGGAGCATCAGACTCACTTGGAGAGCACTAGGTTGACTGAGGGCACAGGGAACACGGTGTACTGGGAACATGGGGTTTGCTGGGAGCACTGGGGACTGCTGGAGGCACCGGGACCACTGCTGGGGACACTGGGGCCACTGAAGGCAATGGGAACACTTGGGGTGCTGGAGTGGCTGGGAAGACTGGGACAGCTTGTGGCACTGGGGTCTGCTGGCAGCACTGGAAACACAGGGACCCGTGGTGGGCACTGAGAACCCTGGGGATTGCTGTGAGCACTGGGAACACTGGATTATGTGGGTTACTGTGGGAGCTGAGGGGTCCTGGGCTGAGGGCTGGATGCACTGGGTGTTATGGGAGGTAAAGGGAGTTACTGGGTGCATTGGGTGTCAGTTGGAGGCTTATGGGGGATACTGGGATGGGGACTGGGTGGCACATGATGTTACTGGGAACTGGGGTTTATCGGGGGACCTGGGCTTACTGGGGAGAACTGGCAGTCACTGGAACGGCTGGGATGGGGATTGGGTGCTTGGAGAGGGGGCTTTAGGGTTAGACTGGGAGTTACAGGAGGACCTGGGGGTCAGATTGCACTGTGGGTTACTGGGAGGACTGGAACTCTCTGAGGACTGGTTGCACTTGGGTGGTACTGGGACACTGGGAGGACCGAGGATTACTGGGAATAGTGGTGGATTATTGGGAGGACTGGAATGGGGACTGGGTGCACTCCTCGTTTGTAAAACTGAGGGGTTACTGGGGGACTGAGATGGCGACTGGTCACACACGGCTGAGCGCACAGTCAGCTCCTGCTGTCCCCGGCGTTGGCAGCGCTCGGGTTACTGGTGCTGCTGGGCGGGCACTGGTGCGCCATACACACCTCCCCAATAGGCGCTCGATTGGGGCCGCCTGCTCCTCAAGATCCGCGTCGGTGCTCGGCTGGCCGTGCCTGCCGCCCTCTTCCGCTGTCGCGTTGGCGCCGCAGGGGCCCGGGGGGGCTCCGGGGCCACCATGACCAACGGTGGGAACGGGGGGCCTGAGGGTGAAGGGGAACCGAGGGCGGCCTGGGGAGAACCTGGGGCCGGCATAACCAATGGTGGGAATAGGGGAACGAGGGGTTGTGGGCGGACGGGTGGGTTCAGGGGCCGCCATGACTGGTGGTAGTAACTGGGGAATGCACGGGCCGGGCAGTCCGAGCAGGGCCGGGGCCTCAGAGATCAGCGGGGGGAGGCGGGGAGCGGGGGATTTTGGGGTTCCGAAGGCGGGGGGTTAATGGGGCACAGTGGGGGGAGCACTCGGATACCGGCGGGGGAGGTGGGGCTGACTGGGAGGAGCTTTTGGGAGGAGACTGCGTTCCTTTGGGGGCGGGGTACTGGAAGTTTAGAGTGCCTTCGGTGGGGGTACTGGGAAGTCTGTGTCCCTTTTCAGGGGGATCGTGGGAAGTCTGCATCCCCTCATAGGGGCAGAGATGGGAGGTTGTTCACATGGAGTGTGGGGGTCCCCTTTGAGGGGAGTTAGGCAGAGGCCCGGAGTGTCCCCTGACCCCTCTCCGACCGACCTCCCCGCAGTTTACTCCCTGGACGGGCTCCTGGTGTTCGGGCTGCTACTGGTTTGCACTTGTGCGTACCTGCGGAAGGTGCCCCGACTGCGCACCTGGCTCCTGTCCGAGCGCAGGGGGGTCTGGGGAGTCTGCCACAAGGGTGAGGGACACTGGGGACGCTGGGATATGGCACGGTGGTGCTGGGAACACTGGGATGGGGACGCTTGGAACACTGGGGTATAGGATGGAGATGCTGGAATCACTGTGGTCGGGTCTGGGACAGGGGCATTGGGTCCAGGATGGGAACACTGGGTCCTGGGATGGGAATTTTGGGGTCTGGGATGGGGACACAGGGATTGGGAATGGGAGTAGTGGGGTTTGGGATGGGAACATAGGGTCTGGGAGGGGTGCACGGGAGTTCAGGATGGATCTGGGATGGGGACACGGGGCCTCACCCTACCCTGTCCCACCCACAGCTGCTGTGATTGGGACACGCCTGCACGTGGCTGTATCTGTGTCCTGTCTTCTCATGGCCTTCTACGTTCTCGTGGGAAAGTGACCACATGGGGACCTGGGACTGACTAGAGATCCTGTGACTGATTCCGAAGACCCCAGTATGAATGAGAGACCCCGGTACTGACCCCAGGGTCCCAGTACCAACCAGAGACCCTTTTTCTAACCGTGGAGACCCTGGTACTGACCCTGAACCACCCCTGATCCTGCCCCTGGCAGCAACCTGGATCCTGCGTGTGGCAACCCATGGACCATCATGGCCCACTGACGGCAACTGTGGGGGCAACGGGGCACCTTTTGACTACTGGAAAAGGATTTCCCATGAATCCTGTAGAGAAGTGGGTGAAGGGACCCCCAAGGCTGGGGAACCCAGCTCTGCCCTGTGAGCCCCTTCTCTTGATGCCGAGCAGGGTCCTGGTGGGACCACGGCAGGCTGTGGGGGCCAGGCAAAGCCCTGCTCATACATGGGATCTTCCTGTGCCCCTGTAGCGTGGGGAGTCCTCTGGGGGGTCTCATTCTGCAGCTGTGGCCCCCCCGGGTTGTAAATATTGGACCACCACATGCAAATAAAGTGGGGGTTCCTCTGTGGCAGTGCTGGCCTGGGGGTCCTGTGGGGTTGGGGGGCCTGCTGAGGTGCTTTGGAGGGGTTGGGCACCTGTTTGGGAGTGTGTGAGGAAGTCCTTGGAGGCTGGCTCCTATGGGGTGGAGGGCTCCAATAGTTACAGGCATCCTGGGGTGGGAAGGATGTGTGCAAATAAAGTGGAAGGGCTGTGGGGTTGTGAATTTCTGAGTGGAGCCTCCTGGCCCGGTTCATCCAGCTCTCTGAGGCCAGGAGCGATGCAACCCCTCAGTGAGGGGCACGGGGGGCTGTGTCCTCCCCCAGGTGAGTGTGTCGGCCCCGCCTGGTGCACATGGCTGTGTGGTGTGTGTGTGCCCGGAGCCGTGATGCAGATCGCTGTGCGGTGTGTGTGTGTGTGTGTGTGCCCGGAGCCGTGATGCAGGGCATTGTGCGGTGTGTGTGTGTGTGTGTGTGTGTGTGCCCGGAGCCGTGATGCAGATCGCTGCGCGGTGTGTGTGTGTGTGTGTGTGCCCGGAGCCGTGATGCAGATCGCTGTGCGGTGTGTGTGCAGGGCGTTGTGCGGTGTGTGTGTGCCCGGCCCCGCCTGGCTCACATCGCTGTACCGTGTGTGTGTGATGCAGATCGCTGTACCGTGTGTGTGTGATGCAGATCGCTGTACCGTGTGTGTGTGATGCAGATCGCTGTACCGTGTGTGATGCAGATCGCTGTACCGTGTGTGTGTGATGCAGATCGCTGTACCGTGTGTGATGTAGATCGCTGTACCGTGTGTGTGTGATGCAGATCGCTGTACCGTGTGTGTGTGATGCAGATCGCTGTACCGTGTGTGATGTAGATCGCTGTACCGTGTGTGTGTGATGCAGATCGCTGTACCGTGTGTGTGTGATGTAGATCGCTGTACCGTGTGTGTGTGATGCAGATCGCTGTACCGTGTGTGTGTGATGCAGATCGCTGTACCGTGTGTGTGTGATGTAGATCGCTGTACCGTGTGTGTGTGATGTAGATCGCTGTACCGTGTGTGTGTGATGTAGATCGCTGTACCGTGTGTGTGTGATGCAGATCGCTGTACCGTGTGTGATGCAGATCGCTGTACCGTGTGTGTGTGATGCAGATCGCTGTACCGTGTGTGTGTGATGCAGATCGCTGTACTGTGTGTGTGTGATGTAGATCGCTGTACCGTGTGTGATGCAGATCGCTGTACCGTGTGTGTGTGATGCAGATCGCTGTACCGTGTGTGTGTGATGCAGATCGCTGTACCGTGTGTGTGTGATGCAGATCGCTGTACCGTGTGTGTGTGATGCAGATCGCTGTACCGTGTGTGATGTAGATCGCTGTACCGTGTGTGTGTGATGCAGATCGCTGTACCGTGTGTGTGTGATGCAGATCGCTGTACCGTGTGTGATGCAGATCGCTGTACCGTGTGTGTGTGATGCAGATCGCTGTACCGTGTGTGATGCAGATCGCTGTACCGTGTGTGTGTGATGCAGATCGCTGTACCGTGTGTGTGTGATGCAGATCGCTGTACCGTGTGTGATGCAGATCGCTGTACCGTGTGTGATGTAGATCGCTGTACCGTGTGTGTGCAGGGCGCTCCTCCGGCCCGCCGGGGGCGCAGGAGAGCGCCGCGCTGCCTTCCCGTCGTGCTCCGCGCGGCTGCGCTATATAACGGGCAGGAGCGGAAGTGGCGGGTGGTGGTTGGCGAGTGAGTGAGTGAGTGAGTGAGTGAGTGAGTGAGTGAGTGAGTGAGTGAGTGAGTGAGTGAGTGAGTGAGTGAGTGAGTGAGTGAGTGAGTGAGTGAGTGAGTGAGTGAGTGAGTGAGTGAGTGAGTGAGTGAGTGAGTGAGTGAGTGAGTGAGTGAGTGAGTGAGTGAGTGAGTGAGTGAGTGAGTGAGTGAGTGAGTGAGTGAGTGAGTGAGTGAGGCGCCACCCTCCCTCCCTCCCTACACGTTGATCTTATTCGATCGGCCGGGCCCCGCCGGGCCGAGGTGAGAAGAAAGCGCCGCGAAGCCCCCGGGCGCTGTGCGGCTGGGCCGGGCGGGATGAGTCGATCAGATAGGCGAGGCCCCGGCCGCTGAGCGCCCTGCGATTCTGACCCGTGCCCTCGTCTGCAGCCCCGGGGCCGCCACCGAGCCGGCCCCGACAGCGGCGGGAGACGGAACGGGGCCACGTGGGGAGGCGGGAAGTGGGCTACGCACCGAGCTCCGTGCGGGCTCTGCAGGGCTCTGTGCCAGCCTTGCGGGGCCCTGCACGCTCCCTGCCGGGCTGGAGGTCGTTCGCCGCACCCTGCAGCCGTGTGCGGCACAAAGGCCACGCACCGGGCTGTGTTGGCACCGTGGCACGTGTGTCAGCTGCGCACGGACCCTGCTAGCCCCGCAGGGCACCGAGGACTCTCAAGAGACCTACGAGCTCCATGAAACACGTTGAGTGTGACACCACAAGCATGGCCTCTGTGTTTTTTTGGGGGTGTGTGGTAATGGTGGTGATGAGGATGGCAACAAGGGGACGACCACGGTGATGACTGGGAGGTGGCTGTGGTAACAAGAGGGACAGCCATGGTGCTGACAAAGCTGTGATGGTAACCAGGGGACAGCCATGACGGAGAGGAGTACAGTTGTGCTGTTAAGGAGAGGATGGCCATGGTGATAACAGGACAGCTCTGGTGGTGGATTGGCTGTGGTCATTACAAGGGGACAGTAGGGTGGGTGACAAATGGGTGGCTACAGTGGTGACAAGAGGATGGGTATGAGAGGACAGCCATAAAGGTGAAAAGGGGACAGCTGTGGTGATGACAACGGTGTCATAGTGATTAGGGGACAGCAGTGGTTCCAGCATTACTGGGAGAAGCAGCTGTGGTGGCTGCTGATGGTGGCCCTGCTCTGGGGACACTGAGAGGGGGTCACCAGCTTAATGGTGCCTGGTAGGCTTCATCTGCCAAGGTGCAGATGCTGTGGGGCATGGCCACCCCATGCCACTGTCTCCAGCTGTGGCACAGTAGGCATGGGGTTATCCCCATGCTGCCATGGGGACAGGCATGATCCCTTCCTGTTGCTGTGTCCCCCATGCCTGTGGTACTTGCTGGCATCCCTGTGCTACCACAGATGGACAAGTGTCATTAGTGTCCCCCAACCCACAGGGTGACCCTGTGCCACCACAGTTGGGACCTCTGTGTCGCCTTAGCAATTCTGTCTGCCATGTCCTCTTGAGACTGTGGCCCTCATATGGTTGTGTTCCCCATCTCCCTGTGTCACCATATCAACTGTGTCCTCCGTGTCCCTGTGTTCCTATATATTCCCATTCCTGTGTCCCTCTGTGTCCCCCATTCACCCATATCCCCTGTATTTCCCTTGTTCTGTGTCCCCCCCTCCTCCTGTATCCCTGTATCAGCTCTGTACCCAGTGTCCCTGATGTTCCTGTGTTCCCCCGTGTTCCTATATCCCCTGTACCCCCTATGTCCCTCGTGTCCCCCATGTCCTGTCCCCGGTGCAGTGGGGCTTGCCCGGCTCTGTCAGGATATGGCCGGGGGGGCACACGGGTGGGACACAGTCCCCGGTGGGGTGGAGGTGGCTCCGGGCTGCAGGACTGCACCTCGCAGTGTCCCGATCCTACCCCAGCCCCGGGGGTCGAGAGGAGGGGCTGTTCCCAGGGCGGGGAGGCGGGGACGTGATGCCCCAAGACTGTCCGTGTGCTGTTCCTGGAACAACATTCCCGATGCCGTTCCCAGGGGTAAGTTCCCGATGCCGTTCCCGGGAACACATTCCGGGAATTACATTCCCAGTCCCGTTTCCGGGGATACACTCCCAAGGATGATGGGGTTCCCGGTGCCGTTCTCATGGATAACACGATGCCGCTGCCCGGCACCAATCCCAGGATACCATTCCCGGAGTCCTGTTCCCGGCTCCATTCCTGGGTATAACCTTGGGCGTGCCGTTCCTGGGACGTGTCTCTATTCCCGACACGGGTGCGCGGTGCCATTCCCATGAACAGCATTCTCGATGCCGATTCCTGGTGCCGTTCTCACGGCAAGCGTCCCCGGAGGCGATGCCGGCTGCCGTTCCCGGGGGTTCTATTCATGATCGACTGTTCCCGTTCCCTGGGGTGATGCCCCGAGCCGTTCCCAGGGGTTCTGTTCCCGATGCCCGTTCTCGGAGGTGATGCCCGGTGCCATTCCCGGGGGTTCCTCTCCCGGTGCCTGTTCCGGTTCCCGGAGGCGATGCCTGCTGCCGTTCCCGGGGGTTCTGTTCCCGGTGCCTCTGTTCCCGGTGCCGTTCCCGGGGGTTCTGTTCCCGGTGCCATTCCCGGGGGTTCTGTTCCCGGTGCCGTTCCCGGGGGTTCTGTTCCCGGTGCCTCTGTTCCCGGTGCCGTTCCCGGGGGTTCTGTTCCCGGTGCCGTTGCCGGGGGTTCTGTTCCCGGTGCCGTTCCCGGGGGCGGGGGCAGGTGGCGGCAGGTGCGCGGAGGCCGGGCCGTTGGCGGGGGCGGGGCTGCGGCGCCGGGGCTCGCACCGGCCGAGCTGCCGCCGTTGCCGCCGCCGTTGCCGCCGCCATGGCCGGTACCGGAGCCCGGTGGATGCCACTGGCGCTTTGTCTGGCTGTCACCGTGTCACCGGGACGCACCGGGGAACAGCTCCATGTCTGCAAGGAGGTACCGGCACCGGGAATGGCTGGGGGAGGGGTAACCGGTAACACACCGGCACCACCACCACCACCCTCAAATTCCCCACACACACCCCGGAGATGAAACGGAATCCCGGAGCACGGGGAGGCCGCTCCCTATAGGATGGGGGGGACAAGGAGGGGACAGGTCGGGGGTCCCGGTGGCACCGGGGGTGGGGTGTCTCCTATAGCAAGGAGGGACTGGCAGATCTCCTGTGGGCTCGGGGAGGGGGCTTTGCCCCCAGGGGCTCGGCCAGTCCCCGATGGTCTCCTTGGGGACCCCAGCTGGCGTCATCCCATCATCGTCCCCAAATCCCTAGCCCTCAGACACACTGGGGTCTCTCCAAACCCTCCCTGAGTGCTGCTGGGGCGATGAGAAGGAGCGGGGGAACAATCCCAATGGCCATCTCCCGTTCCCAGCCCAGCACACGGTGGCCAAAGTATCCTGTGAGAAAAACTGTCACTCACGAAGACCTGTCCACCTTGGGGACAGTGGGTGAACCCCCCAAATGCCCTCCCTGCGTTGTCCATCTTGTCCTCCCCCCTTCCATTTTCCTCCCCCTTCCTCAGACCTGCAGCTGCTTTTAATCTGGGCCAAGATTTTTTTTTTTTTTTTTTTTTTCCTTCTGTGATCCAATTATTTGTGTCCATGTTCCACGATCCAGAGCTGGAACAATAGACTGGGGCTGGCACCTGCCCCAAGGGTGATCAATCCCTCAGAGGGGGTGTCCCCTGTCCTTCATTAGGGACAGCCCTTCTCCCTCCCCTGGTCAGAGCAGAGTGACAGTGTCAGTTTGGGGTGCCCTCCACCCCCAGAGCCACCCTGAGGCTGAATTAGGTCAATTTATGTAGATTTAATAAAAATCTAAAAAGTTTAGGAACAGAGAAAAAATACCCTCTCCCCAAGGGAATCCCTCGGGACTCAGAGCAATGTGATAGTTTGGGGCTGCTGAAAGTTGGGGTGACCCTCTGGGTACCCCCAGGGTGGTGGGGACCTTCCTCTGTGTCTCCATCTGAGGGCCCAGGGGGCTCCATGCTGCCTGTACATGGGCAGGGGGTGTTGCAGGCCTCTCTCTGTCCCCACTTTTCCTTCTCCACCCCCTTCTACCTCTCCAATCCCTCTTTCCCCTTCACACCCCCCAACCCCCTCTTCCCTCACCATTGTTGCATTTCCAGCTGACGGGAACATCAAAGCAGCTGTTTTCTTATCAACCTGCCACGCTCCAGCAGCTGCTGGGAGCATGGAGCCACAGCACAGGCTCTTGATACCCCAGAGCTGCTGAGGGGAGGGTGGGGAGCTCACCCTGTACCCCCAACACCACCACCAGATGTGGCCTTCACCCTACCCATGCCATCTGTCCCTAGTGTCTCCTTGCCAGCCTTTAGCAAGTCCCAGCTTGGAACAGCTGGCAGGATTAGGGGTGTTATGTTCCCCCTGCTGTCCTCAGCACTTCCTGGTTCCCCCTAGTGCCCCCTGCTTTCCCTGCCTATGTCCGGGGTGCTCCCAGCCTGTATCCAGGTTGTGCCACAGCTGTTTGATGAGCAAAGTGTGTCATGGCCACGGCAAGGCACACGGAGGGGCGTGACAGTGCCATGTGCTCCCAGGAACATGGGGGGGATGCAGGAGTTCACCCCCACACCAGGGAGGGGGTGCAGGGCTGTTGCTGCTCCTGGGTAATCCCAGCCAGATCATCCCCCCACGCACAGCACCCCCATTTCCCGGCATTCTCCCATACTGACCTCTGCCCCACCACAATACTCCCACACTCTGAACATCCTCCTGGCCCCCATCTCCCCTCAATCCAGAGCATCTCCCACCCAAACCACCCCCATTTCCCAGCATCCCTCCCACACTGAACTCCCCCCTACTCCAGTATTTCCCCACCCTGAGCATCCTCCCAAGCCCCCCTCACCAGGCATTGTGCACCGCAGGACATTGTCACACCTTAACCCAAAACCATCCCTTCAAGACACAGCCGGACCCAGGGGCCAGGGGGTAGCCCCTCTCAGGGAACACAGGGTGTGAGGGCAGCCCAGGAGGTCTCAGTGCTGCAGCTTCCCTCCATGTTCCCTCTCTGTGTCCTGCAGTCCGAGTACCACTACGAGTACACAGCATGTGACAGCTCAGGCTCACGCTGGAGGGTGGCTGTGCCACACACGCCTGGACTCTGCACTGGCCTGCCCGACCCTGTCAGGGGCACTGAGTGCTGTGAGATTCTGACCAAGATAAGGATGGGGTCAGGTTTGGGGGGTGGGAATGGCAGGGATGGGAAGTGAGGGCGAGGGGAGGGACAGAGCGGGGAGACAAGCACTGCCATTGTCAGCTCCAGGGGAGGCAGTGACAGGAGGATGGGGGAAAGGGATCAGTGGGATTGGAATCCCCCTGTGATGGAATGGGATGACAGAAGAACTACAAACACTGGGATGGGATGGAATAGCAATCATACATGCAGACTCCCTGGGATGGGATGAAAGGGATGGAAATCACACACCACACCAGAATAGCATGGGATGGGAATCACATACACGAGCACTGGGATTGGATGAGATGGATGGGAATCACATGCACACATGGTTAGGATGGATGGGAATCCCACATACAGTCATGGAATAGGATGAGAGGAATGGGAATCACACACACACACACTGGGATGGAAATCCCCTCATCCCACACATGCACCAGGACAGGATGAGCAAGATGAGAATCCCCCTCTCACACTCACTCACCAGGATGGGATGAGAGAGATGGAAATCCCATACACATACTGGGATGGGATGGGATGGGACTCCCACACACACAGGCACTAGGATGAGATAAGAGGGGTGGAAATCACACACACGTATGCACGAGGATGGGATGGGAATCACACACAGAGTCACCAAATTGAATGAGAGCCATGGGAGTCCCCTCACACACACTTGGATGGAAATGTCCCCATTGCACACATGCAGCAGGATAGGATGAGCAAGATAAGAATTCCCCTCACACAAACTTACTCACCAGGATGGGATGAGCAGGATGGGAATCCCAAACACACACCCCCAAACCTTGGGGGTGCCCCGGCTCCATGGCAGAAGTTTTCATCCTGCCTGAATTGGGCAGAGCTGGGCGTCAGGTACCAAAACTCATGGGTGGAGGGGTTGCCTGTGTGGAATGATCAGAATGGGGGATCTCAGCACCTCTGTCAGGAAATGCAGAGCTGAGGCTGTAGCAGTACCAGGGGGATCGGGGATGACCCTCCACGCCCTGTGCCTCTCTGTCAGGAGGCAGCAACAGCTGCTGCTGTCTCCATTGGCAGCATTCTCCTGCAAGGCGGGTGAGTTCCTGGAGATGCAGACACAGACATGCCGGCCCTGCGCTGCGGGCACCTACTCACTGGGCACTGGCGTCCGCTTCGATGAGTGGGACGAGGTGCCCCATGGCTTTGCCAACGTGGCCACCAACCTGGAGGTGGATGATGGCTTTGGTGATGCGGCAGAGAACTGCACAGCGTGAGTCACTGTGTCACTGGCTGTGATACCTGGCATGGCAGGACTGGGTGCGGGGCAAGCAAGCAGGATGGTGTGACACCCCTGTGATCCATAATGCCCAGTTTCCCCGACGCCCTTCTGTCATCCTGCCCTGGGAGGTGACACCAACAGGGCATTACAGGGACACCCTAGTCACAGCAAGGGAACACCCAGCAGCATTACCCCTGCCAGAAGTTCCAACCCCATGAGACCCCCACATCAACATTCCTCAGAAATGGAGCACCCACGGAGATCCCCACAGCACCTATGGGGGTGTCTCCACACCCCTGTGCCACCAGCCAGTGCCTTTATTTACCACCACAGCCCTTTGATCCTCACTGGCAACCTCTGAGCTCTTTTGGTTGTGCTGGCAGCCAGCAGACCCTCCCAGTTGTTCCACAGCCATTAAACCTCCCACCAACTGGTTGTACCAGCAGCCACCAAACCCTCCTGCTTGAACCACAGCCATCAAGGCCTCTCAGTTGTATCAGCAGCTGCCAAGCCCTCCCAATTGTTCTACAGCCACTGAACTTCCCACCAGCTGGTTGTACTAGCAGCCTCTAAACCTTCCTGAATGTACCAACAACCACTGAAACCTCATGGCTGTACCAGCAGCCACCAAACCCTCCTGGTTTTACCACAGCCTCTGAACCCTCCCAGTTGTACCAGCAGCCACCAAAGGCCCCTGGTTATACCAACAACCACCAAACTATCCCAGATGTACTGGCAGCCTCTGAACCTTCCCAATTGTACCCACAACCATGAAACCCTCCTAGCTGTACCAACAACCACCAAACCCTCAGTTTTACTGGCACCACCGCACTGCACCATTGATGCCCTCTCAGCCATTCCCTACTCCCAGCAGCATGTTCCTCATCCAGCCACATTCCCAGAACAGGGGGACCCACTCTCTTCTCCTTGCAGTCCACATGGCTCTCAGCAGGCCAGGGGATTCTCTCCAGGGATATGTGTCTAGGCACCACACCTTGCTATGTTCCCAAGCTGTCCCCAATCCCCTGTGCCACCCATTTGTTTCCTGGGGACCCTCCCAACTGTCCCTACAATCCCTGTCCTGCCTGCTGTGGGGTTGAGAGTGGTGACAGGATCCCCGGGGCCATGTCACTTGTCCCAGGTCAACGTGGGTGCCACTGGGGGACTACATAGCCTCCAACACGGATGAGTGCACAGCCACCCTCATGTATGCTGTGAGCCTCAAGCAGTCGGGGACTGTCACCTTCGAGTACATCTACCCTGACAGCAGCATCGTCTTTGAATTCTTCGTGGGTGATGGGGGCAAGGGTGAAGGATGTGGGTCCCTTGGGACATGGGAGGGTCCTTGGGAGTATGGGAGGGGTCTCTTGGGAGATGGAGGGGTCCACTGGGATATGGAAGGGGGTCCTAGATGGAATGAAGGGGTCCCTAGGTACATGGGAGAGGTCCCCTGTGACCTGAGTGGGTCCCTGGGGGCATGGGAGGAGCCCCTGAGGGGATCTCTGGTGATGTGATAGGGTTCTCTGGAACATGGGGAAGGGGACCCTGGGTATATGGGAGGGGTCCCTGGGGACATCGTGGGGGTCCTTGCAGACAAGAAGGGGTCCCTGGGGATATGAGAGTGGACCCTGGCGACATAAGGGGAGCTACATGGGGACACGGCAGTGGTCCATGGAGACATGAGGAGGAGTCCCTAGGAATATGGGAAGGTCCCTGGGAGCATGGGGGGTGTCCCTGGGGACATGTGGCAGCCCTGTGAACATGGGGTCCCTGACACTCTCCCTGCAGGTGCAGAACGACCAATGCCAGCCCACGACGGAGGAGTCCCGCTGGATGCGAACGACAGAGAAGGGCTGGGAATTCCACAGCGTGAGTGTCCGGTGGGAGGTGACACCGGGGGGAGGTCCCTCGGTGCTACCCCGGCGTCTCTTTATCCCCCCGTGGGAAGAAGATTCTCCACGAGGCTGAGGAGGGGGCGTGGGTGGTGACGGGCGGGGGTGCCCCACACCCCCTCCACTGGTATCGGCTCCCTCCTCAGCAGCGGGATCCCCCACCCATGCTGCCAAACCCATCCCTGGCAGTGGGATTACCCAATCCCGCGGGATCCCTCTCTCAGGTGGAACTGAGCCGCGGGAACAACGTGCTGTACTGGCGGACCACCGCCTTCTCCGTCTGGTCCAAGGTGCCTAAACCGGTGCTGGTGAGGAACATCGGCATTACAGGTGGGTGGGGGCAGGAAGGGGGATGTCGGGTGTCGCGCACTCCTCTCCCCGCTACCTGAGCCCCTTCCCACTCCCAGGGGTGGCCTTCACTTCGGAGTGCTTCCCCTGCAAGCCCGGCACCTTCGCCCGCGCCGCCGGCTCCACCGCCTGCCAGCCCTGTCCCGCCGACACCTTCTCGGGCAAAGGGGCCACCGCCTGCCAGCCCTGCGACCCCGACACCTATGCCGGTGAGAGGGAACACCCGCGGCTCCCCGCTCCCAGAGCTATCCCTTTAGTATGTGACCTTGGGAAAGGGAGGGGGAGCAGGGGTGACCTGACATCCCCTGGTGGGAACAGTGTTGGGTCCCCTCACAAACCTGACACCTGTGCTGGTGAGGGGGAACACCCATAGGCGTCCCTTTGTCCCCGCTGCAGGAGTGGCCCTGGGGGTGGGAGAGATGATGGGGGGAGTAGGGAGCACCCACTACCCCTCGGCTGGGAGGGAAGATAAGGACACCCCGCCTTGTGGGAACGGCGCTGGGGTCCCCGGGCTGTGCTGGCTCCACCGCCGTGTCCCCCCTCGGCAGAGCCCGGCGCGGGGTCCTGCAAGCCACGCCCGCCCTGCACGGACAAGGATTTCTTCTACACCCACACGGCCTGCGACGCCGGCGGGGAGGTAACACGGGGGCATCCCGGGGAGGTCCCCCTGTCCCCCGGTTTCCCCCCTGGCTCACCCGCTCCCCCGGCAGACTCAGCTGATGTACAAGTGGGCAGAGCCCAAGATCTGCAGCGAGGAGCTGCCGCAGGCAGCCCGGCTGCCACCCTCGGGGATCAAGACCCGGTGCCCTCCCTGCAACCCTGGCTTCGCCAAAGGCAATGGCAGCACCTGCCAGCCCTGTCCCTATGGCTCCTACTCCAACGGCTCCGGTAAGGCAGCCCCGTCATTGTCCCCAAAGCGTGACTGGGGCAGCCCTGGCTCCCGGGGAAAGGTGGGTGCCACTCCAGTGCGGGGTTGTCTCCTCCTGTCCCCATGGCTCCAATAAGGACACCCCCAGCACTGTCCCCAAGGAGTAACTGGGATCCTGGGGCTGCCAGGGGAGGTGAGTGCCACCTCAGCGCAGGGTTGTCCCATCCTATCCCCATCATTGTTCCTAAGTGATGACCACAGCACCCCAAGCTGACAGAGAGGAAGGTGGTACCACCCTGGTGCAGGGCTGTCCCTGTATATCCAGTAAGAACATCCCAGTTACTGTCCAAGATTAACATCCAAGAAGTAACTGGGATCCCTGGAGCTGGCAAGGGGAGTGCCACCTCAATACAGAGCTGTCCTCTCCTGTCTCCGTCATTGTCCCCAAGAGGTGTTTACCATGGCATCCTAAGCTGCAGGGAGGGGAATGTGGTACCATTGGGCACATGCAGCTAGTGCAGGGCTGTCCCCTCTTGTCCCCATCACTGGCCTCAAGGGGTAAGCAGGGCACCTCAAGCTGACAGAGGGGGAGGTGGGTGCCACCCCTGTGCAGAGCTGTTGCCTCCTGTTTCCAGCCTGCCTGAACTGCCCAGAGGGCACTGAGCCAGTGCTGGGCTTGGAGTACAAGTGGTGGAATGTGCTGCCCCCCAACATGGAGACCACTGTGCTCAGCGGCATCAACTTCGAGTACAAGGGCATTGCAGGTAGTGGAAGAGGGCTGTCCCTTCCCTGTCTCCTGCTGGAGGACTGCCAGGGACCCCTCTGAGCATCACTGAATCCCTGTAGGCTGGGAGGTAGCTGGGGACTACATTTACACAGCAGCTGGAGCCTCTGACAGTGACTTCATGATCCTCACACTGGTAGTCCCTGGCTTCAGGTGAGGTGGGGACCACCACCAGGGTGTCCCCAGGGAGCAGGGGGGACACAACCATGGGACAGAGCTAGCAGTGTCCCCACGCTGTCCCCAGCCCTCCAAGCCCAGTGCTAGAGGACACAGAGAGCAGGGAAGTGGCCAGGATCACCTTTGTTTTCGAGACGCTGTGCAGTGTTGGCTGTGAACTCTACTTTATGGTGGTGAGTGGGGAGACACAGCAGTTTGGGGGGGACACAGTGAATTTGGGTGGTGCCACCATCCCCTTGTCCCCACAGGGTGTCAACTCGCGCACCAACACTCCGGTAGAGACATGGACAGGCTCCACAGGGAAACAATCCTACACCTACCTGGTGGAGAAGAATGCGACCATGAGCTTCACCTGGGCCTTCCAGCGCACCCCCTACCATGAGGCAGTGAGGGACAGGGGCCCTGCTTTGGGAGGGCTGGGGGGGCCCCCACTTTGGGGGTCTGGTGGGTGGTGGGGGGCAGATGGTGATGGTGCTCTCGGTGCCAGGGCCGGCGGTTCACCAGTGATGTGGCTAAGCTGTACAGCATCAACGTCACCAACGTGCAGGGGGGGGTGGCCTCCTTCTGCCGCCGCTGTGCCCCACAGCCCACTGGATCCTGTGCCCCGTGTTCCCCTGGCAGTGCTGTGGACCTCAGCTCGGGCAGCTGCCAGCCCTGCCCACCTGGCACCTACCTGCAGAGTCAGCCCTCCGATGGGACACCCACCTGCCACCCCTGTGGCCCTGGCACACGCAGCAACCAGGTGACTGGGGGTGGGAGTGGGTCAAAGTGTCCCTAAGTGTCCCCATGGGTGATACAAATCGGCCTTAGAGGAGTGACACCGGCCTCCCCTACACCCAGGATGTCCCAGATGGTAGCACTGAGCAGCACCAGGAGGGTGACACAATCACGGGTGGGTGACACCAGCCCCCCCAGTCACCCTGAGTGCATGACACTGTGTTCCCACGGAGGTGACATCAGCCTCTTACAGCTATTCTGGGTGGGTGACAGGATGGGTGGCAATGTGGGTGACAGTGCCTGACCCTGGGTGGGTGATGCCTGCCCTCCTTGGCCATCTCCAGGGAGGTGACACCAGCACCTGTGGTCATCCTGGGTGGGTGACAAGGTGGGTGACAGTGTCGTATCCTGGGTGGCTAATGCCAGTCCCCAAGCTGTCCCCAGTGAGATGCAGCCCCTCCCAACCACCCCAGATGGGTGACAGTATCTGACACTGGTGGGTGGCAGTGGGTGACCTTGGGGGGTGCCACCATGGCCTTGCTGTCTCTGAGGGGTGGTGTCAGCTCTCCACAGTCCCCACAGGGGTGTCCCCAGTGGGTGGCATGGCCATCCCTGACCTCCCTGTCCCTGTTCCCAGCTGCGATCGCTATGCTACAACAACTGCAGCCTGGCACTGGCACTGCCAGGCCGGATGCTGCGCTTTGAGTTCCCGTCGCTGGGCATGGGTGCCGGGGTGGGCACTGGGCCCAGCTTCACCCCCAAGGGGCTGCGCTACAGCCACCACTTCCGCCTGAGCCTCTGCGGGCACCAGGTGAGACCTGTGTGGGCAAACGCGCACACATGGGAACACACCCAGTGGTGGGCACAGACACACAAGTGCAAGCACGGGCACATGGGTGGGCACTCAGGAGAGTGGGCACACAGGGGCAGGATTCACGCATGTACGGGAATACACCTGGACTCATGGGTGGGTGGTCGCGGGTACACAACTGGAAACATGAGCACAAACGGGGGGGTGTGTGCACTCACAGGCCCACAGGTGGGAATGCAAGTGGGTGGGCAGGAGCACATGAGTGCAAACACGGGCACATGGGTGAGCACTCAGGAGGGTGAGCACAGGAACACAGCTGGGCACACGGGCACATACAGGCACACACAGGAGGTCTCAGGAACACACATGCACACATGGGCATGAGATGGCACGATACGGGCACACACCTGGGCACGTGGTGGGACAGGGGCATGCAGATGGACAGACATGGGCACACATGCATATGTGCTTGTAGTCACGCAAACACAAGGACACGTAGGCAAACACACATTCGCACATGCAGGTGTGCAAATACAGGTGTACATGCAGTCACACCTGCACACACACACACACACACACACACACATACATGCACATGCCCTTGTGCAGTCACAGGTGCACAGTCACACACACACATCTGCACAGTTGTGCAGACGTGTGTGAACACATGCAGACACATGTGGACACTTGTGCAGCCACACCTGCACACCTATGGCCCTGCACACACAAATGCCAGTCCCTTTTACACACATTTCCACCCCACACGTGTATCATGTACGTCCCCACAGGGCAGGAAGATGGCTTCATGTGCTGACAATGTGACAGCAGGTCGGGGGGGCCCTGCCCGTGTAGTCATCTCTTATGTGTGCCAGGCCATTCTGGTGCCCCCTGACATCACCGGTGCCCGTGCAGCTGTGTCTTCTCAGCCCATCAGCCTGGGTGACCACCTGTTGGGTGAGCCAGGGCGGGGGTGGGAGGGAGGGACATCCTGGGGTCACTGAGATACATGGGCGAGACAGATACTGGAACACCTTGGTGGCACTGGGACACCCCAATGGGACTGAAATACACCCTTATGGGACTGGGACACTACAGGGGCGCCTCGTTTGGGATTGGGACATTGTCACTGGTATGCCTCAGTGGGATTGGGATGCACTGCAGAGGGACACATTGGTGGTACTGGGACACCATGGTGTGACTTGAGACACCCTGGTGGGACTGGGACACTCTGGTGGCATGAGGACACTGGCACTGGAGACACCCCTCTCTCCCCACAGGTGTCACCACCAGCTCCGTGCTGGACAGCATCGTGTCTCCCCCAGAGCTCTTTCCCCCTGGCCACCCTGACCTGCCTGACATCATCTTCTTCTTCAGGTGCAGGCAGGTGACAGGGGGGTGGCACCCACACAGTGCCCCCACTGGCCTCCTGAACCCTCCTGTCCCCTGGCAGGTCCAACGACATGACACAGCCCTGCAGTGGTGGCCGGGCCACCACCATCCGCCTGCGCTGTGACCCCCTGCTTCTCGGCACTGGCACCCTGGCTGTCCCCAGGTGGGGAGGGGACACTGGGGACCCCGAGGGGGGTTTCGGGTGACCCAAGCATCTCCTGCTGTCAGGGTAGGGCACTTCCCAGGGGTGCTTCTCTTTGGAGACACCACTGTCACAGTGTCAGTGTCCCTCACTGTGAAGTGTCACCTTGGCTGTTCCCCAGGTGGGGGGGATGGGACACTGGGGACACCGAGGGGGGCTTAGGGGACTCCCAAAGTGACCCAAACATCTCCTGCTGTCATGGGTGGGCGTGTCCCTGTGGTGCTTTGAGGACGACACGGACACGGTGTCAGAGTCCCTCACCCTGAGCTGTCATTCTGGCTGTGTCACTGGCGCCCTGCGAGTACTCAGGTTGGCAGTGAAACAAAGGAGACCCCGGCGAAGTCTGGGGATCCCCTGTCATGGGTAGATACTTCTTTGGGATGCTTCACTTCGGGGATACCGCTGTCATGGTGTCCCGACCCTGGGGTGATACTTTGGGGTGTCACCGCCACCTGAGCCCTCCCTTTTTTGTCCCTCCCCAGCAAATGCCCCGAGGGCACCTGCGACGGCTGCACCTACCATTTCCTGTGGGTGACGGCCGAGGGGTGTCCCCGCTGCTCCAGCTCCCACCACCGCCCCATCGTCGGCGCCTGTATCGGCGGCGTTCAGGTACCGTCCCATGTCCCGGGCTGGGCTGCGGCTCCCGCGGCCCCTGAACCCTCTTTCCCTCCCACCAGAAAACCACCTACGTGTGGCGAGAGCCCCGGCTGTGCCACGGCGGGGACGCCCTGCCGCCGCAGGTGATCCAAGCGTGCCGGAGCGTGGATTTTTGGCTAAAAGTGGGAATTTCCACTGGGACGTGCGTGGCCGTCTTGCTGGCCGCGCTCGCCGCTTATTTCTGGAAAAAGACTCAAAAGTGAGCAATTGGCAGCGAGATTTGGGGACACGGGGGCCAGCACTGTCACGGGTGGGGTGACGGCACCGCTTGCATTCCCAGGTTGGAATACAAATATTCCAAGCTGGTGATGGACGCGGCGGCCCGGGAGAGCGAGGCGACGTCGCCCGACAGCTGCGCCATCATGGAGGGGGAGGACGCGGAGGACGAGCTGCTCTTTGCCACCGAAATGTCACTTTTTGGAAAGCTTAAAGCCCTGACGGCCAAGGTGAGGGGTGGGGTGGGGGAATGGAAAGAACCCTGGAGTAGCCACCGGACAAGCCATGGTGGGGGTGGGATATGAAGATGGTCCGTGCCTCAATTCCCCACCCCGGGGGGGGGCTCCGCGCCTCAGATTCCCCACTCCAAGAAAAGAAGGGCTTCGTGCCTCAGTTTTCCACCCCGCGGGGCTCCGGGCCTCAGTTTCCCCACCACAGGAGGGTTCCGGGCCTCAGTTTCCCCACCCCACAGCGGATGCCGGATGGATTCGACTCGGTCCCGCTCAAGACCTCATCCAGCAGCACCGATCGGGAGCTGTAAGAGGACGGGGGACACCCTCGCATCCCCCAGCCTTCCCGGGAGTTGCGATGGGGCAGAGGGGCACCACGGCCGCCCCACCCCCGGGAAGCTGTGAAGGGAAGGGGGGGTACCCACGGCCCAGCCCCCCGCGCCTCCAACGTGGCCTTAGGCACCCGCTTCGGACCGGAGCTTCGTTACGGCTTTTGTACGTGTGTCCCCACCCGCGGCACCCCCCGTGTCCTCCCCATCCCGAGCACCCAAAAAAGCCAAATACAGGAGTGGGGTTTGTATAAGGGCTCCGCGTGTTTGCGCACACGGGGGCGGGGAGACACACACAGGGTGTGGGGAGCTGAGCGTGGGCACCCAAAATGGGTGGGGGGAGGGTGTGGGGGTGTGCGCAGGGTGTCATACACGTGGGAGTGGGTGCCTAGGGGTGGGGTAGGGTTGGGGTAGGGGAGCAGCGTCACTTTGACTTCCATCTGCACTCCCCCCCATGGGGGAAGGTATATAGGGTCCCCCACGTGGGTGGAGGCACTAGGACCCTGCCGGGACCCCAAAGGAGAGTTTGTCACACCACTGACCCACATGGGGTCAATTTGCCACATGGGGTGACATGTGGTGCCATGGACAGCCACAGTCGTGCCATGGGTTGCTGTAGAGGGGTGTGGGGCAGCCCTTGGGACTTCCACGAACAACTGGGATGCGAGGCGTTCTCGAGTAGGAGATCCCCAGAGCCTACCAGTATCCCTGGGCTGTGGCTGAGGAACCCCAGGGATACTCGGGGTGCGAGGGCAGAACCGCGGAGACCCCTTTGGGCGGGGGGGCTCAAGGACGCTCGGACCGCTCGGGCCCGTCCATATCCTCCCCAAACCCTCTCATACATTCCCGATACCCCAGTCCTCCCGCCCTGCCTAGGTCTCCAGACCAGCTGGAACCCTCCTTGGAGGGGGTCAGGGGTGCTCGGACCGCTCGGCCCCCCCAGACCCCCGCTACCGCTCCCGCCCTTCCCTCGCCCCTCCCCACCCAGCGCTCTCGTCCTGCTGCGCCACCTCCAACCCAGTAGGGGGCGCTGCTGCGCCCGGCCGGCATCCCGCGGCCGCGCCTCTTCCCGCGCACGCGCGCAGAGCAGCTGTCCCCGCCGGTGTTCCCGGTGCCGCCGCCATCACCGGTCATGGTGCTGGACTTGGACCTGTTCCGCGCCGACAAGGGCGGAGACCCCGCCATGGTGCGGGACATGCAGCGAAAGCGCTTCAAGGACCCCGCGCTGGTGGATGCGCTGGTGCGAGCGGACGGCGCCTGGCGGAGGTGTACGTGGGGGCGGGTGGGTGGGGGGGAGGGAATCTCCTGGCTGCGGGACCCCCGAGGGCTTGTCAGTGCCACACGTGGGCATGTCTCCCCCTCTCGCTGCCTTTCTCCCCCACCCCGTCAGCCTGGTGATCGGTCCGCAGGTGATGAGACTCCACCACCATCGCTCCTCCTTAGGGATAGGGGATCCCCTAGGGGTCCCTCTCCCTTCCTCCCGAAGACCTGGAGCCGGCTCCCACGCTGATCCCCGAGCCTCCTTGCTGAGATGGGGTGACCTTTAGCGATGTCTTTCCCATCCTCCCCAGCTGCCCCCCCTGGGGCAATGATCTTGTGGGTAGATCGCAGCAGAGACCAAGGGTTTGTCCCTGGGTGGATCCCCCTCGCCCCTAATCCCAGGAATTGAGGTGGGAGAAGTTCTCCCACTAGACCCGCCTTCCCTTCATCCGGGCTGGGGGGCAGATCCCAGGTTCCCCCTAGCCCGCACGTGGATCCCGTCCCATTGCGATCCCCCAGGGATCCGCTCCCTGCGCTGCCGCAGGATCCAGCTGGGCGGGGGTGATCCTCGACAGTGCCACCCCCAGATTTGAGGTACACCCACATCGGGACGGCTTGGGGGGGCAGGAGCCACCTCCCCGTGGCTCCCGGCGGGATATGGGGAAGTGGGATCCGCATTCAGCTCCGTCACCGGGTGCCGGATGCGGAGACGAGCTGGAGGGTGGCGGGAGGAGTGGGTACCCCCAAACCCCGCCGTTCCCAGGGCACTGCAGCATTCCATTGCTGCGGGATGAAAGCGGCGCTTGGCGCTCCCCTTTAATGTGTTCGCCTTGATGTCCTTGTGGGATCTTTCCCGGGCGTCCCTGGCTCCGGCCGTGCCCTCATCTTATCCCAGAGCGTTTCACCCCACGGGATCACCTGCTTCCCAGCCCCCTTCCCGCGGGCTCTGTGTTCCCGGGACGGCAGTGCTGGAGAATGGCGGGTGGCGACAGGAGGTGACAGGGTGACGCGGGCTGGCGGGACGCGCTGGCTGATGCAATCCCACGGCGCCGGTGCCTTGGAGCCCGTTGTGCCCTGCTGTGTCCTGTTGGGTGTTCCCTGGCTCTGGATTCCCTGGGGATTGATCCCTCCCGCTGATGGGGTGGCACCTTCTGAGCGCAGGGTGTCCCCAGTTTGAGCTGTCCTGGGTCCTGGGCTCTGCCCTTCCCAGCCCTGGGGTCACAAAGGGGGAAAATCCATGCTCCCCTCATTCAACACCCCCTGAATCTCATCACTGTGGCGTCTGATCCCAGGATCTGCTCAATCCTTAGCAATCCCATCCCGCTGAGGGAGGGGGTCTCATCACAATGTGGGGTCCCAGCGCAGGGTGGGGGTCCCATCCTAAGGGGGGGGGGGGGGTTCCAGCATGAGGGGGCTCTGAGCCAGTGGAGGGAGTGGTCTCATTTTGGCATGGAGGTCCCAGTGCCCGGTGCAGCGTGGTGGGGGGGTTCTCATCCTGGTGTGAGGGTCCTAGCCCAGCACTGGGGGGGTGGGGGAGAGGGGTCCCAGTGCAGTATGGAGGTTCTGTGCTGATGGAGGGGGTCCCATCCTGGTGAAGGGATTCCCATCTTGGCAGGGTGGGGCTCCCAGTTCAGCATGGAGGTTGCAGCCCCAACGTGGGTGATCCTGGCATGGGGTGGGAATCGTATTCCAGTGCATGGTTCCCAGCCTAGCCTGGGACTTTCAGCCCAGTGTGGGGGTCCCATCCCCTCATGAGGGTCCCAATGTGGAGGTCCTGTTCCAATGTGGGGGTTCTAGCCCAGCATGGGGAATCCCAATGTAGGGTTATCATCTTAGAGTTGGAATGTCCCATCCCAGCATGGTCCCAGCATGTCATGGGGGTTTCCAGGCTGGTATGGGGATCCCAGTGCAATGTCACTCCAGGTGTTTTCTAATGACATCCCTACTCCCTGCAGCTCTGCTCCACATGATCAACCTCTGTTCTCCCAAAAACCCCAGGGCTGGTGCCTGTGGGTATTCCTAGCGCTGCCACTCCTGCTGCTGCTCTCGTGGGGGCTCCATATCACCTTTCTGCACCAGATGAGGGCCCCAGCCCTTCTCCCACTCCAGGTGACAGCCCCTGCCTTCCTTTCCAGGCAGGTTTCGTGCCGACAACCTGAACAAGCTGAAGAACCTATGTAGCAAAACCATTGGGGACAAGATGAAGGTGGGGCATAAGTGTCCTGGGTCACCTCATGGTGTGACATCACCAGCTGGTGACATCTCTCCTTCTCCCAGCCCTCCAGCTCTCCCTTGTGTCACTGAGGGAAGTTTTCCCCCTGGAATTTTACTCTTTAACTCTCCTGGGTTCCTTTCTCCTCCCGCTGCAGAAAAAGGAGCCAGTAGGGACGGATGAATCAGTACCAGAGAGTGCACAGAACCTAGATGAACTCACGGCTGATGTCCTGGGGGTGAGTGAGACCCCAACTCCCTCCACTGTGCCTACAGTTTGTCCAGAGCTTTGCCTGGAATTGGCCAAACTGGTAGCCTGAAATGTCCACCAAATGAAGGGGGACTGTCTGATACCTCAGCTGGGAGGATCCTTTATCCCCCAGTCCTACACCAACAATAACTGACTCTTCCTTGATGTCCATGATCTCCCAAACATCTTCCTGTGTCAGTCAAGGGCTCGTCCCTGGGAATTTGAGCAGCCTCAGTCTTTCTGTGTCCTCAGTGTATCCCTTCTTGCCTGCTTCTGTCCCAGTTTGGTAATCACCCTGGTTAATGAGTGCAGTGCTGGCTGCCGTGGGAGCAGCTCAGGCCTTCGAGAGTCCAGCTTGTCACCCCTTTGTCCCTTCAGGCCATTCTTGAGTGTGTCCAGCACAGGGACTCACTCCAGAATCCATGGAAGGTCTGGAGTTCACCATGCTGGGCCCAGAATTACTTGTGCTAGGTGAGCAGGCACCTCTTCCAGTGGTCTTCTCCCTCCCCCACCTCATCCAGAGGTCTCTCTGCAGAGTCTCCAGGTATCCCAGATAAAGAAAGTTCGGCTGCTCATTGATGAAGCCATCCTGGAGTGTGACTCTGAGCGCCTGCGGCTGGAGGCTGAACGGTTTGAGAGCCTCCGGGAGATTGGGAACCTCCTCCACCCCTCTGTGCCCATTAGCAACGATGAGGTGGGACACGAGAAGGGAGGTGGGGCTGGGTCAGCAGAGCCAGGAAGTTCACAGTGGGAAGCAGGGGCCTCCCAGCAGGAGATCCCCCAAGCCTGGCTGGGTGGGCAGCTTGGTGGGTGCATGAGGGAAATCTGCATGACAAGCAGGCATTTCCCACCGGGATCAGACAAAGAGCAGCTCAGACAACACTGGGCACACCATTGTTGGGGGAATTCATGGGAAAGGCGCTTCCTGCGGTGGGGACGAGGTCTCCCTCCACTGCCTCCATTCATCCTGTGGGAATATTTTCCCAGGGGGAGCACAATTGGGCCAGGCTCGCTGCCAAGGGGCTGCACAATAAGCTACAGGCTGAAGTATGAGCTCCCAAAGTGGGCCCAGTGTGGTTCAGGGACTGGTGTCACAGCATTCCAGGGCACTGAGGAGGTGATAGGCTCTTGCTTCTCTTTTCTCCGGGTTCTTGAAGGATGTGGACAACAAGGTGGAGCGGGTTTGGGGTGACTGCAGCTGCAGGAAGAAGTATTCCCATGTGGATCTGGTGGTGATGGTGGATGGCTATGAGGGGGAAAAGGGCGCCGTGGTGGCTGGCAGCCGTGGCTACTTTCTTAAGGTGAGAACTATGACCCCAGAATTATTTGGTTTAGAGGGGAATGAGGAGGGACAGGAGGGGCCTTGGGTTCTCCTCCCCTGGGACCCTCCATGGTGGGATGGACTCTGATCACAGTGGTGCATCGGGACCTGTTCCTGCTGTGGTCTGGGGTGCTGCTGAGCCTGGCAGCCATTGCAGCTCTGTGGGCTCCATATCTCCTGGGTCCTCTGAGCAACGAGGAGCAGCCCAGCGGGGTGTGTGTGTAACAGGCAGTGTGATCCTTGTTCCCAGGGCCCACTGGTGTTCCTGGAGCAGGCACTGATCCAGTACGCACTGCAGAGCCTCCGTGCCCGGGGGTACACCCCTGTGTACACCCCCTTCTTCATGCGCAAGGAGGTGATGCAGGAGGTGGCCCAGCTCAGCCAGTTTGACGAGGAGCTTTACAAGGTAAGGGATTGCTCCAGCTTTGGGACTGGACTTAGGAGCAAGCCACTCCCATGGGGCTGTGGGGAGGGAGGCAGTGGGGTCCCTGCTGCCCTGGCAAGGCTGTGGTGGTGGCAGTGGTGGTAGCAGCAATGGTAGCAGTGGTTCCTTCCCCTCTCCTTGGGATCCATCTCCGTGTTGTGATGGTGACGATGTGACAGGGAGGTGGCTTATCTTGGGGGTCAGTCTCCATGGGAAACACTTCGTGGTGACACTGCAGTGACAAGGAGATGGCTCATCTTGGGTCCACCTCCATGGGTGACACGTTGTGATGGCCACAAGGTGACAAGGAGATGGCTGGTCTCCAGAGTCCATCTCCATTGGTGACGTGTGGTTACAAGGATATAGCTTATCTCTGGGGTCCATGTTTATGGGTGCCACATGATGGTGATGAGGTGAAAAGGAGGTGGCTCATCTTTGGGGTCCATTTGCACAGGTGACATGTGATGGCAGTGCAGTGACAAGGAGGTGACATGCTCTGGGGTCCATCTCCATGGGTGACATAGGTGACAAGGAGGTGGCTTGTGATGGTGATGACTTGACAAGGAGGTGGCTCATCTCTGGGGTCCATCTCCACGGGCGATACAGGTGACTTGTCCCTGCCATCAGCCCCTTTGAAGGACCAGCAAAGTCCTCCTGTGATGAATTCCTAAACCATCTGTCCCTGGAAAACCTCCCTGCTGGGTCCCTGGAGGTGCAGGAGCAGCTAGAAGAGGGCCAGTGGCTCATGTCCCCTGCAGGTGATCGGGAAGGGCAGTGAGCGGGCAGAGGACAGTTCCATCGACGAGAAGTACCTGATCGCCACGTCGGAGCAGCCTATCGCTGCCCTGCACCGAGATGAGTGGCTGCGGCCTGAGGATCTGCCCCTCAAGTATGCGGGACTCAGCACCTGCTTCCGCCAGGAGGTGGGATCCCATGGCAGGGACACCCGTGGCATCTTCCGTGTCCACCAGTTCGAGAAGGTGAAGGAGTAGTCCTGACAGGAATTTGGGGTGTACTGAGGGTTGCTGTGGGGTTCCAGTGGGAATTCAGCATGTTCTGGTGGGAATTCATGGGGTATCCGGTGCCACTGCAGCGTACCCAGCAGGAATTCAGGGTATACCCATTGTCACCGTGGTGTTCCAGCAGGAAGCTGAGGTGTATTCCCATGTCACTGTGGGGTTCCAGTGGGAATTCACATTGTACCCAGTGTCACTATGGGGTTCCAGCAGGAATTCAGGGTGTACAGGGGTCACCATGGGGTGAACCTGGTGGGAATTTGGGGTGAACCTGATGGGAATTTGGGGTGAACGTGATGGGAATTTGGAGTGAACCTGATGGGAATTTGGAGTGTACCTGATGGGAATTTGGAGTGTACCTGGTGTCAACTGCAGTGTTTCCAGTGGGAATTCAGGGTGTACCAGGTGTCATGGTGGTATTCTGATGGGAATTTGGGGTGTACCTGGTGTCACCATGATGTTCCAGCAGCAATTCAGAGTGTTCCAGGTGTCACTGTGGGGGTTCTAATGGGAATGTGGGCTATACCCAGTGTCACCACAGGTTTTCAGTGGGAATTTAGGGTGTACTGGGTGTCACCGTGGGATTTCAGTTGGAACTCGGGCTGTATGTGGTGTCACCATGGGGTTCCGCTGGGAATTGGAGCTATACTTGGTGTTACTGTGGAATTCCTTCTCCTGCAGATTGAGCAGTTTGTCTACTCCTCCCCCCATGACAACAAATCCTGGGAGATATTTGAGGAGATGATGGCCACAGCTGAAGAGTTCTACCAGTCCCTCGGGATTCCCTACCACATCGTCAACATTGTCTCAGGTAGAGGCTTCTGTGCCATATGGGGTCGAGGGGGGCCCTGACCTGCTTCCCAGCATGGTAATTTCTTGTCCCTGGCTCATTGGTGTCCCCAGCCTGAGGAGAAAGAAGAGAAGGGGACATCTTGTTTTCTGTGGAACCCTCAGACTTGCTTTGGGTCTGTGGGTGTGGGCACTGCTGTGATGGATTGTCCCTGCTGTCCCTTCCAGAGGGACAATTGGAGTGTTCCAGCTCCTCCTGGAAATGCTCACAAGGAAAAGATCTGGTTTAAAAGCCCCCTGTGGATGAATGGGTCCCCTTTATCCACTTGGCAGAACAAGAACCCCACGTTCCCACAACCAAGTGGGAACCCCACATCCCTGCGGTTGAGCAGGAATCCCAGATCTCCATGGCATAATCCCATTTCCCCATAGTCAATGTCCAAGCCCATGTCCATGTGGCTGAGAAAGAGCCCCATGTTCCCATAGCTGAATGGGTATCTCACATACACATGGCTGAGTGGGACCTTCACATTCCTGTGACCAAGCGGGACCCCATATCCCCATGGCACAGGAGGAATCCAATGTCCTGTGGCTGAGCAGGAGGTCCCCATCCCCCTGTCTGGGCAGGATTCCCACACCCCCACATCCCCATGACCAAACAATTTGTGGCTTCTTGATCGTGTGGCCAAGTGGGGACACCACATATCTATGTCTGAGAAATAACCCCACATCACAATGGCAGAGCAGGAATCCATGTTGGATTGACACCAAGCTGCGGGAGTGTCTTTGGAAGCTTCACCCTATATACTCTGCCCCAGGATAGGCAAATTCAGGATGGCAGTGGGACCCCTGCACTCAGCGCTGTCTCCCATCCAGGCTCCCTGAACCACGCAGCCAGCAAAAAACTGGATCTGGAGGCCTGGTTCCCTGGCTCTGGCGCCTTCCGTGAGCTTGTCTCCTGTTCCAACTGCACCGACTACCAGGCCCGGCGCCTGCGCATCCGCTATGGCCAGACCAAGAAGATGATGGACAAGGTGAGGCTAGTGGGCATGGGGGGTTCTTCCTGTGTTCCTTTGCTTTTCCTATGTCACACATATCCCCTGTGTCCCCTTGCCACAGGTAGAGTTTGTGCACATGCTGAATGCCACCATGTGTGCTACCACCCGCACCATCTGCGCCATCCTGGAGAACCACCAGACCCCCGAGGGCATCCGCATCCCTGAGAAACTCCAGAACTTCATGCCCCCAGGTAACATCCCCCTGTGCCCTCCCCATTTCCCACTCCTTGGTGGGGAGGGGGGGGTGACAGGGGTCCCTTGTTCCCCCAGACCTGCGGGAGCTGATTCCATTCATCAAGCCAGCACCCATTGACCAGGAGCTCTCCAAGAAGCAGAAGAAGCAGCAAGAAGGGGGGGGCAAGAAGAAGGCGGGGGGGGGACGCGACCAGGTGTTGGAGGAGCAGATGAAGAACATGGAGGTCTGAGGGTGTCCCCCTGCACCCCAAGGACATTGGGGGCCTCCTGAGTCATCTCACCTTCATTGCCAGGCTGTGCTCTTCACCATCATCTTTGCCTCGGAGGGGAGTCACTGTTTGTCTCCCCCTCCGTGCCACAAAGAATTGACACTGTCAGGGCGCTGCCCCTCTCCCTGTGTGTCCCCCCCTACCCTGCTGTGAGGGGCCAGGATCCCCCATGTGTCCCCCTCATGCTGAGTGGTGCTGGGGACCCCCGTGCTCACTTTACATTTCCCTCCTCCATCCAAAATAAAGCCAAGAGCTGCTGAGCTGTGTGTTCTTGGGGGGTTCCAAGGAGGGAACGGGGGTCGGGGGGAGGTGTCCAGCCCGGGGATGTATCTCCGTCGCACACCACTCTTTTCCCCCCGCCTTACTCCTCTCCCCCCCTTCTCTCTCCCTCCTGCCAGCCCCACAACCAAGTCCCAGACAAAGCCCCTTTGTGATGCAAAGTGGGGATGAGGGCCTCCAGCCTCAGCCCCAGCTGCTACCCGCCTCCCGCTCCGGGGTGGGGTGACGCACGGGAGACTTGCCCCCTTCCATCCCCCTGCGGGGAGGCCTGGCTGCCCCCAGCTGCGTGTGCGTGGGAAACCCTCGGCTAAGCCGAGGGTATCGGGTGGAACCGGCGGGGAGCGGCCCAGTGAGTCACCACAGCCCCCGGCGGAGGCGGGGGGGTTCCGGCGCTGGGGGGCCAGTCCCCGGTACCCGTCGGACCCGTTCCGCCGGGGGGGAGGGCCGACTCCGCGCCGCCTGCCTGCACCCACGCCCCGGGACCGGCGCCGGCTTGGGAGGGGGCAGCACCCACGGACCGCGGGGATCCGCCCCCGTCTAGCTTCTTTAGTCCCTCCCAGTCTGTCCCAGCGCCCTCCAACATTCCCTGTACCTCCCAGTTTGTCCCAGTGCCCCCCCAGCATCCCCAGTCTCTCCCGGTGTGCCCCAGTGCCCCCCAGGATCCCCAGTCCCTCTCAGCCTGGTCCAGTCGCTCAGTCTGTTCCATTGCCCCCGGTCCTGGTGCGAGCCCGGGGATGGGGGTGGATGCTACGGGGCTACGGAGTGAGGGGACTGACCCTGAGGAGTCACGGCCGGCGGTGGGGGCACGGGGGGCTCGGGGGGGCGTGAGTATATCACACGTGCTGTACGTGCCATCCATGTGCTGTGTTTCACATGTTTCACATGCGCCGCGTCACAAAGATGCTTCCCATGTCCTACGTGCCCGTCGGTGCCGGTGTACCCTGCGCGTGCCGCGTGCCTGTTCCCTGCGCCTGCCCGTAGTGCACAGGTGCGTGCAAGGCCCTTCATATGTGTGTACGTACATGTGTGCTCGGAGGGCGCACACGTGCACCTCACATGTGCCTGCGCAACCTGCGCGGGGTGCGCGCTCGCCGCCTCCGCGCTGCCGCTGCCGGTGCGGTTGCGGGCGCCGGCGGCGGGTCCCGGGGGCGGCGGCGACGGCTCCTTTAAGCGCGGCCGGGCCGGTGAATTGGCGGCTCCGCCCCGGCGGGCGCGCGCGGGCGAGGGCGGGGCGCAGGCGGCGGCGCGGGTCGGTGCGGGCGCCAGCGCCGGCACTGGGGGCACCGGGGGGCACCGGGGGGCAGCGGCCATGGGCCTTCCGCCCACCCGGCGGGCCGCACTCCCGCTGCTGCCGCTGTTGCTGCTGCTGCCGCTGCCCGCACCGGGACCCGCCGCCGCCATCGCCACCGGCATCAGCAGCGGCATCGGCACCGGCACCCGTCCGTCCAGCACGCTCCCGGCGCCACTCCAGGTCCGCGGCGGCACCGGGGACAGCGGCGGCTCCGGCGGCACCGGGGACAGTGGCGGCGCGCGGCCCACGCCGAGCACCGGGGACAGCGGCGACAGCGCTGGGCCCGCACCGGCCGCAGGCAGCAGCGTTGGGACTTCACCAGGCATCGGCTCTTCCAGTGGTGACAGCGGCGACGGCGGTAGGGGGTCCCCAGGTATCGGCGGCTCCACTGGAGGCACCGTGAATGCTGGAAACACCTGGAAACCTGCAGGCACTAGGGACGCTGGAGGCACTGCAGGCATTGGAAACAGCAGGGACGCTGGAGGCACCCAGGATAGTGGAGGCACCAGGGTTACTGGAGGAACTGGAGACACTGGGAGCACCCATGTCCTCAGGAGCACCAGGAGCACCGGGAATACTGGACACACCGGGGATACCGACATCCCCATAGACACCAGGAGCACTGGGAATGAGCTGAGAACTGGGAGTGTTTGGGGCACTGGGAGCACTCCAGTCCCCAGGAGCAGTAGGAATTCTGAACTCCCTGGGGAGACTGTGAGAGTCTCCAGAGATCCTGGAAGCACTAGGAGAGTCCCCAGCGATACTGGGAGCACCAGAGATACTGAACATAATGGGGAGACTGGGAAAACCCCCAGCAACAACAGGAACACTATGGACATTGGACATGCTGGGAACACCAACATCCCCAGAGAGACCAGCGGCACTGGGAATGTGATGGACACTGGGGATGTTGGGGAGTCCCAGATCACAGTGGCCCCCATACCTCACCACCGCCTCCACCGCAGCCCCAACACAGCACCACAGTTCCAGCCCTCCAGCTACCAGGCCACAGTGGAGGAGAATCGGTCAGCAGGCACACTGGTGACACAGGTGACAGCACAAGACCCTGATGAGGGGGAGGCAGGCCGGCTGCACTACACCATGGCTGCACTCTTCGACAGCCGCTCTGATGCCCTCTTCACTGTGGACCCTGTCACCGGTGCTATCAGCACTGCTGCACCGCTGGACCGTGAGAGCAAGAGCACTCACGTGTTCCGTGTGACAGCTGTCGACCATGGGACACCCCGGCGCAGTGCCATGGCCACACTGACAGTGACAGTGAGTGACACCAATGACCATGACCCGGCCTTTGAGCAGCCAGAATACCAGGAGAGTGTGCGAGAGAATCTGGAGGTGGGCTATGAGGTACTGACAGTGCGAGCCACTGATGGCGACACTGGTCCCAATGCCAACATCCTCTATCGCCTCCTCAATGCCGGTGATGTCAACGAGGTGTTTGAGATCGATTCCCGCTCAGGTGTCATCCGCACCCGTGGCTCTGTGGACCGGGAAGTAGTGGATGCCTTTGAGCTGTTGGTGGAGGCCACAGACCAGGGCCAGTATCCAGGTCCCCGGAGTGCCACGGCCACTGTCCGCATCGCTGTGGAGGACGACAATGACAATGCACCACAGTTCAGTGAGCGGCGTTACATTGCACAGGTCCCCGAGGACGTGGGGCCCAATGTGGCAGTTCTGCAGGTGATGGCCACTGACCGTGACAAAGGCAGCAATGCATTGGTGCACTACAGCATTGTCAGCGGCAACACCCGTGGGCACTTCTACATTGATGCGCAGACAGGCATGCTGGATGTCGTTACCCCCCTGGACTACGAGGTCACCAAAGAGTTCACGCTGCGGATCCGGGCACAGGACGGTGGCCGCCCACCTCTCTCCAACATCAGTGGTTTGGTTACCATCCAGGTGTTGGATGTCAATGACAATGCACCCATCTTTGTCAGCACGCCCTTCCAGGCCACTGTGCTGGAGAATGTCCCTGTGGGCTACTCTGTCATCCATGTACAAGCCATTGATGCTGATTCAGGTGACAACGGCCGGTTAGTTTACACCCTGCTGGAGACTGGAATTGGCTTCCCCTTCACCATCAACAACAGCACCGGCTGGATTGTGGTGGCCTCTGAGCTGGACCGGGAGGTGGTTGACTTCTACAGTTTCAGGGTGGAGGCGCAAGACCAGGGCACCCCCCCAATGGCCTCCACGGCCAGTGTCAGTGTCACCATCCTGGATGTCAATGACAACAGCCCTGAGTTCACCCAGCGGGAGTACAGCGCCCGCCTGAATGAGGATGCAGCAGTGGGCACTAGTGTTCTGACTGTCTCTGCTGTTGACCGTGATGCTAACAGCATCATCACATACCAGATCTCCAGCGGCAACACCCGCAACCGGTTCTCCATCACCAGCCAGAGCGGTGGTGGGCTCATCTCCCTTGCCCTGCCCCTGGACTACAAGCTGGAGCGGCAGTACCTGCTCACCATTGCTGCCTCTGATGGCACTCGCCAGGACACTGCCCAGGTGGTTGTCAATGTCACCGATGCCAACACCCACCGCCCTGTCTTCCAGAGCTCCCACTACACCATCAGCATCAATGAGGACCGACCAGTGGGCACAACAGTGGTGGTCATCAGTGCCACAGACGAGGACACAGGGGAGAATGCCCACATCACCTACCTGATGGAGGACAGCATCCCCCAGTTCAGCATTGCTGCTGAGACTGGTGCTGTCACCACCCAGATGGAGCTGGACTATGAGGACCAGGTGTCCTACACCTTGGCCATCACGGCACGGGACAATGGTATTCCACAGAAATCTGACACAACTTACCTGGAGATCCTGGTGAGTGATGTCAATGACAATGCACCCCAGTTCCTCCGTCATTCCTACCAGGGATCCATCTATGAAGATGTCCCCACCTTCACCAGCGTCCTCCAGGTCTCTGCAACTGACCGTGACTCCGGGCTCAACGGCAGGGTCTTCTACACCTTCCAAGGGGGTGATGATGGTGATGGCGACTTCATCATTGAATCCACCTCGGGCATTGTCCGCACCTTGCGCCGTTTGGACCGGGAGAATGTGCCGCTGTATTCCCTGCGGGCATTCGCGGTGGATAAGGGGATCCCAGCCAGGCGGACGCCAGTGGAGATCCAGGTGACAGTGTTGGATGTTAATGACAACCCGCCTGTGTTTGAGCGGGATGAGTTTGACATCTTTGTGGAGGAGAACAGCCCCATTGGGCTGGTGGTGGCCCGGATCACTGCCACTGACCCTGACGAGGGCACCAATGCCCAGATCATGTACCAGATTGTGGAGGGCAACATCCCAGAGGTCTTTCAGCTAGATATCTTCTCTGGAGAGCTCACCGCCCTGGCTGACCTGGACTATGAGACCAAGGCCGAATACATCATGGTGGTCCAGGCAACTTCAGCACCACTGGTTAGTCGGGCCACCATCCACGTGCTCCTGCGTGACACCAACGACAACAGCCCCCAGCTCAAGAACTTTGAGATCCTCTTCAACAACTACATCACCAGCCGTTCCAGCAGCTTCCCTGGGGGCGTCATCGGCCGCATCCCTGCCCATGACCCTGATGTCTCTGACCACCTCACTTATGCGTTTGAGCAGGGCAATGAGCTCAACCTCGTGCTGCTGGACCCGCACAGTGGGGATCTGCGCCTCAGCCCAGCCCTGGACAGCAACCGCCCACTTGAAGCCGTCATGAGGGTGTCTGTCTCTGGTAAGACCCCCACCCGTGGAAGGGCTCCCCCCTGCAGGGGGAGGTGAGTGAGGTTTGTGGGTACATTGACCTCTATTTCTGCATGGAAGTGAGGTGTTATGGGGTCTCACTACCCTATTTTGGCTACCCCCACCCTCCAGGTCAGAAGGAATGATGTGTTGTGGGGTCGCACCACCCCACTGAGGTGTTTTGGAGTTCCACCACTCCATCCTGGTTGCCTCCACCCTCCAGATCCAGGGGAGGGGAGATAATGGGATGCTGTGCCCCCCTCACATCCCCGACATCTAAGCTGGAGGTCATTGGGGTCCCTAGCAACCCCTTTGGTTTCCCCACCCTCCTGGGCTGTCCAGAGGTGGTCCTGGCACTTCTCTGTGTGTCACCGGGCAGAGTGGGGCAGACCCCACTGCAGGTGTTGGGGGAGCAGAGGCTGGTGTGTGGCAGTGGGGTGCTGGTACCCTTGGGGGCTTGTTATGGGGGTCTGATGGGTAAATCTGGGAAGGCTCAGGGTGCAGTGTAGTACTGGGGCAGTCCTAGCACCACAGTGTTTGTGTTTCCAGGAGACTCAACTTGAATTAATTCGGGGCAGGAGACACAGGGCCTGGTGTGTGTATTTGAGGGGGCGCCCTGACCTCTACTGAGAGGTCCCAAAACCCAGTTTGTGGAGAGGTCGCAAGATAAGGGGGGTTGTGCCATCAGTTGTCAGCACCATTTGGGTGGTGGGGTGTCCAGGAGGTGCTTCTGGAGGATGGGGGTCACCCATCAACATCTCCTTGGTCACTCCCAGGTTGGGGGAAACTGGGTCACAGGCCATGCCCGATGTCCATTTTCCCCAGCCTCATGGCCTCCATTGCACTCCAGCTTCCCCTTGCCAGAGTCCCTGCTCTGGCCACACAATGTAGGGGGCTCAGGGCACAAAGGGTGGGGGCAGGGAGTTCCCCGTGCCCCTCCTTCCCCCACAAGTGCAGGGACAGGCGGGAGGGAAACAAAAGGTCCAGCCATAGCTGGGCCCTTGTGGCCGCAGCCATGGCAACCTTCTCCCCCCTGCTGGCTACTGGCCACCAGTCACTGACCATGGGCCACTGGACAGCCCTGACCTCTGCTGCTCCCCCTCAGTACCCCCTTCTGCCTGCTTGGCCCCCCACCTGTCCCTGTGCTCCCTTCATCCGTCTGCCTGCTCCTCATCTTTCCTGCATCCTGCTATCCTCGGCCAGGGGGAGGACAAAGAGGAGGAGGAGGAGGAGAAGGGTGGGTGCCCCAGTGCTTAGCAGAAATTTTGCTCCCCCAGCCCCACAACCAACACCAACCCCATAACCAGCACCAGCCTCATAACCAGACCCAAACCCTTAACCAACACCATCCCCATACCAGCCCCAGCCCCAGAAACCAGCCAGTAACCAACCCCATAACCAGTGCTGGCTCCATAACCAGCCTCAGCCTCATAGACAGAACCAGCCCCGTAACCAGCCCCAACCCCATAACTAACCACCAGCCCCATTCAGATGCCATAGTGTCCAAGAAGGATGGGCACCCATGACACACACTGTCCCCATTCCCTGGTCGCCAGGCAGAATGGGCATCCACAACCAGCACCAGCCCAATAACCAGTGCTGTCCCCATTCAGTAGTTGCCAGATGGGACAGGAGCCTTGTAACCAGTTCCAGCCCCATTGCTAACAGCATCCCCATTCCACTGTCCCTACCCTGTGATGGCCAGGTGGGATGGGCAACCCCATAACCAGCAGCAACCCTATAACCATCACTGTCTCCATTCCCTGGTGGCTGAGCAGGAAAGGTCCCCCATAACATGCACTGTCCCCACCTGACTGTCCCCATTCCATTCTGGTCAAGCGGGATGGGCACCTCATAGCCGGTATTGTCCCCATTCCACAGTGGCTACATGGCCAGTGCTGTCCCCATTCTATGGTGGCCAAACAGGTCAAGCCCCAGAGCACCGTCCCCATCCAACAGCAGCTGATTCGGTTGGTTGCCCCGTATCCAGCACTATTCCCATCCCACCATCCTTTTCCAGAGTTGTCCACTTCTGTCATTGAGCCCCTCCTTTGTCCTCCCTTTGTCCCCAGATGGCGTTCACAGCGCAACAGCGCAGTGCATACTGCGCGTGACGGTGATCACAGATGAGATGCTCAGCAACAGCATCACCCTGCGTTTGGCCGACATGTCCCAGGAGCGCTTCTTGTCCCCCCTGCTCAGTCGCTTCCTGGAGGGGGTGGCCTCTGTCCTGGCCACTCCCCGCCACCGCGTCGTCCTCTTCAACATCCAGACGGACACAGACGTGGGGCCGGCGCGGATCCTCAATGTCAGCCTCTCGGCACTGCTGCCAGCGGCGGTGCCGGGCGCGTCGCGATTCTTCTCGTCGGAGGAGCTGCAGGAGCGGCTGTACCTTAACCGGTCGCTCCTGGCGGCCACCACGGCCCAGCGCGTCCTGCCCTTCGATGACAACGTGTGTCTGCGTGAGCCCTGCGAGAACTACATGCGCTGCGTCTCTGTTCTGCAGTTCGACAGCTCTGCGCCCTTCCTCGCCTCCGACACCATCCTTTTTCGCCCCATCCACCCCGTGACGGGCCTGCGCTGCCGCTGCCCGCCTGGCTTCACCGGTGACTACTGCGAGACCGAGATTGACCTCTGCTACTCCAGCCCCTGTGGCAGCAACGGGCGGTGCCGGAGCCGTGAGGGTGGATACACCTGCGAGTGCCATGAAGACTTCACTGGTTAGAGCCACTGGCCAGCCCCTCCTCATAGTGTCCATTCTCATCTTTCCTCATCCAACTCCTCTTCAGCCCTCCCTCCCTCCCTCCCTCCCTCTGCAGGTGGACTGGTGGCACTGGGACAATGGGGCCCTACCCCCACCCTGGGACTCCAGCCCCCACGGGACCCCCTAATGGGGGGTGCCAGCCAGGGAGGGGAGGGGATGTGAGAGGAGGGGGTGTCGGTGGGTTTCCATGGCAATGGGAGGTGGTTGCCATGGTGATAGAGCTGGGGATAAAGATACTGGGGGGGGGAAGGGGAGGGGATCCCCACCCCCCGTTTTGAGGATGCTGGTGCCATTGGGGTATCATACAGGGGAGCCCTGCAAGCTGAGCACATGGAGGGGCCACTCTGGGTTTGATGGGGAGGTGTGGGAGGAAATGGGACTCCTCGTCCCAGTTTTGGGGTTCTGGATGTCACACAGGGGAGCACTGTGAGCTGAGTGCCCGGGTGGGCCGCTGCACGCCGGGAGTCTGCCGGAATGGAGGCACCTGCCTGAACCTGCTGGTGGGGGGATTCCGGTGCCAGTGTCCCCCTGGGCACTATGAGAAACCCTTCTGCACCATGAGCACCCGCAGCTTTCCCCCACGCTCCTTCCTCACCTTTCGTGGGCTCCGCCAGCGCTTCCACTTTACCCTTGGCCTCACGTGAGCCTGGGGAATCTGGGGAGGTGGCGGGTGATGTGTGCTCCCGTGGGTGTCACTTGGGGTGTGGGGTAGGTAATGATGGTTGCTGTGTTGGCATGAGATGAGGTGATGGAGTGTGAGGTAATGGGTGTCTTGTGGGCACTGGGAGGGTGGGTGGGTGCCCCCATTGGCATCATTTGGGGTGTGGAGTGGTGGGTGTCTCAAGGGCATCAGATGGGGTGGGAATGTCCCATTGGCATCATCTGGGATGGATAGTTATTGGTGCCCCATTGGCATCATATGGGCTGTGGGGTGATTGGGTGTGGGGTGATAGGTACCCTGAGGGCACAGGGTGGGAGCAAAGGGTGTGGATGACCCCTTGGCATGGGGGGCGGCAAGGTGGGGGGCACCTTGTGGGGGCAGGGGCTGATGGATATCAGCTTCTCACGGTGGGTACAAGGTCGGGGGGCAGGGAGTGAGGGGTGTGCCTCAGGGGCACGTCAGGGTCAGGGGGTCATGAGCACCCGCAGCTTTCCCCCGCGCTCCTTCCTCACCTTTCATGGGCTCTGCCAGCGCTGGAGAGTGCCAGGGAGGCACGGTGGGACTGGGGGGGTATTTGGGCACCCCTGGCACTTGTGTCCCCCAGGTTTGCCACACAGGAGCGGGACGGGCTCCTGCTGTATAACGGGCGCTTCAACGAGCGGCATGACTTTGTAGCACTGGAGATTGTGGATGAGCAGCTGCAGCTCACCTTCTCAGCAGGTATGCACTGCCCCTGCCATGCCCTGGCACCACACCCTTGCACCCTTGTGGGCACTGTATTCTTCACTGCATCCCTCATTTGATCCCAGAGATCCCATCCTGGCACTACTTGGCACTGCATCCTGGGCATCGTATTCCCAGCCTTGCATCTCCCATTGCATTCCTCATTGCATTCCTCATTGCATTCCTCATTGCATTCCTCACTGCATCCCTGGCCTGCCATTCTTGGCGCTGCCTGACACTGCATCCTCGGTATCCCATCCCTGATACTGCATCCCTGTCACTGCATCCTGGACATCCCATTGCTAGCACTGCATCCCTTGCATCCCCCAACACTGCATCCCTGGCACTGCGTCCTGGGCATCCCATCCCTGGCACTGCCCCCACTCCCTGATGCTGTGCCTACAGGTGAGACCACCACCACAGTGTCACCCTTCGTGCCAGGAGGTGTCAGCGATGGGCAGTGGCACCGGGTGCAGCTGCACTACTACAACAAGGTGGGGGAATGAGGGGCATGGGGGGGCACAGTGTGTGGGGAGTGTTTGGGGCAGACAGAGGAAGGGAAGATGGATGTGAAGGGTGGGGAAATAGAGAGATGGAGGGGATCAGGTAGGGGGTTTGGGGCACCTAAAGGACCTCTAAGGGATGTTCCCACCCGTGGGGGTCCCAAGGGATGGGAGATGGAGGAGGATGAAGGAGTGGAGGGGAAGTGTGTGTTGGATGGATGAGGAGAGAGGAGATTTGAGGGACTCCGAGGGATCCTCAAGAGCTGTCCCTGTCCATGAGGACCCCAAGGGACCCTCACCCACTTCCTCACCCATTGGCCCCCCAAGGAACCCCACCTCCCTTCCTCACCTGTGGGGACCCCCAAGGAATTGGGATGGGGGCATGGAGGAAAAGGAGGTCAAAAGGATGGTGGCTTAGGGGGGATGAAGGGGACCGCTGAGGGGTTTAAGGAGGGCTGAAGGAATGGAGGGGAATGTTGGAGGGTGTAAAGGGTGGGGGGCTAGTGGGCTGGAGGGACACGGGAGCCTGGTGAGAGTTGAGGGGGCAGGGGGAGGATGAGGAGTGGGACAAAGGCTGCAGAATGGGGGTCCTGGGCCCCCCCGCCTGATGTGGGGCCCCCCAGCCGGTTGTGGGGCACTCGGGGGTCCCGCAGGGCCCCTCAGAGGAGAAGGTGGCTGTGGTGACTGTGGACGACTGTGACACAGCCATGGCCCTGCGCTTCGGGCTCCACCTTGGCAACTACTCCTGCGCTGCCCAGGGCACCCAGACTGGCAGCAAGAAGTGAGGAGGGCCTGGGGATCCCATGGGTGGGCGTCCCTTGGGGTACCCATAGAGGGGTCCCTTGGAGGTGAATGGTCCCTATGGGTGAGATACCTTTGGAATCCTCACTGGTGAGAAGTCCCTTGGGGGTCGTGGAGCCCTGTGTTTGGGGGTTCACTGGAGGTCCCCATGGGTTGGGGGTGTTCTCTTGGGGTCCCCATGCGCTGGGGGGGTGGGGAGTCCTTTGGGAGTCTGTTGAGTTCCCCGTGGGGGAACACCCCTCGGGTAGTCCCTCAGGTCCCCAGAGGTTTTGTGGTGAGTGGATGTTGTTTGGGGTTCCCTTGTGACTCTTATGGGATGGGGGGTGGCTGGGTGTCCCTTGGGGCTCCCTCGGGGTCCCCATGGGTTGTGGGATCCCTCGAGGGTCTCTTGAGTCCCCAAGGTGATGGTGGGCTCTTCAGGTCACTGGACCTGACGGGGCCACTGCTGCTGGGGGGCGTCCCAACGCTGCCCGAGAGTTTCCCGATCCGCAGCCGGCACTTTGTGGGGTGCATGCGACACCTCCACATTGACCAGCGCCCTGTGGACATGGCAGCCTTCATTGCTAACAACGGCACCCTGCCCGGTGGGCTCCAGGGCCGGGAGAGCGGGCAGGGGCTGGGGAGGCCGTGCTCCTTCGAGCAGAAGGAGATGGGGTGTGGGGTTAAGGGGTACCTGAGCAGTGGGGCTATGTCCCCTGAATAATGGCAGGGGGTTCCAGGGCTGGAGGGATGGATGTGAGTCCAGGGGGCATGGGGGATGCTGTGCCCCCTGAGTGTGGGATGGGAAGTTAGGGAGTGCAGGTGTGGGTTCGGGGGTACCAGAGCTATGGGGCTGTGCCCCCTGGGTGTGGGGAGAGGGTGCCAGGGTAATGGGGCTGGATGGGGGGTCCAGGGTACACAGGGCAGAGCTGTGCCCCCTGAGTGTGGAGACGGGGTGTGAGGGACATTGGGCTGGAGAGAGGTCCAGGGAACGGGCTGGGGGTTCTGTGCCCCAAGGTGTGGGATGGGAAGTCAGGGAGTGCAGGTTTGAGTTCAGGGTTGCCAGGGCCATGGGGCTGTGCCCCTAGGGTGTGAGGTATAGAGTAGGGGTTGCTGGGGCTTGGAGGCTGGCTGGAGGCCCCAGTCTGGGCAGTGCTTGGGGGTCTCTATGTCCCATGGGTGTGGGGAGGGGGTGCCAGGCTCATGGGGCTGGATGTGGGTCCAGGGACGTGGTGGTAGGGCATTCTGTGTCCCCTGGTTGTGCGGTGGGGGCTGAGGGGCTGCCAGGGCCATCAAGCTGGAGTGGGTGGCACAGACAAGACTGTGTTCTCTGGGAGTGAGGAGATGCTGAGACTTGGGGGCTGGATGGGGCTGTATCCCCTTGGGGGTGGGGTTGGGATGTGGGGTAGGGGGGTCAGGAGGTACTTGGACCGTGGGGTTGAATAAGGGTTCAAGGATGTGGGGGTGTCTGTGCCCCATGGGGCCAGGGGTCCCAGGTCATGTGTGGCATGTGACCCCTGTGCCCCCTCCCAGGTTGTCCCCCCAAGAAGACCCTCTGTGACACCAACACATGCCACAACGGTGGCACCTGTGTGCACGAGTGGGGGGGGTTCAGCTGCCGCTGCCCGCTGGGCTTTGGGGGAAAAACCTGCCAGGACGGTACTGAGGGCCTGGGGGGACAGTGTGGTGGGACTGTGTGGGGTCCATAGGCTTGTTGTGGGTGCGTGGGGGGACATGGGGAGGGTCTCTGGGTGGGTGTGAGGGCTGTGGGAAGGGGGTGAAGGGCATCCCCACATGTGTTTGAGGGTCCATGGAGTTGTTGTGGGTTCCTGAGGGGGTATGGGGGATCCGTGGGTGGATGCAGGAGATCTGTGGGAGGGTGCGTTGGCATCTGTGGGGTGTGCAAGGGGTCACCAGGTGGGTGCTGGGGATCCAAGAGTGCATATATGAGAGGCTGTGTGGGGTTGTGGGGGGTCCTGGGTGGGGTGCTGGGAGTCCATGGGCAGGCGTGGGTGGTCTGTACAGGGGGGCATGTGTCCGCTTCGCGACGTGGGGGGCCCTGGGGTGGGCTTGGGGGAGCTCTGTGGGCGTTGCCCCCTGTCCCACGTGCGTGCCCCGCAGAGATGGCGGGCCCGCAGCGGTTCGTGGGCAGCAGCTGCGTGGCCTGGAACGGGCTGGCGCTGCCTCTCTCCCTGCCCTGGCCGGTCCGCATCATGTTCCGCACCCGGCACCCGCGTGGGGTTCTGCTGCGGGCGGGGGCTGGAGGTCGCCTAACCCTCATCCTGCAGGTGAGCACGGGGAAATCGAATAGGGGAGTTTTCCTGAGGAAAGTGCCGGGGAGGAGGGGTGGTTGCCCCGGGTGAGTTACTGATGTGGGTAGGGGTCGTTGCCACAGGAGGTATTGTTTTTGGTGTCATTGGCATAGGGGACATTGCCCTGGGCGGGTATTGTCTTGAGCAGGGGTATAGGGGGCTTGGCACTGGGGCAGTGCCAGGGGTTGTTGCTCTAAGGGTGGGGGGATTTTGGCATTACTGGCATTGGGGAGTTGTTGGCACAGGGTTTATTACCCTGAGGGAGCCATTGCTGTAGGGGGGTCATTGGAATAGGAGGTATTGCCTGGTATATATGGCCACGGGGAGGTAGTGGCGTGGGGGGTTGGAATAGGGGAGTTACTCTGAGAGAAGTGCCAGGGGAGGACTGCCCTGGAGGGGGTCTTTTGGCATCGGAGGTATTGCCATGGGGGGGGTGTATTGCTGGGGTGGGGGCAACACTGCAAGGGGGTGCCACCCCTCGAGGGGGCATTAGCCAGGGGGGTGTGTTACTGTCCCAGAGTGGAACAATTCAGTATTTCCCGGTGGGCAGTGCCTGGTGCCCACCAGAGTTTTGGGATTCTTGACATGTCTACCCCCTCACAGCTGAGCGAGGGGCAGGTGGAGGCTGGTGCCTGGCAAGGAGGGGCACGTTTGGCTACCCTGCGTCTGCCCCAGGCCAAAGTCAATGATGGTGCCTGGCACCACGTGGAGCTGGAACTGCGGGGGGGCTCTGGCCGCAACCCCCCCACCACCCTCCTCCTCCTCACCCTCGACTATGGCCGCCACCAGGTATGGGGAGAATGAGGCACAGGGGAGCATCCACTCTGATGATCCCCAGGTGCCACCATGGCACCCCGTGTGGCACCTCAAGGCACCCACAGGAGTCTGTGCCCCCCAGGCAGTGGGCAATGTCCCTGGAGAGCTGCAGGGACTGCGGCTGCGCACGCTGAGCCTCGGGGGGCTGCTGGGGGACAGTGGCACTGTGGCAGAGGGGTTCCAGGGGTGCCTGCAGGTATGGAAGTGTGGGCATAGAGGGTGTGGGGAGCATAGGGTGGCAGGTGTAGGGGTGGGGGGTTGGCTTGGGGATGTGGAAGAGGGGGTAAAGGCATGGTCACAAATGTGAGGGTGACACAGGGACATGGACACAGGGACCTGGCATGGGGCTTGGGGAAGTGGGCACAGATAGTTTGGGATGTGGCAGAGGGTGAGAACAGGGCACAATGAAGCAGGGCCTTGCCTTGGGGATGGGGATGGGGATGTGGGCATGATGAAGAGGGGCACAGGGACATGGGTACAGTGCCTGGGGACCTGGCCCAGGGCTTGGGGACATGGGCCCGGGGCTTGGGGATGTGGCATGGGTTGGGGACAGGGAACAATGAAGCCAGGCACAGGGCTTGTGGACATGCTTATGATGAAGGCACGCATAGGGACACTGGGACATGTGCACAGGGGTTGGGGACATGGGCACAATGGGAGGGAGCACAAGCACACAGGCACAGTGCTTGGGGACATGGCATAAGGAGTGGAGATGTGGGCATGATGAAGGACAGCACAAGGACATTGGGACATGGGCACAGGGATGGAGGCATGGGGTTTGGGAATGTGACACAGAGAATTGGGAACATGGGCAGGATGGAGAAAGGCACAGGGATGTGGTTACAGGGAGTTGGCACAGGACAAGGAGACATGGGCTGTGTGGGCAGGGGGACAATGAGGATGCACTGGGTACTATGGGCATAGTGACATGGGGCACAGGGACATCGCCCTAGGGCCTGGGCAGGATGGGGACATAGCCGTGGGGATATGGGTGTGACTGAGGAGGTTATGGGTAGTACAAAGAGTGCTGAAGCACCAAGAGGTGATGCGACTGGGGATGGGGGCTGGCGTGACATAGTGGGTGCTGGTGTGGGGTTCGGGGAGTCGTGTTGTGGGGACAGATTGAACAGGATGACACAAAAAGTCCTGGGTGGTAGTGAGGGGCATTGAGGCTGGGCATGGCACTGGGGAAGGAGGGGTCATGGTGGCTGGGGCATCACTGAAGTCACTGACAGGTGACCCTGCGCAGGGAAGTTGGGGTGGGGTCGGAGGGTGTGCCAGCTTAATGAGGGATCACTGCCTCAGAGTGTCACCGAGTGGTGCTGAGTTTGGTGCTGAGCTATGATGACAGGTGACAGGGGGAAACTGAGGAGGGGGTGACACTGTAGGGTGGTCCAGGTTGTCCTGGGGTGTCCTGTGTTGTGGCAGGGACACTGAGGTAGGGATGACAGTTGGGCAGGGGGTTTTAGGGTGGCATGGTGACAGGTGTGGAGGTGAGGTCACACTGATGGCGACACCGTGCAGGGAGTTCTCATGGAGTCTTCAGGGAGTGATGAGGGAAGCGGAGGCATGGAGTGGAGTGTGTTGGGGGGTCCAAGGTGGCTTGGGAGGGAATTTAATGAGGGCATTGATGGGTGACCCTGCAGGGCCTGCGTGTTGGGGACCATGTGGTGACTGCGGGCACCTTGAGCCTGGCACAGGCAGTGCTGGTGAACGTGGAGGGGGGCTGTGCCCTGCCTGATCCCTGTGACTCAGGGCCCTGCCCCCCCAACAGCTACTGCAGCGATGACTGGGACAGTTTCTCATGTCGCTGCCACCCTGGTGAGCATGGACTCCCCAGACCCCTGACACCCTCACAACACACCCCAGACATCCCCCAACACTGGGCACTGAAAACCCCTGTAACACACCCCTCTGCCACTCCACTGAATGGGGACACTGTCAGACCCCTGATATCCCCCAATAGCCCCCCAACACTCCCTGACACCTTCCCAACACTGCCCAACACCCCCGGGATGCTGGCACCCCTGTGACACACCTGTGACACCCCTCATTTCTGTGCCTTTGAGTGGAGACCCCCTGACAACCCCTGACATCCCCTGACACCCTGTGGGACACTGACACCACTGAGACACCCCTGTGACACCCCCTACTGCTACCCTGGTAAGCAGAGACCCCCCTGGAACTCCTGACAAGTCCCAACACTCCCTGAGACGCTGCCATCCCTGTTGTCACAGGGGTGACACTGCCATCCCATGGCAGTGTCACCACCATGAGTGGAGACGCCCTGCTACCTCCTGACAACCCTGAGATACTGCCATCCCCAGCACTGCCACCTGTGACACATTGCCCCAACAACACTACCTTTTCTGGGTACCACCAATCCATCCCTGTCACCAGGGCAGTGCCACTCCCCTGTCACTGTCACCTGGACACTGCCACCCCTATCACTGTCCCCAAGGCACTGCCACCCTCCCTTGTCACTGCCACTCCTTATCACTGTCACCCCTGGGGACTACCCCTCACCCCCATCCCTGTCCCCCATCACTCTACCCTCTTGTTGTCCCCAACCCTTTCCTGTGCCCAGGGTACTTCGGTGACAGCTGTGTCAGTGCCTGTGCCCTGGATCCCTGTGAGCCTCCGGGCACCTGTACCCGCCGCCCAGGCACGGGCCCTGGCTATGCCTGTCACTGTCCCCCGGGCACCTTTGGGACCCTCTGCCAGCACCGGTTGGTGACACTGGGGGGCACATGCATGTGCCAGGGGGACACAGAGCACCCAGGGGGAGGGGGGACACTGTGAGGGACAGTGGGGGCAGGGGCTGGGGTGAGAGGAGGGTGGGCATATGGGGCAGGGTGGGTGTGTAAGGGTCATAGTGCACATGCAAGAGCTGTGGTGAGTATGCAAGGGATGGAAAGTGGTACTGTGGGTGTAGAAGTGGTACAGTGGAGGTGCAAGGGGCACTGGGGGTACAGGTGGCACTGTGAGGGTACAAGCGGCCATGTGGGTATGCAAGGGACAGTGTGGGTGTACAAGGGACCATGTGAGTGTATGAGTGGCATTGTGGGGGTATCCTGGCACGGTGCCCGAGTGCCAGCTCCAGTGTCCCCAGGGAGGCGCAGCCATGTCCGCGGGGATGGTGGGGGCACCCCACGTGCGGCCCCTGCAGCTGCGATGTCACCCACGGCTTCAACCCAGACTGTAACAAAACCACGGGCGAGTGTCGCTGCAAGGTGGGACCTGCCAGCCTTTGTCACCACCCCTGCCAACCTCTGCCATCCTCCTGTCACCCCTCTGTTGCCTCCTGCCACCCTGCTGTCATCCTGTCACCTCCCTGTCCCCCCCGATCATGCCCCCAGTCAACCCCCCCAGTCACCTCCCTGCCACCTCCCGGTAACCCCCTGTCAGCCCCATGTCACCCCATCCCCGTGCCTGCAGTGACCCTGTGTCCCCCCAGGACAACCACTACCGCCCGCCAGGAGAGGACACATGCCACCCCTGTGAGTGTTACCCCACTGGGTCACTGTCGCGCCGCTGTGATGCCAACACTGGACAGTGTCCCTGCAAAGCTGGTGTCATTGGCCGCCATTGTGACCGCTGTGACAACCCCTTTGCTGAGGTGACAGCCAGTGGCTGTGAAGGTGGGGGACTGTCAACTTGTGTCACCTTGTGCCACCCTGAGTGCCTACTGTCACCCTCCTGTCACCCTCCATTACTGTCTGTCACCTTGTGTCACCCTGTGTCACCCTGTGTCATCCTGTGTCACCCTGAGTGCCAGTGACCAGCTACTACTGTCACTCCGCTGTCACCCTGCTGACCCCATTGTCACATTATGTCACCTTGTGTCACCCCACTGTCATTCTGTGTCACACTGGTGTTATCCTGTACACCACCGTACACCACCCTGTGCTATCCTGATGCCCGCTGTTCTGCCACAGTTGTCACCCTGGGTGCCAGGGAATGCCACTGTCACCCTGTATCACCCTGTGTCACTCTGCTTTGCCTTGTTGCAACCCTGTGTCATTATGAGTGACAGTGACTGGGTGGTACTGTTACCCTGCTGTCACCCTGTGCTACTCTGCATCACTGCATTGTCATTTTGTGTCAACTGGTGTCACCTTGCTGTCACCCTGGCTGTTGGAAACAGAATTCCGCCAGCACCTTGGTTGTTGGTGTAATCCCACTGACACCTTGTGTCACGCTGCTATCACACTGCTGTCACCCTGTGCCACTATGTCACCCTACTTTCACCCTCTGTTATCCTTTTGTCACCCTGCTCCACCACTGCTGTCACCCTGCTGTTAGCCTGTGTCACCCTGTGTCACCCTGGGTTCCAGTGACCAGGTGCCACTGCCACCCTACTGTCACACTGTGCCACCCTGTGTCCCCCATTTTGATGCCCTGTTGTGTCCCGCAGTGAACTATGACAGCTGTCCCCGGGCCATTGAGGCCAACATCTGGTGGCCCCGCACTCGGTTTGGGCTGCCAGCTGCAGCCCCCTGCCCCAAGGGCTCTGTTGGTACGTGGGGACGTGGGGACAGGGCGGGGGTGGCACTGGGCACACTGCCAGAATGGGGCTGGGGGTGACACAGTGGTGACATCACTGGGATGGGGCTGAGAGGGGTTGACATCACGGCGACATCGCTTGGGTGGTACAGGGAGCTGACACTGTGATTGCACTGCTGAGACACGGTAGGGAGAGGGGACACCATGGTGTCACTTCAGGGTGGTGATACGGTGGTGGCACTGCTGCAATGGGATGTTGACACCGGCGGGACAGAGCTGGGGTGTGTCCTGGTGGTGGCATGGTTGGATGGAGCTGGGGTGGAGTGGCACCATGGGGCTTCACTGGGACAAGGCAAGGGGGTGATGCTGTAGTGGCACTATTGGGTTGGCACAGGGAGGTGACACTATGGTGGCACTGCTAGGATGGGTTAGGGGTAGTGATACCTTGGTGGCACTACCAAGATGGGAGTGGGGGTGACATGAGTGTGGACCTGTTGAGATGAGGCTGGGGCTGCCACTGTGCTGTCAGTGCAGAGAGTGTGACACTGGTGGCATCACTGGGACAGGACTGGTGGCTGTCACAGTGGTGGCACTGGGGGTAGCACAGAAGTGTGACACTGCGGTGGCACAGCTGGGACAAGGCTGGGGTACCACTGCAGGGTGGAGCAGAAGTGTGGCACTGGTGGCATGCAGTGAGTTGAGGCTGCCCCATTGTCCCAAGGTGCACTCACTGTCCCCATCCCATAGGCACGGCACTGCGCCACTGTGATGAGCACAAGGGCTGGCTGCCCCCCAATCTCTTCAACTGCAGCGCACTGGCCTTTGCTGCCCTTCGCCCCTGGGTGAGCTGGGGGAACACCAGCAACAGCCATGTGACAGTGCCACTGGGGCTCCCTTGACTCTGTGTGTCGCCCCCCAAGGTGGAGCAGCTGGTGGGCAACGAGTCACGGTGGGATGCAGGGCAGTCCCGGCGTGTGGCGCTGGCACTGCGTGAAGCAATGCGTGAGGCCCATGGGTACTTCGGCAGTGATGTGCACCTGGCATACCAGCTGGCAGGAGCCCTGCTGCGCCATGAAAGCCACCAGCGTGGCTTCCACCTCGCTGCCACCCAGGACGTGCACTTCACTGAGGTGGGCATGAGGTCACAGGGATGGGGACACGCCCAAAGGGGGAACGAGCCAAACGGAAAAGAGGTTGGGATGATCAGCACCCCCATGGGGAAGGATGTGGGTGCATGAGCCCAGACACCGGAATGATGGGCACTCTTGTGGGGAGGGGGATTGGGGCAGAAGGGCCAGGAGTGACAGGCTCCCACCTATGGAGGCAGAAGAGCAGACACCCGGGTGACGGGCACTGGGGAGAGAGGTTGGAGTTATGGGGACCCTTGTGGGGAGGGTCATATTGGGGCAGAAGGTCAAACACTGGGGTGATGGGCACCTACATAGAGAGGGGGGAGGTGGTGCAGGAACCTGGCTGCCATGCTGGGAAGGGTATTGGTGAGGGAGCCTATCACCAGGGTGATGCACCACCCACCTAGAGAGGAATGGTGGTGTAGGAGGTCTGATGCCAGGGTGGTGAGCACCCCTGAGCAGCGGGTGTTGGTGTGGCTCAGGGTGCACCCTCAACTTTGTGGGGGTATGGCACCCCTGTTCCCCACTGTCGGTGCCAGGGTCACAGAGTCCTGCAGGGGAGGTTAGGGGCCTCCTGCCCAGACCCTAGAGTGCCAGCTTCTAGTGCCACTACCACTGCCTTGCCCCCAGAACCTGCTGCGGGTAGGCAGTGCGCTGCTGGACATGGGGAACAAGCGACACTGGGAGCTGATCCAGCAGACGGAGGGTGGCACAGCCCAGCTGCTGCAGCACTTCGAGGAGTACGCACGAGCCCTGGCACGGAATATGCCCCAGACTTACCTCAGCCCATTCACCATTGTCACCCCTAACATCGGTCAGTGGGGACACGCATGGCTGGAGGGCTGTCAGAGGGGTATCTGCCTGGGAACATAGGCATGCTGGGAACATGTGTGTGCCTGGGGACACACATGTGCCTTTGGTGTGGTGCTGGGGACGTGGGCATGGATGTGCCCAGGGGATGTATGTGCTGGGGATATGGACATGTGTGTGCCTGGGGACATGCGTGTGCTCAGGGGGTGTGTGTGTGTTGGGGGTGTGGATTCATGTCTGGGAACACAAACGTTTATATAGCTGGCATATGTGTGTGCCTGGGGACATGTGTGTGCACAAGGACACATGCTGGGAGCATGCCTGCATGTGTGACTTGTACCTGGGAACACATGTTGGTGACACGGACATTTGTGTAGCTGGGAAACATGTCCTGGGGAACATGGGCGTGCCTAGAGGCATGTGTGTGTCCCTGGCAATATGGGCTGTGGTCCGTGTGCCCTGGGGTCAGGGAGCGCTGGGTACTCGGGCTGTTGTGTTCTGTGTGTCTCGGCGTTGGTGGGTGCTGGGGTCCATGGCCCTGGGCTCAGTGGATGCTGGGCTTAGTGGGTGCTGGGGTCCATGTGCCTGCAGTTTGGTGGCTGCTGTATGGATTCATTGCTCTGGGGTTGTTCGATGTCGGGGTCAGTGCGTGCTGGGCTCAGTGGGTGGTGGAGTCTGTGTGCCACAGGATTGGTGGATGCCAGGATCTATGGTCACAGGGTCTGCATGCCCCAGGATCCATGCCTCTGGGGTTCATGGCTGCAGGGGTTGGTTTGTTCCTGGTTTGGTGTGCCCTGGGGTCAGTGGGTGCCAAGGTCTGGGTTCCCCAGGGTCAGTGGGTGCCAGGATTGGTGGGTGCTAGTGGTGGTATGTACTAGGCTTGGTGCGCCCCTGGATCAGTGAATGCTGGGGTTGGTATGCCCTGGGGTCGGTAGGTGCTGGGGTCTGTGTGCCTCAGGGCTGGTGGGTGCCATACCGTGCCGTGAGTGACGTCGTGTCACAGTGGTGTCAGTGGTGCGGCTGGACAAGAGCAGCTTTGTGGGTGCCCGCCTGCCACGCTATGAGGCGCTGCGGGGAGAGAAACTCCCAGACCTGGAGACGACCGTCATCCTGCCTGACAGCATCTTCTGGCCCCCCGAGGACAGGCGTGAGTCCAGGGCGTAGGGGTGACAGGGGTAGGGTTGGAGACCCATTTGCATCCATGGGGCTGGCGGGGCTCGGGGGGCCCCTTCTTTGACCATGGGGACATGGCACAGCTGGGCACCTTGGCTGGGGGCTGGCAGGGATGGGGGAACCCCAGAATGCCCATGGGCTGACAGGTGCCACCATGGGGACCCCAGTGTGGTCATGGGGCTGGCAAGGTTGGGACTCCAGGATGATACTGGCATGGCTGGGGACCCTGGTAAGGATGCAAGGACCAGGGATCCCAGGATGGCATCAGAGATCCTGATGTGGCTATGGCAGTGGGCAGGGTTGGGGACCCCTGGAGCTGGAAGTGTTGGGGGAACTTTGTTGTGGTCATTGGACTGGCAGAGTTGGGGACTCCAGGGTGGCCACGGGAACCCCAATGAAGTCTCAGAGCACCATGCCACCCCCTGCCCATGGCCCCCAGGCCCCTCAACTGGGCATGGGCAGGCACCACAGGGCACAGGTGGGCAGGAGGAGGAGGAGGATGAAGCAGGCGAAGAAGAGAAGGAGGAGGAGGCAGGGATGACTGTGGTGACCCGGCACAAGCGCCACCCATCCCTGGGTGAGGGCCAGGCCATCGCCAGCGTCATCATCTACCGTACCCTGGCCGGTCTCCTGCCCCAGCACTTCGACACCGACAAGCGCAGCCTCCGGTGCCACTGGGGATGGGGGCTTGGGAGGGCTGCGGGGGGCACATGGGGTGCCAGGGCAAAGCCGAGCATCTGGGGGGTATAGTGAAATGGGGACAGGGATGTCCAGAGGGATCCCAGGGGAGGGATGGGAAAGGTGACACATGGGGTGCCCAAGGTTGGGGGGGCACAGAGAGTGCCTGAAGATGGGGGGTAGAGCATTGGGGAGGTGGCTCGGGGGATGCCCAAGAATGGTGCCCATGGGGTGCCCAAAAAAGGTGGCGCAGGTGAGAAAGGGGTGCCCTCACAGTGTCTGTGTGGTGCCAGGGCACTCTGTGGCACCCAGGTGGGTTTTGGGGCACCTTGAACGGGCTCCCTGACACCAGTGCCTCCCAGGGTGCCCAAGCGCCCCGTCATCAACACACCAGTGGTGAGCATCAGTGTGCACACGGGGGACACGGATGGTGTGGGGGGCATGGGGACCCCCCAGGCACTGGCCAAGCCTGTCACCCTCCAGTTCCGGCTGTTGGAGACCCAGGAACGCTCCAAGCCCATCTGTGTCTTCTGGAACCACTCTCTGCGGTGAGGGCAGGGCAGGGGACACCCCAGGGGTGACAGGGACACCGTGGGGACACAGGGACATCCCGGAGGATAGGGACATGGGATTGGGCATGGGAACACCTTGGGGAAGATGGGAACACTCCAGAGGGACAAGGGATCTCCCCAAGGAGACAGGGGAGCTGGGGATAAGGACACCCAGGGGAACAGGGGATATCCCAGGGAATGCCCTGGGGGGATGGGGACATCTTGGGAAGTCAGGCACAGTATGGAGGGACACGAGATGCTGAGGTAAGAGGGGATATGGCACACACCAGGGGAACGGGAAACACCCTGGGGGGAGAGGGGCCATGGAAATGGGCACATCCCAGGGAAATGGGGACACCTCAGAGGGGACATGGAATGAGGACCAAGGAGATTGGGACACTCTGGAGGGACAGGGAGCATGAGGATGGGGACTTACCATGGAGACAGGGGACATAGTAACAGGAATAAGGACACCTTGAGGCAACAGGGGACATGGGAATAGGGACACCTTGGAGGGGACAGAGGACATCCTAAGGGAACAGGAACATGGGGATAGGGCAGAATGCATGTCTCAGTGTCCTTGTGGGTCATGGGTGAGTAACACGGGAACTGGACATGACTCGTGGGTGTCAGGGATAGGATGGGGTGGGTGTTCCCAAATGGAGGTGTGTTCCTGGGTGAGTGTCCCTGATGGGTGAGTGTCCCCAAGTGGCAGCAGTTGTCTCTGCTAGGTGGATGGATGTTCCAGTGGGTGGGTGGGTGTTGTCTGTGAATGTGTCTGGTGGGTGTGTGTCCCTCTGAGTGGGTGTCCCCAGTGCATGTGTCCCTGGTGGGTGTTCTGGGTTGGGTGCATGTCCCTGGGTAGGGGTGGATGTTCTTAGTGGGTGTCCCTGGTGCGTGTCCTCAGTGTGTGTGTGTGTGTGTTTGTCCCCGGTGGGTGTCCTGGCGGGTTTCCCAGCTTGTGTCACCTTGTGGTGCTGCGCAGGGCCGGCAGTGTAGGCGGCTGGTCAGCACGAGGCTGCGAAGTCGCCTTCCGCAACCAGAGCCACGTCAGCTGCCAGTGCCACCATCTGACCAGCTTTGCCGTCCTCATGGACATCTCCCGTCGAGAGGTGGGGACATAAAGGGACACGGAGGGGTGCATGAGGACATGGGGGCAGATGTGACACAGGGGACATGGAGGGACAGAGTGACCACGGGGCATGGAATTACCCTGGTATGGTAATGGAGGTGGATGGAGACACATCCAGAAACAGGGCATAGGGTGTCAGGTGGTGCCAGGCACAGAGGTGAGGCTTTAGGAACAGGGGCGGGGCTTTTGATAAAAGAGGAGGGACAGGGATAGGAGGGGCTTGGCAGAATGGGTGGGGCAGGGGCAGGGTGGAGGTTCGCACGCTCTTGGAGGCGGGACTGAGGGGAGTGGGTGGGGCTTAAGTGGGGTGGTGCTAAATCCAAGGGGTACGGCTAAATTCAGTGGGTGGAGCTCCCTTGGGGCGGAGCTAAGTGGGATGGGTTATGGCAGATCTGTTAGCACGCTCCCTCAGGGGCGGCTCCAGTTATCATGAATGAGATTCCAGTGGATGCAGCTGAGCAGGCTGGGCCAGTCGGTCTCCAAGGGGCAGAGCTGATGTGGGTGGGGTTACAAGAGGCGTGGCTGAGTGATGTTTTCAGGGCCTGTGGTGGCATAATGTGGGCAGGGTTTCCTGGGGCAGGGTTGAAAACTGGCTGGGCTGTAAAGAGATGTGGTCACTGCTGTGGGTGTGCTTTTAGGGGGCAGGGTCCAGTACTATAGTACTATAGTACTATAGGTGGGGTTGAAAGGGGCAAGGCTGAGGGATGGGGGTGGAATTTTGAGGGCTGGGTCTTAGTGGTATGGGAGAGATTTAAAAGGGTGGAGCTAACACAATGTGGGTGGGGTTTTGAGTGCCATGGTTGAAGTGCTGTGACCGGGGGTTAAAAAGGGTGGGGTTACCACGGGCAGGGCTGAATAATGTGAGCAGGCTTCCTATTGGGCTATGCATAGGGGGCAGGACTTCCCAGGCCCAAGGACTGATTGCTTTGTAAGGGGGGACCACGTCTCTGTTGATGGGGATGTCTGGAGGGGCACGCACACTGAGCACATGCCTGACATATGCTGATCCTGGTGCTGCAGAATGGGGAGGTGCTGCCGCTGGCAGCACTCACCTACGGCTCACTGTGCGTGGGGCTGGCGGGGCTGGCACTGGTGGTCCTGGCCCTGGGGACCTTGAGTCGGCTGCGTTCCAACCGCCACAGCATCCGCCGGCATGGCACAGCTTCACTGCTCCTTGCACAGCTTGTCTTCCTGCTTGGCATCAACCAGACCGATGTCCCGGTGTGTGGGTAAAGGGGGCCGGGAAAGGAGGGAAGAAGTGGGGATCACTGGGAAAGACTGGTTGGGTCAGATGATCTGCTGCCTTTGAAGTGTTTGAGTTGGTGGGGCTAAGGAGTGGGCACCGCCATGGTGGGCTGGGCCTAAGGGGTGGCATCTAAAAGACATGAGGACTGTAATGGGTGAAATCTGTTAAAGGGGTGGTGATGTCAGGGGGTGGGGTCTGTATAAAGGGGTGGGGCTTCCAAAGCAGTGGGGCTGAGGGGTAGATGTTATCAAAGGGGTTGGCTCTCAAGGGGGTGGGGCCCCATCAAAGAGGTGGGGCACTCAAGGAGCGAGGCCTATAAAAGGACTGGAACCTTTTAGAGGAATGTGACCTCAACAGGGGAATGACCTCTCAAGGGGGGTGGAGCTCGAGGGGTTGTGCATATGGTTGGACGGGTGGGGCTGTGGGCTGGCAGTGACAGGGTGGGTGCAGCTGGCGTGCACCGTGGTGGCCATCCTGCTGCAGTTCCTGTACCTGAGTGCGGTAGGCTGGGCACTGCTGGAGGCACTGCACCTGTACCGGCGCCGCAGTGAACCCCGTCATGTCGACCGTGGTCCCATGCGCTTCTACCACGTATTGGGCTGGGGACTGCCTGCTTTCATTACCGGTGAGCCCTGCTGTGAAACCCTGCTCTCATTCTAACCCCACACTCTGGACCGCTAGCTGCCTACCTCCACCTGGGGCAACACCTCCTGGTGGCTACACACCCCCTTTTAGGCTATGGTACTGCCACCTGAATATCTTTCCCCTAATCAATTTCATGCGTGGTGGGATCCTATTTCCATGTGTAACCCCATCCTCGGATGTATCTTTGCCAGCATAGCCACACCCCTGGATATAACCCCGCCTCCAATAGGATAGTCACGCCCAATCCAAAACAGCCCCACCTCAAGAGTTTACTTCCACCCTTAACCACCATAGCCACACCCAGATGGTTTTAGACACACACCCAGAGTCACAGCTCTGCCCTCATGTATGAGACCCAGTCCCCGAGATTTTAGACAGGCCCCTGGGTCCACACTCCTACCCTCATCCATCATAGCTCTGCCCCCAAATTTTCAGTCACACCCCCGGGGTCATAGCCCCCTTCCAAAGAGTATAACCCCGGCCCAATATTTTATCCGCACCACAGGAGTTTAGCCCCACCCTTATCCATCTTATCTCTCCCTCAAGAGCATCTTTCCCAATCTCTTCAATATGCCCCCAGGGCTATAGCCTTTCTCCATCAATCATAGTCAGATATTCTCCCAGGATCTTAGCCCTGCCCTCATCAGCATAACTCCACTCCAAGAGAATAGACCTGTAATAACCTCTTAGACAAGCCCCCAGTGCCATATCCCTGCTCTCATCAACACTGCCACATACCCAAGAGCTTAGACATACCTCATTTACATAGCGCTGTCTCTACCCAGCGTAGGCACACCCCCAAGAGCAGCACCTTCTTGTCAGCTCTGTGCCATCCACGAGCCATTCCATTCCCAGTCCTGCCATAGCTTCACTCTGTTTAGCCCCACCACTCCCACCTTAGCCCCCTGTCTCCTCTGACAGCCCCACCCACTGAATTGGCCCCGCCGTGATCTCTCCTTTGTAGGGCTGGCGGTGGGGCTGGACCCCGAGGGCTATGGGAACCCCGACTTCTGCTGGCTGGCCCTGCATGACAGCCTGGTGTGGAGCCTGGCTGGACCCTGTGCTGCTGCCCTCGCTGTGCGTATAGGGCTGGGGGCTGGGGAGGGCAGGGGACCCCATATCACCCTGCTCACTCCGTGCACCCCCAGGTCGGCATCTTCTTCCTGGTGCTGGCGGCCAGGGCCACCTGTGCCACCCCCCAGGGCTTCCAGAAAAAGGGCTCAGCGTGAGTCACCCAGGCGGGGTCACCCACGGGGGGCAGGGGACATGGTGGGGATGGGGTTGCCCAAGGAGGGCATGGGAGGTTGAGGCACCCATTGTGAGCACAGAGGGTTGGAGCACCCATAGAGGCTAGGGCGTGCTGGGGGCTAGGGGGCACCCATAGGGGACTGGCCTTTTGGGGAACCTGCAGAGGGCAAGGAGGCACAGGGTGGACTAGCATCCATGGGGGGCAGGAGAGTACTGGGGACTGGGCTGCCTATGAGGGGTAGGAGAGGATGGTGGGGCTGCGGCATCTATAGGAGCAGATGAACACAGGGCAGCCATGGGAAGGCAGAGGGGAATGGAGAGCAGTGAGGTACAGGGGGCTGGAGCCAATGGAGGGCATGGGAGGTTGCGGGACCTGTGGAGGGCAGGGGGGCATCAAGGGCAGAGTCACCTATGGGGGCCTCAGGGGTCAGGGGAGGTTGGGGCATCTAGAGGGGCAGGGGGGCACAGAGCAGCTATGGGGTGGCAGAAGGGCACTGGGGACAAGGGCACGGCATGCTGGGGTTAGGCTGGGCCCACAGGGAACAGGGGAGCTTAGGGGGCTGGAGCACCCAAGAATGGCGGAGTGGGTCAGGTAGGGGTTGGGGCATCTGGGCAGGGAGGGGGCTGTGAGGGGCTGGGGCAACCCCGGGGGATAGAAGTACAGAGGGCTTGTGACATGAGATGTCATTGGGGTGACACTGGCATGCTGTTGGGGTGCCCAGGTCTGGGGTGTGCACAGCTGCAGTCCTGCTGGCCATGCCCAGCCTGGCCTGGCTTCTGGCCCTGCTCTCAGTCAACAGTGACACGTTGCTCTGTCACTACCTGTTCGCCGCCTCCAACTGCCTCCAGGTCAGTGGGGACCACCTGAGACTCCACCCTTGGCACCCCCCCAAACACACACCCTGGGGACCTCCAGAACCACTGCCCCTGGGACTACCAAAGACTCCAGAACTCCAATGCCTCCCCCCCCGGGATCCCCAGAGACCCCAGAGCTCCCTGAACCTCACACCCTTGGGACCTCCAGAGTCCCACACCTATTTGTGGGGCACCCACCCAGTGGGCACAGAGAGGTCCTTTGCCATAGGCAGGACACTAATGGGAGGTACCCAGTGTGTATGGGGGCAGCTCAACCACTCCATGGTGCCCATGGGGGGGCACCCAGTGCATATGGGGGTCCCTCATCCTGTCTGTGATATCAGTGGGGGGCACCTAGTGGGTATGTGGGGAGACCCTCATTCTCTTTGAGGCGCCAATGGGATGCACCCAATCTGGATAGGGACCTGTCTGGGGTGCTGCTGGGATCCTCCCAGGCTGTTCACACCCTTCATTGTCTCCCCCCTGCCTCCTCTCTGCCCAGGGCCCCCTCATCTTCCTGTGCTGTGTGGTGCTGAGCAAGGAGGTGCGGAGGAGCCTCCGCCTGAGCTGTGCCCGCTGCCACCACCCACCACTGGCCACCAAGGCCACCCTGACCCCTGTGAGTGCTGGGGGACACGGGGGGTGCTGGGTAGCGAAGGGCAGCCCATGCCATGGCTATGACATTGCTGTGCCCTTGGCAGGCCTATGGCAGGGACAGCGCATACGTGGCAGGGCAGCTGTACCCGCCCCCAGGTGGTGGGTCCTCGGGGTCCCTGCACAGCACCGCACGCTCGGGCAAGAGCCACCACAGCTATATCCCATTCGTGCAGCGGTACTGGGCACAGGAGCTGGGGCATGGGTTTTTGTGGGGTCCTGGGCTGGTGTGGCAATGGGATGACAAGATGGAATGGTTATGGGATGGTGGGGTAACAGGCTGCTGGCGTGGTTGAGTGGTGGGTTGGTGGGGTGGCAGGATGGCATGGCATGGGGGTATTGGGATGGCAGGATGGTGTGTGGTGGGGTGACATGGTTGTGAGGGTGTTGGGATGGCTGGGTGGTGGGGCAATGGCATGGTTGCATGGCAGTACAGTGGCAGGATGGCATGCATTTGGAGTGGTGAGGTGGTAGGGTAGCGGGGTGGTGGCAGAGTGGGGTGTTGAGGGGGTGTCAGGATGAAGGGGTGGCAAGGGTAGGTGTCAGGGTGATGGATATGAGGGTGGTGGGTGTCAGTGGATATTGGCATGTCGGTGGGTGTTGGGTGTCAGTGGGTGGACATTGTGTTGGTGTCAGTCACTGGGTGACAGTGGATGGTAGGTGTTCGTGAGTGACGGTTGGGTCCTGATGAGTATTGTGTCCCCACAGGGAGGACTCAGGGCTGGCAGGCAGCCCAGGGCTGGGGCCAGTGCCGCTGCCTGAGCCTGGGGGGCTCTTCCTTGATTCCCAGGACCAGCCCGAGGGTATGGCCTCACCCAGAGGGCAAGTGTGTCCAGCCTCAGCCCAGGGGGCAGGAGGTGTCTCTGGGCACCCCCTGACCTGTGACCCCCCAGAGCACGACACGGACTCGGACAGTGACGTGTCCCTGGATGACCTGAGTGGCTCCTATGGCTCCACACATTCTTCTGATAGCGAGGATGACGCCCCCTGTGGCTGGGACCCCTTACCCAGGGCTCCCCTGGGTCCTCCTGGCCCTGGTAACACCCTCAGGGGAGGTGGAGATGGGAGATGGGAGGCCTTCAACCTGGCTGGGTGCTGATGTGGGAGGCACAGAGTGGACAAGGGATCCCTTGTCCAGCCTGGAGTTCTGATAGAGATGTATAGTGGGTATGGGGTAGAGGGTCCCTTGTCCAGTCTGGGGTGGTGATGGGGGACACATAAAAGGTTTGGGGGGTCCCTCATGCAGTCAGAGGTGCTGATGGGGGCGCTGAGGGGGGAAGGATGGCCCCTTGTCCAGTCTGGGGTGTGGATGGGACTGACACAATGGGTTTGGGTGCATCCCTCACAATGACTATGTGCTGATGGGGGCACCCAGTGAGGATGGGGGGGCAAGGTTCCTGGTCCTGCCTGTCCCTGCTTCCTTCCTTTCCTCACAGGTGACCCCCTGCTGACCCCGGGATGCCCATACTGGCCAGGGGAGTTTGTGACGACAGCGAGTGAGAGTGAGGGACCAGGAGGTAGCGAGGGACTGCGAGTGCAACCATCTGGTGACCAGGGACACCCCTGGGGTGATCCCCCCCAGCCCAATGGCGAGGCATTTCCCAGGGGCCCCCTGCTGCTGCCCCTGCCCCACCCCCACAAAGGTATGGGCTGCCATGGCAGGGGTGGGCACTCCAAATCTGGCCTCGCCACCCATGGGTAACGCCTCTGCAGGGATCCTGAAGAAGAAGTGCCTGCCCCCCATCAGTGAGCGGGGCAGCGCCCAGCGCCCTGGGCCGCCCCCACCGCCTCCGGCTTGCACAGCTGCCTCCTCTGGCAGTGACGGGGGGGCACCCCCAGTCCCCCGACCTCGGCAGAGCCTCCAGGAGCAGCTCAGCGGCCTCACCCCCATTGCTATGAGCATCCGCACAGGCACCGCTGACGAGGATTCCTCTGGCTCTGAGTGAGTGCCCATCATATCCAAGAAGTGCTCACTGGGTATTAGGGTTCCCTCTGGGCACCCATTGGGTTTGAGGGTGCCCTTGGGGTACCAGGGTTCCTGTTGGGTGGACAAGCAGTGAAACACTGCTTATTAAGGTATCCTTTGGGTGCCTATCAAGTACAAGGATGGCTGGGTACCAGGGTGCCAAGGTTCCCATTACACCCTTATTTAGTGCCAGGGTTTCTTTCAGCTGCCCGTTGGGCACCAATAGGGTCCAACACTGCTTGTTGACTGCTCATCAGGTGCCACAGTACTGACTAGACACCCATTGAGTGCAATATTACTTACTGAGTATCCATCAGGTTCCATGGTTCCCTTTGGGTGTCCACTGGATGCCCATCAGGTGCCAGGGTTCCTTCTTGGGTGCTCACCAGGTCCCAGCAGTCCTTTTGGGCGCTCATTGGATGCTAGGGTGCCCTTTGACTGCCCACCAGGTGTATGGGTGTTTGTCAGGTGCCCATAGGGCACCAGGATAACCAACAGGTGACCACTGGGTGCCAGGATTCCTCTTGGGTGCCCATGGGGTGCAAGGGTGGCTGTTGGGTGCCCACTAGATGCCCACTGGGTGCCCATTGAGTACTGGGGTACCCACTGGATGCCCATTGAATACTCACTGGGTGTCCGTCAGGTATAACCGCAGCCATTGGATGCCAATTGACTGTCCCTGAGTGCCCACTAACCACTGGATGCTCATTGTGCATCCATTGACCATTATATATCCATTTGGTGCCCACTGACTGTCCATTGGGTGCTTAATGACCTCTGGGTGCACACTAGGTGCCCATCAGGTCTAACAGCACCTGTTGCGTACCCACTGACCATTGGGTCACCCATTGAGTATTGGGGTGTCCACTGGTGGCCCATCAGGCCTAACAGCACTTGTTGGGTGTGTGTTAACTGTTCATGAGTGTCCATTGACCACCGGGTGCCCCTTTGGTCTAACAGTGCTCATTGGGTGCTGGAGTGCATGTTGGGTGCCCATTGACTGTCCAAAGGTGCCTATTGACCACTGGGTGCCCACTGGGTGGTGGGGTGCCCACTGAGTACCCCCTGACCACCCACAGGTGCTCAGGGCAGAGCTAGCACAGCAGCACTAACCAACTCTTCTCTCCTCCTCTACCCCCCAGATTTCTGTTTTTTAATTTTCTCCATTAACCCAAGGGGGCTAGGGGGGCTCCCCCCCAACCCTCACCTCTCCATCTCCCACCATGGCTGGGTGCTGGGTGCTGGGGGGCACAGAGGGCACCCTGGCACCCATCTCCCCCATCACGCATCTGTCTGTCTTGTTTTTTATCCACCCCCACCCTCCGCTTTGTATCCACTTCCCCCATCTGTCCGTGCCCCCCCACCAGGAGCGACGAGACCTCAATCTAATGGGGACCCAGCAGGCAACCCACACACTGTGCCAGGGACACCAGGACAGGGAGGGCACCAGGATGGTGGGGGGGACACACCAGGATTGGGGGCATACAAGGACTGGGAGGACATCAGGAGGGGGCAGGGAGCCACATCCCTCCCCCCCCAGTGCACTTTGTAACCTTGCAGGGATTGGCACCTTGCAGGGGGGTAGCACAGGGTGCCCCTGTTTTCCCCCCATGATCACCCCCAACCCCTTTGCCCAGCAGAGTGCTTTATTTAAAAAATACATGAAAATACAAAAACGGGAATTTATAACCAACTTCCCCTATTGTGCCAACCCCCCTGAAGGTGCCACCCATCCCATGGTGTGAACTTCCCCAGGTGGGGGGCATGTAGAGGGGGGGACCAGTTGGGGGTTCAGGGATGTCTGGGGAACCCCCCCTCCCCTGCCCAGGGGTGAGGCTCAGGTGGGGGAACCGAGGGATGGGTGTTGTGGGGTGAGGGACCCCTGGGTACTGGGGGATGTGGGGGGTTTCCTACTGCTGATTGGACCTTTTGTAATTAAAGCAAAACCCAGTGCATGCCTTGGCTCATCCCTGGGGAGGCCCGTGCCTCTCCCACCCCAACCTCAGCCGGTCCCTGGCGGTTCCAGCTCTGCCCTGCCTTGGCAGCCAAGGGGTTCCTTGGCTGCTCCCTGGGGGCTCCTGGCACTGCCTGCCTCCTTCCAAAACCTCAGTTCATCCCTAGGGCTGCCTTGGCTCTGCCCCCCCCAGCCTAGGTACCTTGGCTGGTACCTAGGGGGGGGTCTGGGTGCCCCCAGGGTCTCTGGGCAGGTGCAGGGTGGTTTGGGGGTGTCACCTCGGGGTGCTGCTCACTGCCGTCTTGCGTGGGGGCCGCAGGCGGGCAGGGGGGGGTCCTGGTTTGCACCCCGAGGCAGCAGTTGGGGGGGCTGCCCGTGCTGCCCCCACACCTGCAAAGGGGAGAGAAGCCATAGAGAAACTGAGGCATGGAGGAGGGGGCATCCCCTGTGACCCCCTAACCCCACTACATCCTTACCTCTGGGAGTGGGGGTCCTCCCACCCACTGCTGGAGTCCGAGGGGACACCTTGGGGAGGGCAGTGGGTGCAGGGGAACAGCCAGAGGGGACAGATGCGGTGGTGGTCCTGGCGTGGGGCTGGCGGCTGGAGGGCGGGCAGGGGACTGTACCCCTCCTTGCCTTCGGCTGACCTGGGGAGAAAGGGGGGGTTGGGGTATGGCCCAGGAACCCCTATAGCCGTGGTATCCCCATCCCCTTGCCATCACTACCTGCTGTCCCCCCCCGGGGGGGCTCTGACCTGCCCCGGGCACCAGCCCACTGCCCCTGGGGAGGGCACGGCCGGGAGGGGCCCACATGGCTGGTGGGGAGCCCCCTGGCCCCAGAGGGTCCCTTCACCGCTGCTGTGGAATTACGGCTGGGGGGTGCCTGAAAATAGAGGAGGAGATATCACTCAGTGGGTGCCTCGCACCCAGAGGGCCTGGGGAGTTCATGATGCCCCTCGGAGACAGGGGGCCACTCACTGCCCCCATCTAGGATGGGTTGGGGGGGGATCTGGGCGTTCAGCCCGGGTGGAACACAGCTACACTGGGACCCTACCCCTGGGTCTCACCTACCTCGGGAACACTGGTGGCAGCAGAGGCCCCCGGGGGTTTGGCTGGGACGCGAGGGATGGGGGCAGGTCCCTGCGACTCCACGGTGGGCAGGAGTGCCCGCACCGGGCTGTCCTTCACCACGAAGGTCTGGCGGCGGGGGCTGCGGGGGGTGCCGGGGGGCGTGGCGGCGGGTCCCGGGGGGTCTCCAGGGGCGGGAGGGGGCAGGTGACACCCCTCCAACTGCGCCGCCAGGCGCGTGGCCTCCCGCACCATCTCTTCCAGACGGGCCCCGCGCAGGGGACTCCAGCGCCCGTTGCTGCCTTTGTGCCGGCACCCGCCGCCCGGGCTATCCTCATCCTCCTCTTCCTCCTGGCTTCAGATCGGGCGGGGGTAGGGGGAAAGGTGGTGTCAGCCCCCAACACCACTGCCAAGAAGTGGCAGGAGCCCCCCATGCCATCCAGGACACCATTCAGTGAGTGACATGTCCCCCAGGACCCCCAGAATCACATCTATGAAGGAGGTATGTCCACAGGACTCCCAGGACCCTGTTCATGGGGTGACATGTCCCCTAGGATCCCATCTTTGGGGTGTGTTGTCCCTTGTGGCCTCCAGGACCCCAACTGTGAGTTGCCACATCCCCCCCAACCCCATGCATGGGGTGACATGTCCCCTAGGACATTGACAATGAGGTGCCATCTCCCCCTGTCCTCCATGTCCCATCCTATTCCCCATGTACCCAGCTGTAAGGTGCCCTTTTCCTCCTACCCCTCTGTACCTGTCCGATGGGGACAGCACGCCAAAGTCGAAGCTCTCCTCGGTGACAAATCGAACATCTGGGGGGACACTGCAGATGAGCGCCAGCCTCCCCCACCCCAGGGGGGGAAACACGGGGGACATGCAGCGCTGGCACTGCCGTACCTCGGTCATCGGCCATCGCCTCGGAGCACCGGGGCCACCTGTGGGAGATGGGGGGGTCACCACTGACGCAATCGGGGTCCCCCACCCATGCCCCTACCCGCCCTCCATGTCCCCAACCCCCGCTGGGCCCCGGTGGCACCGGCCAGCGCACGGGTGACACGGCCGGTGCCAGGCGCCGCCGGGCTCAGTGCCACCGGGATGGGGACAGGGATGGCTCCGCTGGCGCCAGTAGGCACCCCCAGCCCGGGTGTCCTCAGTGCCACAATAGGAGGTCCCAACCCTGCACCCTGATCCCTGAGAGTCCCCAGTGCCACCACGGTGGTACCCAGTCCCTATCGGGGGGACCCCAGCCCAAAATTGAGGGGCTCCAACCCCATTGGGAAGTCGCAGCCCCGCATCCGGGGGAACCCCTCTCCCACACCCACACCCCGATCCCAGGAGGCCCCCAGCCCCACATTTTGATCCCCGGGGCATCCCAGCCCCACAGCCTGGGGACCCAGCCCCACATCTTGATCCTCAGGGGATCCCAGCCCCACACCAGAGGACCCCAGCCCCATACTGAGGGGGTCCCAGTCTTGAATCCCGATCCCGAGCGGGTCCCATCCACATTCCTAGGCCTCCCAGCTCCCACGCCGATCAGCCCCAAACCCCGATCCTGGGGGTCCAATTCCCACTCCCGGCTCCACTTCCCAGCCCCACACTGAAGGGTCTCAGCCCCATAATGGGACGATTCCTCCCCCACACCTGAGGAATCCCCCAGCCACGCACCCCCCCCCAGCCCCGGAGACGCCAGTTCCACATTGGGGGGTCCTAGCTCCAGTCTAAAAGGGTCCAGCCCCGCCGACGAGTCTCAGCCCCGCATCTCAATCCGTTTATGACCCCAGCCCCACAATGAGAAGGTCCCAGCCCCCACCGGGGGTCCAGGCCTCCCAGCCCCAGCCCTGGGGGTCCTCAGCCCCTCACCCCGACCCCACGTCACCCCATCTCCGCATGGGGTGGTTTACCCCGCGCTCCGCGGCACCCCCGATCTCCCCGCAGGCTTCCCCTCTACCCGGGGGTTCCGGTCTGCCCCTTGCCCCCCTCTCCCCCCACCACCTCACCGCCCCCGGCTCCCGCTCGCCGCGCGCGCCGAGGAGGCGTGGCCTAACTGAAGGGGCGTGGTCTCGTTCGAATTCCCCCTCCCCTTGCGGCTCAATCGCGGTGCGCCCGCCCCGGGTTCCGATTGGTCGGCGCCCCGTAAACCCTCACTCTGACTGGCCTATCTCCTCGCCTTTCGCCTCACGGACTGGCTCTCGTCCTCCCCCGCGCCCCGCCCACCACCGGCTGGGGGCGTGGCCCGGAAGCGCGGCGGCTGAGGGTCCTTCCGCCCCCGGTGCCGCCGTAGCATGGCCGCCGTCCCGCCCGACTCCTGGCAGCCGTCCACCGTTTCCATGGAGACCACGTAAGGGGCAGGGTCTGGCCCCGGTACCGGCACCGGCACGGGAGGCCCCGCCCACCCCTGGTCCCGCCCCCTTCCGCGGCACTGGTAAATCGGTGTCCGCTCCCCTCCCCCCTCGGCTTCTATGCAGTCCCGGTGTTCCTGACTCCCCGGTCCTCCCGGTATATGGGGCAGTTCCCGGTGTCCGTGAGCCCCCGGTACCAGGCAGACCCTGAATTCCACAGGTGCTAAGAAGCTCCCAGGGTCTCCGGAACGGGACAGCTCCGTTATCCCCCGGTATCAACCAGTCCTGGTTCCCGCCCCGGTACTAGAGAGCCCCTGGATCCCCACCGGTGTCCCCCATGGTGTTTGTAACCCCCAGGCCCCTCGGTACCAGGCAGATGCCAGTGACCCCGTTAGCCCGAGTGTCTCCCAGTACTGCACAGAAACAGCCAGTCCTGGTTGTTTCCCCTGGCAGCAAGAGCTGTCCGTGTCTTCCTGGGGATCCATTATTCCCCAGTACCTGCAGCCCCCATTGCCCCCCATCCCTTCTCACCTCTGTGGTCCCTGTCCCTGACTGACTCTGGGTAATGGGGGGATGGGGGGGTTACATTGAGGTGTGTCCTGGTACCCTTCCCGATCCTGTTCCCATTCCTATTATTCCCATTTCCCATTCCCTGGGTGTATCTGCTGGTGCTGGAGCTGTACTAACAGCACAGCCCCCTGACTTTGGTCTGAAACTGGGGTTGGGGGTCACAGTGGGATGACCCTGCTCTGCAGCTGCAGAATTTACCATATAGGTGGAGGAATTTACAGCAAGGTGACCCCATCTCCTGTTTCCATTCCTCATGCTGTTCCCTTGTTCCCAAGGTTGTTCCTGTTCCTGATTTTACCATTCCCAGGATGGGCCCTCCGGTGCTGGGGCTGTACCTGGCAGGCCAAGACCCTAGCTTTGGTCTGAAACTGCGTGTGGGAGTCACAGTGTGATGACCCTGTCTCCAGTTCCCATTTCCAGTGCTGTTCCCTATTCCCGTTCCTGCTGTTGCCATTCACAGAATGAGCCTGCTTGTGCTAGAGCTGCACTGGCAACACAGCCCCTGGCTTTAGTCTGATGCTGGGGATGTGGGTATCACTTTGGGATGACCCCATTTCCTTCCCATTCCCATTACTGTTCCCCATTCCCGGTGCCTTTCCCATTCACACTACCTGTGTTCCCATTCCAGGATGGGCCCACTCGTGCTGGAGCTGTACTGGCAACACGCTCCCCGCACCTGCAAGAACTTTGCTGAACTGAGCCGCCGTGGGTACTACAATGGCACCAAGTTCCACCGCATCATCAAGGACTTCATGGTGCAGGGAGGAGACCCCACAGGTACCGGTGAGTACAGGCCTCTGAAATCTCCCTAGGACCCTCCCTGGTGCCAGCGATTCCTTCTGACCTCTGAATTCACCTGCAGGCCGTGGTGGCGCCTCTATCTATGGGAAACAGTTTGAGGATGAGCTGCACCCTGACCTGAAGTTCACTGGTGAGCGGGGCCAGCACTGGGAGAGCGCTGGAGGGGCATACCCAGGAGCCAGGGACCCCACCTATAGCAGGGCAGGACCCCTGAGAACACACCTGTGGGATGGGATATCCACTGTGTCCTCCTCCATGGGGTGACATGACTTCCAGCTCTCCAGTCATGGGTTGGTGTGTCTCAAGGTGGCTAGTCATGTGGTATGTCCTCCAGGACCCTGGCTGTGAGGTGGCATTTCTCTCCTGTCCCCACAGATCCCGTCTATAGGGTGACAAGTCTGCTGTGTCCCCCAAAACCCCATTCATGGAGTGACATGACCCCCAACTCATGGAGCTTTGCCATGGGTTGCCCTGTCCTCTATTTCCCCATTCCTGGTGTGATGTGTCCCTGTGTCTCATAGACAGCAGGATTCTGGCAATGGCTAGCATGGGGCTGGACACCAACAGGAGCCAATTCTTCCTCATGTCCCCTAAGACCTCTCTATTGGGTGACATTTTCCCCATGACACTAGGACCTCAGCCATGGGTGAGACATGACACGTCCCTGAGACCCCATCCATGGGGTGGCATGTCCTCCATAGCCCCCAGTACCCCATCCCTTGAGTGGCATGCCCCCCAAGACTCTGGCCATAGCATGGCATGTCCCTCAGGGTGCCAGGACCCTTGGCCCATGTCCCACAGGCACTGGGATCCTGGTGATGGCCATTATAGGGCTGGACACCAATGGGAGCAACCCAAGACCGAGACCCTTCTGTGAGGTGACAGGTTACCCAGGAGTCTGGCCATGGAGTGACATGTCCCAAGGATCACAGCCATAAGATGACTCCCTCCAGTATCCCAGTCTTGGGGTGACATGTTTCCCGTGATACTGGGATTCTGGCCATGAGACAACATCCCCCATGGGATGGCATCATGCTGGAACCTTGGCTGTAGGGTGACATGTCCCCTGTATCCATGTAGTGACATGTCCCCATATCTCACAGGTGCTGGGATCCTGGCAATGGCCAATGCAGGGCCAGACACCAATGGAAGCCAATTTTTCCTGACACTGGGCCCAGCACAGTGGCTGGATGGGAAGCACAGCATTTTTGGGAGGGTGTGCCAAGGAATGGGGGTGCTGGGGCGCCTAGCCATGGTGGAGACCAACTCCCAGGACCGACCTCTCGACGATGTCAAGATCATCAAGGCGTATCCCTCGGGGTAGGGGTGTGGGGTGTCCTCCCTCCAAATTGTACTGCTTGTTTGTAATAAAAGAGGTTGGATGTAGTGGGACCCCCCCAGAGTGGTGGTTTTAGGGGGAGGTGGAGGAGGTGTCTTCGACATGGTGGGGGTTGTGAGCCCCGCCAAAGGGTTTTGTGGGTGCCTTTGGAGGGGCAGGTGTCTGTCCCTGGGAACGTGGAGCTGCCAGTGGCCCCAGTTCCTGGGGGTGCAGAGTGGGTGCCACCAGTGGGTGCCCAAATTTACACCTATTTGTGGTGGCCAGGCTGGGTCCCTTGGTCTGACCCAGATGCCACGACTTTCCCAGAGGGAGTGGTCCCTGACCACTGGGTAACCTCAGCGAGGGGGGCAGCCTGTGACTGCAAGTGATTTCAGCTCAGTGATTTCAGCTCTGCTTGCTAGGTTATCCTGGGCCGACACAGAGAAAGAGAGACAGGAACGTCGTGGCAATTCCACAGAGACAGCCTTTATTGTCCAGCAGCTCTGCAAAGGGTAGCCAGGGACAGTGCCTCCCTCCTGAACTGGGCAGAAGCTGGGTTTTTATGGGGGAAAGACAGGGTGGTACCAGGGGGGAAAACCAATGGGTTACAAAAGATCAACATAGTCACCAAGGCATGGTGGGATACCTCACCATCTAAGGGATATCTCTCCAGGAGGAGGTTGTGATATGCTTATCCCAGTTCTCTCAGGGCACATTTCTCCATGGAAAACCCTTGGCAGGCTCGTATGTGTCCACACCTACTGTGTGGTGTCTGCATGTCCTTAAAGTTTCCTGGAGCCTCCTGGAATGTGCCCCCACCATGGGCTTGTTGGATCACTGAGCTTTGGGCAGAAAGGGGGAATTGGTGCTGTCCCACTGGAGTGCGCTCCCCAGAAAGCACTGGGCACCCCTGAACTGGCAGTGGGGTCTGCATACCTGGCACTGGGTAACCCCTCAGCAATAGGTGTCCCCCCTGACTCCCAGTGCAGGACCTGGGACAGTACTGGGAGCTGCTGGGTGTTACTGGAAAGGGTGCAGGGAGCTACTGGGGGGATAGCAGAGGACTGAGGGACTGCATCTGCAGTTGGTGGGGCTGTAGGGATAGTGGGAAGGTTCTGATTAAGGAGGAACTAGGGGGATTGGGGGCTCATCCTGAGGAGTGGGTGGTATGGAGAGTGTCACCATGGCACCGGGGGGCGCACCAGGAGTATCGGAGCCGTGCTGGGGCTAATGGGGAGGGAGCACCGGGGGTCCGGTCTGGGGGTGATCCCGGGGGCGGTACCAATGGTCCGTAGTGTACCGAGGCAGCCTCGGGCGCAATCCCAGGGCAGCAGCAGTGGTCTTGGAGCGATCCCGAAGTTGATCCTTGGTACCCGCGTCCGGGGGCCACTGGGGAATGGGGAGGCGGAGTGGGACACCGGGGGCGATGCGGGGGGCGGCACCGGACATCTGAGGGTGATGCCGGGGATCTGGGGACTATCCCGAGGACAGTATCGGGGATCCGGTACCAGGAATGGGGAGGCGGCCCCGAGGGCCATGTGGGGGAGGTGTCGGTGGTCAGGGGAGGTACTGGGATTTGGCGTTGATCCTGGAGCGATCCCGGGAATATGGGGGGGGGGATCCCGAGGACAGTAGTGAGCTTCCAGTGGGGCACTGGACTGTGGAGGCAGCTCTGGGGATGATGCGGGAGGCATCCCGGAGATCTGGGGGCGATTCCGAGGCGGAACCAGAACCGTCCCATGGGCCCGGGAGGTCCAGGGGATTTGGAATCAGGCCCGGAGGCGGTGCGGGGGTAGATCCCAGGAATCTGGAGGTGATCCCGAAAATTTCGGGGCTATCTCGGGGGCAATATAGGGGGTCCATGGCGGTATCAGGAAAGGGGAGGCGGCCTCGGGGGCGACTCCGGAGGCGGTGCCGGGAATCTGAGGGCGATTCCAGGGGCGGTCCCGAGCCGGTCTCGGTATCCCCGCTGGCGGTTCTGAAGAAGACTCCGGGGCAGTCCCTCGGCCGGGGCTGGTGCCAGGAGCCACGGGCGGTGCCAAGGGCAGTCCCGGGGCGGAGCTGATCGCGATCGCGGTGCTGGTGTCGGGGCAGCGACGGAGCCCGGGACATGGCGGGCCTGAGCTCCCCGGAACCGAGCACCGGCCCCGGTCCCGTCCCGGCCACTCGCGTGGAGCTCACGGTGTCCTGCAGGTAGCGGGGCCGCGGCGGGAGCCGGCACCGAGGAGCGGGGGCGCGGGGAGGCGCTGGGAGGCACTGGGGAGCAGCGGCAGCTGGCGCGTTGAAAGGTGCTGGGAAGGCACTGGGTTGCACTGTGGTGTAGCGGTAGCTGCCGTTGGAGGGTGCTGGGACGCACAGAGAGGCACTGGGACACACGGGGGAGCGGCGTTTGGAGGGTGCTGAGGTGCACTGGGAGGCACTGAGATCCCCTGGGATGCGCTGGGAAGCATTGTAGAGTTGGGAGCCGCTGGCGTTGTAGGGCGCTGGGTTGCACTGGAACGCAATGAAATGCGTTGGGGGATACTGGAGAGCCGCAGCAGCTGGCGTCGAAAGGTGCTGGGGTGCACGGTGATGCACTGAGATCCCCTGGGATGCACTGGGAGGCACTGGAACGCACCGGAGAGTGGGAGCAGTTCGTGGTGTGAATTGCTGGGATGTACTGGAATGCACTGAGATGCCCTGGAAGGCACCGGGAGACACTAGGGGACGGGGAGCAGTCGGCATTGTAGAGCACTGGGAGGCACGGGGAGGCACTAGGGAGGCAGGCAGCTAGCGCTGGAGGCACTGAAATGCATTAGGAGGCACTGGGATTCACTGAGAGACACTGGAATGTTCTGGGAGGCATTGGGGAGCACGGGAAGCACAGGGAGTGTTGGGTATGGGGACGCAGGGGCACTGGGTGAGCCAGGGGTGCTGAGGGTGCGGGTGTATGGGGAACCGGGCAGGCATTTGGAGGTCTCTGGGACTGGGTGCAGGGAGGTCAGGTTTGGGGGATTCTGGGGATGCAGGGGGGGTAATGTTGGACCCTGTATCCCCTGCAGCCCCTGTATCCCTTGCCCACCCTGAAACTCCCTGGGCCACACTGCACCATCTGCATCCCTTGTACCCACTTGTAGTATGCAGCCCCTGTACCCTCCCTCTGTAATCTGAGGTCTCTCTTTGGTGTCCTGACATATAGTTGTGCCCCAACACATCGCACTCTAACATGTGTCATGCTGTGCACCCTGTGCAGATGTGTCTGTGCACCCCAATGTGTTTTGTGGGGCACATCTGGAAGTGCACCATAACACCCAAGCATGCCCACCAACACCTGGCCATGCTCACCAACACCCTGCTGCGTGCCCTGACACATGGTTGAGCCCCCCAGCACATGGCCCCCCAACATGTGGCAGACATGCTTTGAACCCAAAACCATGTCCTGGGGCACACTCTGCCACGCACCGTGTCACACAACTAGGCATGACCCAACATGTGGCTCTGCACCTCAGCATGTGTTCTGAACATCTGAACACATAAGGGATACACAGTCACAGGCACAGCCAGATGCTCACACTCACAATCACTCACACACACACACACACACATGCACACTCACACTCACTCCCCCTTGCCCCCCAGGCAGCTTCTGGACAGGGACACCTTCTCCAAATCGGACCCACGTGAGTGGGGCAGGGGGGATGGGGGTGTGTTTTAGGGTCTCTGGGGATGTTTTGGCTCTTGGTTGTTTTGGGGAGTCTCTGGGGGGCTTGGGGTTTCTGGGGGTTTTGGGGTCTCAGGGGATGTTTAAATCCCTGGGGCGATTGGGGGTCTCTGGGGGGTTGGGGGGGTCCCTGAAGTATTTTGGAGGAAACTGAGGGTTTGGGGGGTCTCTGGGACTATCAGTGCCTCTGAGGAGTGTTATGGCCTCTGGGGGTTTTTGGGGTCTCTGAGGTGTTTTGGGAGATCTCTGGGATTGTTGTGATTCTATAAGGCTTTGGGGGTCTCAAGGATATTTTGGAGGGTTCTGGAGGTGTTGGGAACTCTGGGGAGTGTTGGGATCTCTGGGGGTTTCGGGTGTTCTTTGGGGATTTTAGAGGTCTCTGGGGGATTTGGGGTGCCTCTGAGGTGTTTTGGGGGCTCTCTGGGGGAGTTTTGGGAGTCTCTGGGAATGTTGTCATCTCTAAGAATTTTGGGGTCTCTGGGGTGTTTTGGTGGGTCTCTGTGGGTGCCTGCCCCCCCTCCCCCTCTCCCCCTCTCCCCCTCCCCCCCTGTCCCTGCAGTCTGTGTGCTGTACACGCAGCGTCCTGGCAGCCACCAATGGCGAGAGGTGAGTGACCCAGTTGGTGGGGGACAGCTAATCAGCATGTTATGCTGTGCTCAGCTGCCCAATTGGCATGTTAGGTTGCACTCAGCCAGCTAATGAGGATATTGGGGTGCTAGCTGGCCAACCAATCATCAGCATGTTGGGGCAATGAGCAGTCAGCATGTGTGTGTGTGCCAACCAGATGGCCAGCCATCATGTCAGGGGTAATGGCAGGCAGCCAGCCAAGCAGCATGTAAGATTCTGGCTTATCAGCATGTTGGGGTGATGGGCAACTGGCCAATCAGGGTGTTGGGGTGCTGGGCAGGTGACCAATGAGCAGGTCAAATTCTGGCCAACCAGCATGTTGGGGTTCCAATCAGTTGGCCAGTCACCAGTGAGCAATCAGCATCTTCAGCTGCAGCACCTGGAAAATGAGCAGCTACCCAATCAATGCCAGGGGGCAGAGTGATCAGCCAACCAGCATCCTGGGGATCTGGGGAGCATGTTGAGGTGCTGGGCGGCCAGCCAGTCAGATGTCGGCATGCAGCCAGGCCCTGCTCCCTGTAATTAACAGGGTGTTAATTGCGGGCTAGTGAGCAAGGGGTGGGGTAGGGGGTGGGGGCAGCCCCACTGGCACAAAGCAGCACAAAGCAGCACCTGGGCCCGCCCCTTTCCCACGCGTGTCCCCACATGTGCCCCGGCCCGGGCTCACTTCCCGCCCTTGCCACGCCTCCTCTGCCCACATGTGTCCTTATGTCCCCAATCTCATGTCCTTGTGTCCTCATATTGCTGTGTCCCTGTTCCCACATCCCTAACCCCATGTCCACATGTTCTCACTGTGTCTCCATGTCACTGTGTCCCCATATCTGTGTGTTCCCATGTCCACATTCTCATCTCCCACTGTCCCCCATCCCCATGCCTCCACCCTCACTCCCATGCCCCCATTTTCACACATCCCTGTGTTCCCATGTCCTCATTTCCCCATGTCTCCATCCCTATGCCCCCATGTCTCTGCATCTCCATGTCCCCATACCACTGTGGCCACATCACCACATTCCTATGTCCCCATGTGCTTGTATCCCTATCTCCCATGCCCATGCTCTTGTGCTCCCATGTCCTGTGTTTCCATGTTCCCATCCTTATGCCCCCATGTCTCAGCATCTCTATGTCCCCATCTCCGTGTCCACACCACCTCATCCCCATGTCCCCATGTCCTTGTGTCTCCATGTCCCTGTCTACACCCCATGTTTTCCTGTCACCCCATTACCCCCACTGTCCCCACATCCCCCAGTTTGGCCGGACTGAGGTCATCGACAATTCCCTGAATCCTGATTTCCTGCACAAGTTTGTCCTCGATTATTGCTTTGAGGAGCGGCAGAACCTGCGCTTTGACTTGTGAGTGGCCCCTGTGGCCTCAGTATCACCCCCAGTGTCACCCCCCTGTCCCCCAGGATCACCCCCTGGCCACCCTGGCACAGCCCCCCAGAGTGTCCTTTTCCCCATCCTTGTTCTGTCCCCATTCCTGGACCATCCCTATCCTATCCTATCCCGTCCCGTCCCATCCCGTCCCATCCCTGTCCCATCCCTGTCCCATCCTGTCCCTATCCACATTCCATCTCTGTCCATTCCATTGTGTCCCTATCCCATCCTGTCCCTGTACCATCCTATCCCTATTCTTTTTTCCATCCCATCCCTGTCTCCATCCCTGTCCCATCCAAGGCCCCCTGTTCCTGTTCCATGCCCACATGTCCCCTCTGCCCCCAGGTATGATGTAGACTCCAAGAGCCCTGACCTCTCCAAGCATGTAAGTGCAGCATCAGTCCTGCTCCTCTGGCCTTCCTGGGATGGGCATCTCCATGGTGACACCCAATGTTCCTGATCCTGCAGGATTTCCTGGGCCAGGCATTCTGCACCCTGGGGGAGATTGTGGGTTCAGCCGGCAGCCGCCTGGAGAAACCCCTGACGTGAGCCCTCCTCTTTGCCCCCGTGTCCCTATGTCCCCAGTGTCCCCAGGTCCCACACCAGTGAATGTGAGCCCCTCTTGTGCCCCGGTGTGCCTGTGTTCCTCCTAGAGAAGCCCCTGACATTAACCACCCCAGCCCCAGTGTCTCCATGTCATTCCCACCCACCCTCCCCCGGGAAACCCTTTGTGTGAGCCTCCACTGTGGTCCAGTGTTCCCAAAGTCCCCAGGGTCCCCATGCCCCCCACTGGAAAAACCCCTGATGGTAGCCCCCCTCGGCCCCAGTGTGGGGTCCCTATGTCTCTGACCCAGGGAAGCCCCAAACTTGAGCCACCTTCCCCACAGATCCCAGTCACCATGTCCTCTCCCATGGAGAAGCCCCTGACATGAGTCCTGCCTGTGCCCCAGTGTCCCTGAGGTGACCATGTCCCCTTTGGAGAAAACCCTGGGTTTCTCCAAAACCAAGAGAAAAGGAAACTGGGAAACGCAGTGTACCAAACCCAGTGTGCCCATGTCTCCCCCTGGAGAAGCCCCTGACATGAACCACCCTGGCCTCAGTGTCCCCAGTGGTCCCAAAGTTCCCTCCCCAGACAAGTCCCTGTGACATGAGTCCCCACCCCAGTCCCCATGTCCCCATGTGTCTCTGGGTCCCATTTGGTATGCCAACAGTGGAACTTTGGCAGACTAGCTTTTTTTTTTTTTTTCAGGGGGGCGGTTGGCTTTTGGCAGGAAAGGGGTCTGGCCTTTTGGTGGGGTTTAATGGGTCTGGCTTTTTCTTGGGGTGGTGGCTTTTGGAGGCAATGTGGGTTTGGGGGATCTGGATTTTGAGGGATCTAGCTTTTGGAGGAGTCTGCATTTGGAGGGATCTCACAATTTTGCAGTTGGCTTTTTTAGGGGCATTTTGTTTTGTGGGAATTTTTCGGGGGGGGGGCTGGGGTTTCTTTTGTAGAGCTCCTTTTATTGGGGGGGGGGGCTTTTTCTTGGGCGGGGATCCCCTCCATCATCCTTCAGCATGTGTCCCTGCAGGATGGGGACAGTCACCATGCACCCCCGGGGCAGGAGACCCACCCCAGCCGCCTCCAACGGGTAAGTTTTGGGGTGCCCAGTGTGTGGGGAACACCCCCAGAACACCATGTGTGCCCCCGCCATGCTCACATCCCATCCCGGCAGTGGCATTCTGGGGAAGAAGTGCGGCACCATCATCCTCCTCGCTGAAGAGTTGGGAAACTGCCGGGTGAGCTGCAGCAGGGCAGGGGCGGGGGGATCTTGGGGACCCTGCAATATCGGGGGTGGCTGAGACACCCTAGCCCGCATCCCAGAGAAGAAGGCTGTCTATCCCCACACTTTATTCTGCCTATCCTGGATCCCTCCTTCCCTCATGGAGCAGCCACCCCGCAGGATACAACCTCTGAGGGGGGTGCAGGGTGGATGACCGCCCCCCGATTCCACCCCCCAGGATGTGGCCACCCTCCAGTTCTGCGCCAACAAGCTGGATAAGAAGGATTTCTTTGGAAAATCTGACCCCTTCATGGTCTTCTACCGCAGCAACGAAGACGGGACGTGAGCGACCTCCCCCTCAAAACCGCAGTGACCCTCTCACGCCTCATGGGAGGGCTCAGCCCCAGAACAGGACCTCTATGTCCCCATGGGCTGGCATTGGCGAGGGGTGAAAAAAAAAAAAAATCCTCACTGCACTGTAGGGGTGACAGACTGGGGGAGTGTTGGGATGGGGGAGTGACCCCCCTTGTGCTCCTCTTGTCCTCCCCCCAGTTTTACCATCTGCCACAAGACGGAAGTGGTGCGGAATACACTGAACCCTGTCTGGGCAGCCTTTGCCATTCCTGTGCGTGCCCTCTGCAACGGGGACCATGACCGGTGAGTACTGGGGGACTGGGACACCCTGCACCCCCTCTTTGTCCCCAAAGATCTCCTTCCCCCTTTTCTCCCCATCTAGGGTCCACTAGGGCATCCCCTTCCCTCATCTCTGTCATACCCGGGGATATCGGGATACCAGGATACCAGGGTCATACCCTGCACTCCCATCTCTGTGGTCCTCTGAACCCCCTTCCCCCCCCACCCATGGTGCCCCAGGATGCCGTGCAGCCCCATTCCCTGTCTCTATGGTCCTCTAGGACCCCCTTCCCCCTGTCCCCTCATCTCTATGGGCCCCCAGGAACCCCTTTTCCTTCTTTCCCCCATCTCCCAGGTCCTCCAGGAACTCCTGCACCCCGTGTCCCCATCTCTATGGTACCTCTGGACTTCTAGACCCCCCATCACTCTATGCCCATGGTACCCTAGGACCACCTTTCCCTCTCACTGTGGTCCCGCAGAATCCCTTCCCCTGTGTCTGTGGTACCCCAGGACCCTCTTTACACCCTTCCCCCCATCTCTGTGGTCCCAAAGACCCCTGCATCTCCTTCCCCATCTCTGTGGTACCTCTGGAACCCCTGCAGTCCTTCCACCCTCTCTGTGGCCCCTTGAGAACCCCTTCCCCCGATCTCTGTGGCCATCTGAGACCCTCAGAACCCCTTTCCCCATCTCTGTGGTACCAGTAGCACCCACCCCCCTTCCCCGGTGTTATCTGCTTTTGCCTCAGTTTACCCATCTGGGCAATGGGCATCACAGCTGTTGCCAAGCCATCCCCCCCACCCAATCCCAAAACAGTGTCACAAGCTGCTGCCCTGGCAAACATCTCCTCACGCAGCTTTGGCCCGGTGTTGGACGTTGCTGTGGCAACAATGGATAAAAATATCCAAACGAGGAGGAGAAGGAAGCAGGAAAAAGCCCACAGAGGCATCAAAACAAATCCCACAGGGAGTGGGGGGGTTGTGTGTGATGGGCCCCTGGGGAAGGGGGAGGATGGGATTTGGGGGTGTTGCGGGGTGTTGGTGACCCCCCTCCCCCCATGCTTTGCAGAGCCATCAAGGTGGAGGTATACGACTGGGACCGTGATGGCAGGTGAGCTGTTCGTGATCCTGGGGACCCCCTGGGGACCCCCTGGACCTGCACCTCCTGGTGACAGGGACTCCCTGAGTGATGGGGACCCCCTCACCCCTGTGTCCACAGAGAGATGGAAATCCTCCCCCTAGGTGATGGGAATCCCCCCTGACTATTTGGGACTCCCTGGTTGATGGGAAACTTCCTGGGCAATGGGAAACCCCCCATCCCCACACCCCTGAGTGATGGGGATCCCCCTGGGTAATGGGAACCTCCCTAACCCCACTGATGAAGAACCACTTGCCTTGCAGCCACGACTTCATTGGGGAGTTCACCACCAGCTACCGGGAGTTGGCGCGAGGCCAGAGCCACTTCAATGTGTATGAGGTATGGGGGAATGGGTACATGGGTGGTGGGGAGCACGGTCCTGCACCCCTCTGTGGGGGTCACAGTCCCACTGCAGCACCTCCAGGGGTTATGGTCCCCAGGGTCCCTCTCTCTGCTACACCTCTGGGTGCCAGGGTCCCTGTGTGTGTGTGCTACATACCCCAGGGTCCCCATGATGCAGTCCTGGGGTGTTACGGTCCCCAGAGTCCTTCCCAGCGTTGCACACTGGTGTGTCATGTACCCAAGGATCCCTCTCCTGCACTCTGAGGTGTCATGGTGCCCAAGGTACTCATGCTGCAGACAATAGAGGTTTACAATCTCTAGGATTCCCTGTACTAAAGCCCCACACTTCACCCCTGGGGTGTTATGGTTCCCATGCTGCACCCTGGCGTGTATCACCCACAGCTGCTCCCTTGAGGGTCCCCAGCCCCTGCCATGGTATCTCCAGCTACACTACAATCCCCAGGGTCCCCACATGCACCCCTGGGTGTCACAGCCCACCATGTGCTCTTCAAGGTCCTTCTCTGCACCTCAGCACAGTGCTCCCACTGCTGCTCCCCAGTATATTCTGTGCCCCCCTGTGCCCTGGGATGTGACAGTCCCTTACACTGCTCTCTGGGGCCTCCTGTCCCTGTGAGAAGCAGCCCCCTTCCCTCCCCTCCCATCCCTGCAGGTGGTGAACCCCCGGAAGAAGATGAAGAAGAAGAAGTACCTGAACTCGGGGACAGTGAGGATGGGGATGTGCAGAGGTGGGGGACACAGAGGGTGTGGGCACTTCCTCCCCTGAGACCCATGTCCCCACAGGTAACACTGCTTTCCTTCACTGTGGAGGCTGAGCACACCTTCCTGGACTACATCAGGGGCGGGTGAGCAGGGGGTCCCCAGCACCTCAAGCTGCACTTTTGAGGGTCCTGAACATCCCCAGCTCCTTCCTTGGGGGTACCCAGCACCCTAAGCTGCTCCCTCAAGGGCAGGGAATCCCCAACACTCCCAGCCTCTACTTCACTGGCAGGGGTGTCCCCCAGACCCTTATCTCCTCCCTTGGAGGTCTCCAGTACCACTGTTGCTCCCTCGGAGATGCGGGGTGGGGTGTTCTGCTAACTAAGTTGTTCCTCAACTCCTTTTGGGATCCCCAGTACCCCTAGTTTCTCCACTGGGGGTCGTCAGCACACCTAGCTCCTCCATTGGGGGTCTCAGCAACTCCACACAGATGCTTCCTTGGGGGCAGGCCATCCCTATCACCCACAACCACTTCATTGGTCATCCCCAGAACCCAGAATTGCTCCCTTTGGAAGTCTCCAGCACTTCTAACAGCTCCCTTTGGGGTCCCCAGCACCCCCATCTTCTCCACTGGGGGTCCTCAGCACCCCCACACAGATGCTTCCTCATTGGCAGGGGCACCCCAGTACCCCAAATTGGTCATTTGGGGGTCCCCAGCGCCCCCAGCCCCTCCCTTAGGTGAAGCATGGTGACAGTGCAGGGACACTTGAGGGTCCTCTGAATTGGGGGATGGGTGTACCCAGTCCAGCCTGTGGCCCCAGGGGTGTCCCTGAACACCCCCTGTGCCACCCCAATGCCACTTTACCCCCCAGGACCCAACTCAACTTCACAGTGGCCATCGATTTCACGGCATCCAATGGCGAGTAGGGGGTTTGTCCCCCCAAGGGGGGATTTATTTGAGACAGCTTGAGACAGTTGTAACCAGTTTAGTGGCATGGTGGTGTCATCCTTGTCACTGATTTGGGGACATGGTGTTGTCCTTGTAGTTGTGCTGGGGACATGGTCATGTCTCCCTTGTCACTGGGTTGGGGTCATGATGGCATTGTCCTTGTGGGTTTGGGGTCATGGCAGTGCTATTTTTGTCACTGTGTTGGTCCAAGGGTGTCGTATTTGTCACCAGCTGTCACTGGGTTGGGGATTTGGTGCCATCATCATTGTCATTGAATTTGGGACAGAGTGGTGCCATTCTTGTCACTGGGTTGGGGTCATGGCAGTGTCATCCTTGTTACTGTGTTGGTTCCATGGTGGTGTCATCCTTGTCACCAGCTGTCACCAGGCTGAGAATGTGGTGGCATCACCCTTGTCAACAAGTTTGGAGTATGGCAGTGTCACCCTTGTCACTGGTTTGGGGACATGGTGGCATTTGGAGACATGGTGGGATCATCCTTGTCTTTGTCACCATGTTGGGGATGCCATCATCCTTGCCACTGGGCTGGGGCCATAGTGGTGCCATGGTTGTGGGAATGTTGGCGGTGTTTTGGGGTGCTTGGCAGATTATAACAGTGCTGGGGAGGCTGTGGAGGTGCTGAGCCCCATGCCTGTGCAGGGAACCCCTCGCAGCCCACGTCCCTGCACTACCTGAGCCCCTTCCAGCTGAATGCCTACAGCCTGGCACTGCGGGCTGTGGGGGACATCATCCAGGACTACGACAGTGACAAGATGTTCCCAGCCCTTGGCTTTGGTGCCAAGGTCCCTCCGGATGGGCATGTGTCTCATGAGTTCCCACTGGTGAGGGGCCAAGGCGGGATAGGACTGTGGATGAAGGGTGGTGTCCTTGTCAGCCAGTTGGGGACATGATGGGATCATCTTGTCACATTGTTTGTGACACAATGGTATCATCCTTGTCCTTGGGTTGCGGCTGTGGTGGTGTCATCCTTGTCACTGATCTGGGGCCATGGCGGCGTCATCCTTGTCACCAGATTAGGAATGTGCTTGGTGTTCTCCTTGTCACCAGTTTGGGTACATAGTGTGTTTGGGTTGGGTCTGGACTGGGGATGTGCTAGTGTCATCCTTGTTTTGGGTTGGGAACATAGTGGCATCATCGTTTTGTCACTGGGTTGGGGCCATGGCAGTGTCATGCTTTACAGTGAGTTGGGAATATGTTGGTGTCTCTCTTGTCACTACATTGTGGGCATAGTGGGATTATCCTTGTTAGCATTTGGGGGCCATGGCACTACCATCCTTGTCTGTGGGTGGGGTCTGTGGTGTCACCCTGTCCATAGGTGGAGGCCTTGTTGCCACCGTGGTCCTGGTGACCCCATCACTAAGGTGTCAGAGGGTCTGTCTGACACAAGGGTCTGTCACACTGTCAGAATGGGGATGCATCAAACCCAGCGTGCTGTGGCATTGCGGGGGTGCTGGAGGCTTATCAGCGCAGCCTGCGCCGTGTCCAGCTCTATGGCCCCACCAACTTCGCCCCTGTTGTCAATCATGTTGCCCGGTAAGAGGGGCCCCGTGCCCTGGGGTGGGGTCCCTGAACCCCCCAGCGTCATACAGGGTTCCCCCAGCTCGGCGGCCATGGTGCTGGATGGGTCCCAGTACTTCGTCCTCCTCATCATCACCGATGGTGTCATCTCTGATATGGCCCAAACCAAGGAGGCCATTGTCAATGTGAGACCCTCGTGGTGGCACTGGGGCAGGTGGTGGCGACGCTGGGTGCTGGGGGTGGGGAGCCTGGGACCCTTGGGTGATGGGGGCAGTGGGGAGGGATTGAGACCCTTGAGGGGGTAGGAAAGGTTGGGGACCTGATTCTGAGGGATGGGGAGTGGCTGGGACCCTTTGGGTGATGGGGTGGGCTGGGATGCTGAAGCTGAGAAGGGAGGGGGTGGGTTGGGACCCTTGCATAGTGGAGGGGTGGGGAAGGGGCTGGCAGCCCTGGGTGCTGGGAGGGTGTATGGATGCCTGTGTGCTGGAGGTAGTGAGGAGGGACTGGGACCATTGAGAGGTGGGAAAGGGCTTGGTCCAGGTACTGACCTCACCAATGAGGGATTTGGGGGACCCCTTCCCAGCCCACCCAGCAGGGGACTTCACCCCCATTATTCCTGGGATGCCGTGGGTGGGACTGGTGTGTAGGGATGAAAAGGTGGACTGGGACATTGGGCAGCACTGGCATTTGGGGGGGCACTGGGACATGAGCAGGATGCACTGGGACAAGGGGATGCAATGGGTTTGGGATGCAACTGGATGGGGGGATGCACTGGGATTTGGAGGTGCACTGGGACATGGGGGGGTGGTCACTAGGAAAAGAGGGTGCCCTGGGGCTTGGGATGTATCTTGGAATGAGGGTGCAATCCCTGGCATTGAGAAGGGGCTGGGACCCCCAGGGTTTGGGGAGTAGGGGTGTCTGGAACCACTGGGTGCTGCAAGGGGGTTGGAAAGTTCCTGGAACCCTCCGGTGCCAGTGGGGAGGTCTGAGACCCTTGGGTGATGGGGGGTAGTGAGGGACTGTAATCCTAAGGGGAGGGGCTGTTGGCAGTCCTGGGTTCTGTGGGCAGGGGGGAGCAGCTCATTTGGTAACAACATCATTACATTTCATGGGACTCCCTTCACCCCCCCAACTCCCTCAGGCTGCAAAATTGCCCATGTCCATCATCATCGTGGGAGTCGGCCAGGCTGAGTTTGATGGTAAGATATGGAGGCAGTGGGGAACTAGGGGAAGGCTGAGGGATCAGGTGGGGGGTCCCTTGGCCACTGGAACTATGTATGAGTTGAATATGTCAGTATATGAATGGGCTCAGCATACTCCTGCAAGGGGGCTTGGGGGTTCTGGGTGTTGGGTTGAAAGGGACATATTGGGATCCCACCCTGGGGTGGGGGACACTGAGGTGCTGCTGACTTCCCCCCCGCATCACCCCCAGCCATGGTGGAACTGGATGGGGATGACATCCGCATCTCTTCCCGTGGGAAAGTGGCCGAGCGTGATATTGTCCAGGTACTGACCTCACCAATGAGGGATTTGGGGGACCCCTTCCCAGCCCACCCAGCAGGGGACTTCACCCCCATTATTCCTGGGATGCCGTGGGTGGGACTGGTGTGTAGGGATGAAAAGGTGGACTGGGACATTGGGCAGCACTGGCATTTGGGGGGGCACTGGGACATGAGCAGGATGCACTGGGACAAGGGGATGCAATGGGTTTGGGATGCAACTGGATGGGGGGATGCACTGGGATTTGGAGGTGCACTGGGACATGGGGGGTGGTCACTAGGAAAAGAGGGTGCCCTGGGGCTTGGGATGTACTTTGGAATGAGGGTGCAGTGGGACATGGGAGCAAGCATATTAGGATATGGGGGAGCACTGAGATATGAAGGAGACAATAGGATGTGAAAAGAGGTTTACTGGGAAATGGGGAGGGGATTGGGATGTTGGGGGTGTGCCAGGATAGAGAGGCAGTGCACTGTGACATGGGAGAGATGCACTGGGAAAAATGAGTGCACTGGGGTTTGGAATGTACCTCAGTGTGGGGAGGCACTGGGACATTGGGTGCACTGATACATGGTGGGGGCCTTCACTGGGAAAAGTGAGTGCGCTGACATTTGGAACATATCTTGGAGTGGGAGTGCAGTGGGACATGGGAGTTTATTAGGTTATGAGGGGCACTTTGGCATGAAAGGGGTTGGTACTGGAAAATGGAGGGGCACTGGGACATGGAGGGGCATGTACTGGGATATGGAGTTGCACTGGAACGTGAAGGGGGGTGTACTAAGACATTTGGCGGGGGGCTGGATGTGCAGGGGAGCCTGGGATGTTAGGAGGCAATGGGACATGGGGGAACGCTGGGACGTTGGAGTGGGACACTGGGATATGGGATGTGCCTGAATGTGGGGTGCACTGGGACATGAAGGAGGAGGGTATTGGGGAAGGGGGGTGCACTGAGGAATGAGGGGAGCACTCAGATGTGGGACACACTGGGACATAAGGTAGGGTGTGCGGACAAATGAAGGGGGCACTGGGGCACCGGGATGGACCTGGATGTGGGGAGCAGTGGGACATGGGGGGGTACTGGGAAATAGGAGGGGGCACTGGGATGTGGGGGCTGTGGGAAATGGGAGACACTGAGATATGGAGAGGCCCTGGGGCTTGTGATGCACGTGGATGTGGGGGTGCCCTGAGACATGAAGAGGGATGTACTGGGAAATAGGGAACACTGGGATGTGGGAGTACATTAGGGCATGGGGGGGCACTGAGTCTTAGTATATACCTGGATGTGGGGGACACTGGGACATCAGGAATGGGGAGGGGACACCGGAGCTGCTGTGTGTGAGGCACACAGTTCCGGGGGCTTCCCAGCCCTGGACTCCCTCAACTGCTCTGCCCCCCTGTGCCTCCCCAGTTTGTTCCATTTCGTGACTACATGTCGGGGGGTCCCGGTGCGGGGCTGAGCATGGCAGGGCTGGCACGGGAAGTCCTAGCTGAGATTCCTGACCAGCTCCTCTCTTACATGAAGGCACGGGGCATAAAACCCACCCCCATCCCTCCCATGTCCTCTGAAACCCCACCACCCTGACTGCCCACCAACATACCACGTCCCCTCATCCTACCCCAGGACCCTCTATCCAGGGACCAAAGGTGGCCATACTCTGCCAAGGATCTGGGACTAGGGGTCCCTCTCCTCCCTTCCACAACCTTGGGGTCCCCCCCTGATCTGGGGTCCCTTCCCCAATCCGGGTTCCCACCACCACACCCACAAACCAACTTTTGGGTTTCCCAGGGGGATTGGGATGGTGTTTCCCGAGTATTCTTGGCCATGGGACTCCCCCCTATGCCCATCCAGGACTGTCCTGCCCCCACAGAAAAGGGGCAGGGGGTCTTCGCCATCCTGACCAGAAAGCTGGGGTATGCAGGAACCTCCACCAAATGTGGAGTGCCCCCCTAGGGTGATGCATGAACCCTCCTAAGACACCCGCCTCCCCAAATCCATGGTCCCCCCCCAATTTCCTGGGCTGATCCCAGTGGGGTCCCCAGTGTTTTGTGTTCCCCTATGCCATATTGCATGTGTCTATGTGGGTTTGTACTGAGTTGCCTTAAATTGCAATAAATTATTGTGGCTTTAATTACAGCCCACTCCTCCGGGATGCCATGCCCCATCATCTCCCTTAAAAGGGGCCCTGCCCTGGCTGTATGTGTAACCTCCCCGTGTGTGACCCTCCCCAGCTGTGTGACACCTCCCAGGACTGTGACAACTCCCCTGCTCAGCTGTGTGACTCCCTGCCTCCAACTCTGCCGCCTCCTGATCTGTGATCCCCTCCAAGCTGTGACCCCCTGCCCACTGTGTCACCTGCTCAACCTGAACTCTCCCCACCAAGCTCTGACCCCTCCCCAGCTGTGTGACCCTCCACATACTGTGTGAACCCCCTCAAATGTATGACCTCACTGTGTGTGTGTGACCGTCCCCCAGCTCTGACACTCCCCAACTGTGTGACAGCCCCCATGTCTAATATCCCCTGGCTCTGATACCCCTACACAGTTTAACCCCCACCCAGGCTTTGGCATCCCCCTCAGCTCTGAACCCCCACCAGCTGTGTGACAGCCACCCACTGTGTGATACCTTCTGACTGTGTGCCACCCCTCCAACTGTATGACCCTGCCCCCAGTGTGTGACCCCCAAAACTGCAAATACACAGAAACCACCGGGGCAGGGGACAGTTGGGTTATTTACAGGACTCTGCCCCCTCCCATACCCCAAAATTGCTTGAAGGGGACTCTGGGAAGTTGGGGGGACTCACAGAGACCTAACACCCAACTGAGGGGGTCATAAAGCCCCTGAAGCCCAACTGTGGGGGTCACAGAGTCCCCACATGCCACTGGAGGATTAGGGGGGTCACAAAGCCCTCACACTCCACTTTTCACGGGGTAACAAAGGACACCCCAACTGTGTCTGTGGGGTCTCATAAGGCCCCCCACTCCACCTGGGGGGGGGGGTGTCACAAAATGCCTACACTACACTCCAACCTGGGGGAGATTATAAAACCCCTGCACTCAAATTGAGGAGGTCGCAGACACTCCACAACCCAGATGGGTGAGGTCACGAAATGCCCATTGCCCAGTCTGAGGTCACGAATCCCCTGCATTCCAATGGGGGAGGGGAGGTGAAAAAGCTTCCTTGTCCCTGGCTGGGAGGTGCAGGTTCTTTTAGGCCCCTGTCTCCCCCTAAAAAAAAGCGGCTTTCCAGTGTAAAGGGGCTGTACCAGTGCTGAAACCAAACTTGTCAGCAGGTACTGGGGGGGGAAATGCCATGTTAGGGTGGCTGCTCTCACCCCCCCTTCCTGCACCCCTTCAGGCTGCGGGGGTCCTCCAGATCCCCAAATTGCTTCAAGATTCCATTATTTATTGCTGCATTTCTCTCAGCCAAGGTCAGCCCTGGGGGAAAGTAGCACTGACCCCAGGGGCCACAGGCCTGAACTGGCACACCAAAATACAGGGAGCCTCCCTCAGATCAGGCAGTGTGAGGGGGCCTCGCGTTGTTGCGGAGAGGAAGAGGTGGGGAAAAAGCCCCTGAGACCTCCCATAAGCACGGTTAACAGCAGGGGTGTCATCTTTTGCTGGGGGGGTGTTAGGGTTTGCTCCTGGAAATAAAACACTCCAAATTCAAGGGGAGGAAGGACAGCTGAAACCCTGCACGTATGTCCCCCTGCAGAAGAGTAGGAAGAGGTTCCTTGACTATTGGGGGGGGTGGGGTGGGTGGGTGTCACGATCCGCTAACACAAGCGGAGTCATGAGAGGTTCATTTGATTTCAGAGTGCAAAAAGGACAGGAAGGGATTTCAGTTTAAATCACAGTAGTAACAATGCATTTTTATTTTAGTGCTAACAACATGGGTTATGCGATAGATGAGAGGGAGAGAAGGAGTAGGGGGGGAGAGAGAGGGATAAAGAGGCAAAGAGAGAAAAAGGGGGGTAATAGCTACCAACAGACAGGACGGGGGTCGCCGTTTTCTTCTTCTGTGGGGAGATCTCTCTCGAAGAAAGTAACTTGGAAAGCCACTTTTATAGTCTGTTTCAAAGCGAGGGGTGGTTGGCCAAGAGCTGGGGAGATTCACAGGCCATTGTGATAAGACCCATTGCTCTGTGAAGCAGGTATGAGGTACAGAACAGGGCGCTCCCACCAGTCCCTGCTCACCAGCAGGAACGAAGGCAGTGTACCGTGGCAGCACAGCAAACACCTGTAAACAATCACTATTGTGGTTTAGGTCGAGCACACCTTCAAACAATCACTTAGCAAGCATCCACCTCAACCAGGCCAGAATCCCTGCACAAAGTCCCCTGAGCTCTTCAGGGTCTCGGTCTCTGTTCTTGCCATGCTCGTGAGGCAAAGGAGGGAAACTTCAGACCGTCTCTTACACCACCCCGTGACTCACGATCAGCGTCAAGAGGGCTCCTTCGTGGTGTTGTTGCGAAGTCTTCAGTTCTTGTCAAATTTTGGTAGCATAACCTGGTAAACAGAGACAGAAAATCAGACAGAAAAAGAAAAGTAGGAAAAAGATAAAAAAAAAAAAAAAGAAAAAGAAAAACAAAAGCAAATAATCAATTTTCAATTAAAATACACATTCAGTTTCTTATTACAAAGAATAAGCAATTTCAATTAATACAACATAATCAAAATAAACAATTTCAGTCAATTTCTTTATCACGTGGGCCGATTTCCTATTTTTACTTTTCCAAAATTTCAGTTAAATCTTGGTGAAGCAACAACTGCTTTACCAGAGAAGAAGTTGCTGGGGTTATATAAGAAAAATCACATCCTGCAATTTTAGTAAAATTACAAACACAAAAACTTAAATGATTCTTTTGTATTCACTACTAAATTTTCTATAAGTACACTATCACAAGCAGTTCTCAAACATGCACATCCATGGCCTATACACACAAGTACTGTTTCAGAAGTCTCATTAGGATTTATTTCAAAGTTGCAGACATTTTGTTCTGTGTCCAAACAAATATCTTGAGCTCTGATTCCATTACTTTCACAGATAAACCCTTGTTGCTCCTGGACAATACAATTTTCCAAATTAACAGTTTGCCACTTCTCACCAATTTGACAGGCCCATTCCCTATGCTTGAAAGGATAGAGAATAGCTCCATCATGATTCAGCCCTAATGCAATGATAGGGAATATTGAATGTACTGAAACATTATGTATAGTCAATACAAAGGCTGTGGCTCTGTTTGTGCTGAGGTCACAGGTAAAATTTTACTAGGTTCCACCAGGATTGGAATTCTTTTTCAAAATCAGTGTCATTGTCCCAAATTATTTTCTGAACTTCAGTAGGAAAAGTGCCTTCTTTGCCTTCTCTTATAATTGAGGCAGTAACTGGCTGAATCCACGATTGGGCCTGAATGTAGCCAAGAGCCAAAGAGGTGTTATTTTTGTGTAGCACCATGTGCGTCAATCATTAATTTGTGATCATTTACAGTTACCTTTTCCCAATTTAGGCGTACAAGCATACACAGAGACACGCCGGAGTGCTCCCGGGCGCGCCTGGGCTCTCCGGGGTACAGCCGGGCCCTCCCTGCACTGCTGAGAACACCTTGGCAAACCCAGGCAGAACGAGGCACTTTGGGGCACTCCTGGGTACACAGGGGCACGCCTAAGCAAACACGGGCATACCCGGGCACACCTGGGGGCACCGGCGCTCACCCGGCCACACCAGGGCACACCTGGCCAAACCAGGGCACACTGGAGCACACCCAAACACACCGCGGCACACCCGGGCACACCCGGAAACACCCGGGCACACCGCGGCACACCCGGGCAGACCCGATCACAGCGGGGTACAGTCGGACACATCAGGGCACACGAGTGCACACCGGGACACACCCTGGCACACCTGAGAACACCCGGCCACACCCAGGCATACTCGAGCATACTCGGGCACACCCGGGCCGGCCCCCCTGGGCACTCTTGGGCGCACCTGGGCACACCTTGACACACCCGAAAACACTAGAGCACACCAAAACACACTGGAACACACCCGGGTAAACCGGGGCACACCGAGGCACACTAGGGCACACCAGAGCACACCCGGAAACACCCCGGCACATCGGGGCACACCGGGGCACTCCTGGGCACACCTGTGTACGCCAAATCACACTGGACGCACCAGGGCACACCCGGACACACCTGGGCGCACTCAAACGCACTGGGATGTACCTGGGTACATCCAAACACACCCAGTCACACCCACAAACACCAGCGCACACTGGGTTCCACCAGGGCACACCCGGGCACACCCAAACACACCGGAGAACACCCGGGCACACCAAGGTACAGTCGGGCACATCTGGACACACGAATGCACACCGGGACACACCCTGGCACACCTGGGAACACCAGGGCACACCCAGGCATACCCGTGCACACGGGGGCACACCGAGGCACACCTGGGCTCACCTGGGCATGACCAGGCACACCTGGGCACACCGGGGCACCTTGGGGCAGACCTGGACACTTGTGGACACGATCTTAAATATTACATAAACAGTACTTGTTACATAGAAAGAAGCAGAGATTTGTGTGCAATGTATGTAAATCTACAACTAAGCCTCCTTAATTGAAGGACTCAGTAAACATAAAATGTTACTCAGTGCTCTTATTTTCAGACTTTAAAGATCCTCAGCTTTCACATCAGAATTTTTGAAGCCTAAGGAAGTAATAACTAAAGGGTTACAGAACGTTTCTGTTTGATTGAAAGCAAATTTTATGTATTAATACAGATTTATAAAGAAAATGATAATTTCAGCCAGCTGTCTGCAGGGGGGAGGGGGCCGGGTGTTGGGTTGTTTTGGGGTTTTATTGGGGGGTTTTGTTGATTTGGTGTTTGGATTTTACAATGCAGTTCACTTAAACCTTTGACAGCTAGTTTGATGCACTTAATCTGCATTAATCTGTAGCTGATAGAACTTTTATTCCCCAAGATGTCGCATCTTAATTTCTTTTAGGCTTACAGAAAGCCTAAAAGGCCTTGGAGCAGGCCCTGGAGCAGTCTCTGATGTGTCTGGTATAAAAACAAAAGCTGAGAAGAAAGGAGATGAATATGTTATTAACAGTTAGAAGATGTGGATCACAAATGGGGAGAAAGCAAACTGGTATGTTAACTGGTGTCATAGTTCTATGCTGTTATGTAGTGGCTTTACCCCACCCCTCTGACCTCAGTTAAATTCTTTAAAGACCTATCCTTCAGATATAGATATGAATGTTCTCTGCATTTCAGCGGATTACATTTTAATTTCTGCCCAGTTTATCAGGATAGCATATACAAATGCAGTCCTGAGTGCTATGCAAAGCCTAAAAAGCAAAATGAGTGATGACATCATGGCTCCATACCCAAGAATGGCCTCTTGCAGCTATCAAAATGAAATGTGATTCTACTAGAAACACCTTTTACTCCTAGTGAAGCTAGAAACGCTGTTAGATTGTAGTGTAACATTTAATTTCTGAAAAGAAGACATTTTCCATCTGTCAAAGATTGCAGATATGACTCTGTTGTCTGGAGCATGCTATTACCATATAAACCTCTTAAATAGTGTCTTACATCACGCTGATTCACAACACAGAAATTTCCCTGAATTCCAGGAAAAAACTTTATACACTTACCAAAAAACTGAATTTTCTAGTTATTTTCTTGTTGAAGGCAGACCCACCAAAGACAATCTATCAGATTACTGAGTACCATAAAAGCTGTTTAGTTTCTAAGAGAAATACTTATTTACAACTTACATTTAGAAAAATAAAATTAAGATCTTTGAAATCAGGTGATTTCAAACTTTTACATCCGAGAATGTATGTCCTAAGCATTAATTTTTATGTACATGCTATGAATAGGTTTCTTTTGTACTATTTGGGAAGGCGTTAATATCCTAAAGACTTAGAATACATGGAAAAGGTAGGGAATCTTTGCATGTTGATCTGAATAATTTTATTAAATTTTATGAAACCTTGAATCTTTGAAACTTCTACTCTCTTGCTCCCTCTCCTTTTATTTTCAGGATGAGCAAGAAAGAAAGGTTGTTAACTCAGAGACAGAATTTATTATATGGTAGAAATGCACATAAAAATGTTTAAAGTGCTATATAAATATATCTTATTAATTGTGAGCATAAACTGTATCCATCTCCTTTGTTTTACACTAGGTATTTTTTGCTAGCACATACCAATCCAGATCCAAAAACTCCGGCAAGCAAAGCCTTTACCAAAGGATCCAAACTGGAAGAAAGGTGAAGACTGTTATTTCTTGTTTAGCAAGCCAGGAATTATGGTTCATTTCTAAACCAATAATAAAACAAGTGTACCACTAAAGAAAAAGACTGTTACACAACTGAACAGTTTCAGATGCTTATGTACAACCATCTTTTCGTTTCACAACATAGAAGAACTATTCATGAAACATAATTTTAAAGCTATTATTCCAGAAAAGGAATTACTCAGAATGGCCTGCAGTAGGATGACTACTTTGAATGGCTGCAAGAGAGTCTTTGAGAACTACTGTATTGGCAGGTGCCAATAAATGAGATGTAGTATGCCTTGAAAGAATAAGAAGCAAGTTGGACAATTTTGACCGTAAATACACACAGTGAGTTTTAATTTTAGCTAGTGCTGGTCAAAGATGAGGCCTTAGAGATACTGATGCTAGTTCTCTCTTTACAAAAAAGTACTATTTTTAACTAGGTAAAACTGACTGTTGAACGTTAGGCAAGCAATCTGAAAACCGGAAAAGCTCATTTATTTATTCACTTGTAGTATACCTGTACTCCCTGCATATTAGATTCTTTTCTTTTTCCACTTGCATCTCAAAGATAGTTGAACTAGAAGACAAGAAGACTGCTTACAGCAACAAACTAGCTTCATATAAGGAGAAAGTAAACTGCCCAGCTTAAACAAGTTAAGGGCATGCTGATCTGCGAGTACAAAACTACTATTTGTCTTGTATGTGGTAATTTTTAGAATAAGTGTTTTGAGGAAGAAAAACTATATGCTTTGAGTCATATATTTAAAGAATAAAAACATATTGTACCTTTTAATAATCCAATTTAGTAGCACATCTCTAAACTCCCCACTTCAGCTGGAGTTAAGGTACATTGAGTTTACCACCTGTTTCAGACTAGATTATCCGCAGCAAGTCCCGCAGCAAGGCACACCGCCCCAGGCCCCCTCGCCTCACGGCGGGCGGCGCCGCTCGGTCCCGCGCAGCCGCCGGCGGGCGGGGCCCGAGCGGTCCCCGGGCGGGCGCGGCGAGGCCCCGCCGGCCACCGCCTTCCGCTTTGCAGCTTCCTGTGCGTGCGGAAACATGGTGGGTGGCGGGGTGCGGGTTGCGGCTCGTCTCGCCTCCGGGAACGCGTTGTTTTCTGGCGCGCGGCTGTATCGGCCTTGGAGGAACGCGAGTCGCACTGGGGCCGCTCGGGGGACGGGGGTGGCGCTCGCCTTTCCGGCTCTACAGCGGCCCCGGGAGCGCGCGGGCCGGGCCGGGCCTCACGGGGGCGCGGGGCGGCACGGCCGGACCCGGGGAAGGGCTCTTGCGTCCGGCACTTCAGGTTATTCTTGGCGAGTTGGTGTTATTTCTTAGCTTTATTGCAAGGTTTGGTTCACAGCCTTTTCCAGGGAAGGGTTTAGCCAGACTAAACAATGATGGCGTGAGATACGCAACCTGACCTAGGCTCAAAATAGCTAGAGAGATGTCTTTTCCCAGTCACAGTTACCGGTGTTTGTTATATTATACCAAGGTACTAAAAAGTTTTGACCTGACATTACAACTGTCTTGATGGTGCTTTTTACAGGGGACACCGCAAAAGGATGTTATCATAAAACCCGATGCCCCAAGCACATTACTTTCAGAAAAACATGCAGACTATATCGCTTCATATGGAACAAAGAAAGATGACTATGTAGGTATCAGTTTGTTACAGTACAGCTGTGGTTTTGTTAACAGTAATATTTATTTATTGTCTCAGAGTTAAGGGTTAGATGCATGTTGACAAGCTAATTTTTTTTACCCTGCCATCCAAAGTATAAAATATAGGTGCCTTTGTTAATTTCTCTAGGTCTGTGATGAGATTTGGCATGTATTATCTAACTATAAATTTGAAGGTTATCATTTTAGCTCTATAATTACTCTGAGACCTGAAAAACAAGCTACTAACTTCTTCATCCACTGGAACGTACAAGTAGAGTTGCGTTTGCATGTTACTCTTTTGATGGGACAACTTATGTAAATTTTGTAGTCACGAGTGGTTGGATGTTGTCCACAGTAATGGGATTCTGCTTCCAGCAGGTGAAAATTGTCAGCAGCTGCCTATGTGAAGAAAAGTTGTGGTTACCTTTACTCAAAAGCACGCCAAGTACTGTTGCCTTTGATTGTACTGCATGTAAAAAATAATGTTTGTGTAATGTAGTTGATGTAATCAATGTAAGAGAATTCAATATAAAATTTCATTTCCTAGCACAACTTCAAATAATGAGAGTTTTGGCACTGGGAAATAATAGACTTTTTATTTTTTGAGACTAGTTGGGTTGGCAATTTGAGGGCTTCTTTGAATGCCAAGATAATAAGTGATCGGAAGTGAATTGGCACGCAGCTACTTGTTTGTGCCTCATTTGACATTGAGCTCAATGATGCTTTGAAGTAGAAAAATACAGAGAGGAAGGGGGTGTAGTATGTGTTGGTATCTACACGTGCATTTCCCTGTATGTGTGTGTATATACACACGTGCACGATGTACAGAATATCCATGAGTGGCTGATGCGTAGTTGCTAAATGGATGGAAGGTGGTTGACTAACTAGAAGCTAATTGTGAAAGTTAACTAATGTATTTTCATTGCACTATATTGATGGTGTGCTTATCTGATCGAGAACTAAAATAATGCACTGTTCAGGAATACTGTATGTCAGAGTATCTGAGGATGAGTGGTGTGTACTGGGGACTGACAGCAATGGATCTCATGGGGCAGCTGCACCGAATGAACAAAGAAGAAATTTTGTCATTCATCAAATCGTGTCAACATGAATGTGGTGGAATAAGTGCCAGCATAGGTCACGATCCTCATCTTCTGTATACCCTCAGTGCTGTCCAGGTGAGTGTAGCAGAGTAATTTTAGAAAAAAGTGTTTGTGATGAAGATTTTGATGATTGCAGATTTATGAACCAGTTACTGTTGGAAGCCCAGGGCAAAAATGATTTCAGTATCTTATTAAAAAAAAAAAAAAAAAAGCTGTATCGCTTTCTAAACCTAATTTTTGAGAATGTTTTCATGGTCAATTAATGGTTACTGGATTGTTGCCAATTTTGTAAGTTACCTTGAAATACTCCTTAGCTACAGGTTTTACTGGAGCATTTTATAGATAATTTTTGATTCTATAAATTATTCTTCATGTATGTTGAGGTGACAGATATGTATGACCAGAATAAGAGTAAATTTTTTTATTTTTATATGAGTTTTTTGGGGGTGTATAATTTAAAAATTGTAGTAGTCTTTTGGGCATTTAATTTCTTTATTTGTGCATACGCTCCCCCTGATAAGAAGCGGCTCTCAATCTTATTTTTTCACTTCAATTCTCTCCATTATAGACTTATTTTCTCATTATCACTTGTGTCTTTGTTTTGTCCTGGTTTTTCATTTTGGTGTGTTCTGGTCATGCAAACCGTTGTGTGAAAAAGCACCGAAAAGGCTCAAACACTTCTGAACAATTAGCTTGGTTATTTGCAGTGTGCATCTCTCATTCTGTCTTATGGAGGAAGTATTTTAATGGCATTACAACTAAATAATACAGCATTCTTTTCTAGGCAAAAACTATGCTGGATTTAAGGTACTGGGTTTGAACTCCTTATGTAGGACAGGATGCCCTAAGGTTGATCTTTATTACCAATTACTTTAGCACTAGAATTACTCTGAATACTGTGAGAACCAGGACACAAGTTTCTCCAGGCTGTGATGTCTTGAACTTTTCCAAACCGTCCAGTCCAGCTCCTTTCACAAGTTCCAATTCAATACAAGGGGGGTACAATTTGAGGTTGTTACCTTATGTATTAGAGATGTTAGTTCTTAAATATATACTCGATATTACTAGGAGATACTTTCGTGTTAACTGAATTGAGCTGTAGCTGCGCAAACTGAAAAAGCGTGCAAAAAGGCCAACGCGAAATTTTTGTGGTAAACTTAACCAGCATGTCTTAATGAGTATGCGTTGTCTTGGTGAACAAACACTGTTTAGTCCTGTCTACGTATCCAGGATGTTTAAAGGGTCATGTCATATGTTCTTGTGATCACAGTTAATAGTAGTTTGTTCAGATTTGCAATTTAGGGTGCATGCTGTGATTACATATTTTCTGTTGGAGTTGTATGTTCTTTTTTTTGGAATTTTCCTTAAGAATGAAATTTTATCTAACAAGGATTCCAGCTAAATAGGTTTAAAGTCGTAGTGTCCAGTGTTTCTCAAGATTGCTTCTATATTATTGCGTAATTTCAATTGTTTTGGGTTTTTTTTTTCAGTTTTTTATATACTATAAATTCTTAATTACTCTCTTTACCAATTATGCAAGTTATGAGTAAAAACATGAAGTCAGATGGGGCTCAGAAGCAGTATTGTTGTTTTCACAAGACATTGTATCATACAGATTTGCTGGTTTGGAAAACTGTATTGCCTACTGTAACCTTTATTTTTTTTTCCAGAATATATTTACTGTACTGTTGGTGTATAATCATATTGTTCATACTTTTTCTTAAATTATTGCATTTTGGTTCTACTTGTTATATTTAAAAATTGAATTGAAATAAAAATCTAATAATTTGAAATTAATAATTGTTGACAAGTTTGCACTGTAAATGGAATTAGTAACTAGCAGCTTAACATAGACGTATCCAAGTAGCCGCAGTGCAAAACTACAAATTGTTAAGTCTAAGGTGTCATTGTCCTGTTACAATATTAACTATAATAGAATCTGTCTTCTACTACTGCTAACATAAAACAAATAAACCTGGTTATGCTTTTAAAAGGAGACCTCAACATTGGAAAGTAACAAAGCATGAAAGAATTCAGTCTGAATTGTTTGTATCTCCTTTTGAGAATGTCCTAAAGTTTTTAGACAGAGATAATCTACAGTGCAGAGATTAACTACTAAAGTGGGAAAAAAGTTTAATAAACCTTACCAAATACTATTCAGTGTTAATTAAATCAAGTCTTTTATAAATTCGTGATTTCTTTTTTTTTTTTGTTAAGAAATAAATTTTTAAAATTTTTGCTTCTCTTTGATTGTTACTGTGTCTTTTTTTTCCCCCCCCCAGATTCTTACCTTATATGATAGTCTCCATGTAGTTGATGTAAATAAAATCATTGAATATATACAGAGCTTGCAGAAAGAAGATGGATCGTTTGCTGGAGACGAATGGGGTAATTTTTAGATCTTTTAAACGTAGTGTCTGGGTTGACTTGTGTAAGTCTGTAAACTTAAGTTTTCTTGGATTTTTTTTTGCATATGTATATTATATGTGAACACTTATTTTCTGAGTCTTGAAAAAGAAGGGTTTGTGAAGGACAGAATTATGTTTCTGCCCTTCCATATTCTCAGCTTCAGTTCCATTCTTATATTAAGAATAAAGTGTCCAGTTCTTAAAGAAGAAGACTTCTGGGCATTTTTAACTTCACAGTACTTTGATATACTAGATATGCTGTTTCATAAGGAACGTTTTATACTTGCCATTTGATGGTAGTTAGTAATGATCTATATCCATGACAACTGTGAAAGGATTTTTCACTATGTGGGAGTGACAAGAACTGGGTTTGTACTCGTGAACTTCTGTTAATACTGATTTTGCTTCTGCATACAAATTCCGTAATATAAGTGTATGTATAATATAATATAATATAATATAATATAATATAGTATAGTATAGTATAGTATAGTATAATATAATAATTTCATATATATGTGTGTATGTATGTATATGTATATAACATGGCATTTTTAAGCTGTGGCATAAATATTTAGTCACTCTAAAAGTATTTATCACCATGGAAGACCCAAATTCTAAGAAAATCTATTGCATATCACTCTTGTTCAGGTCAAGTTCAGCAACTGAGATCTTAGCAGTATATGTATGCTACTGTAAATTGGTTCGTAGTTTGCCACGTCCTTTTTGTTGAAGTATTGTCACAAGTGTACCGATTGCACAATGGATTGTCGTTATTTCCGAGAGGTGCAGCTGAAGGAGTGTGATTCCTGATGTGGGACAGAGCAGCAGATGTTTGATTTAGGCGTTTCAGCTTGTGAAATTCTTAAGAAGAGAAGTCTTGCAGAAGTTCCACCAAGAAACCAAATGTTTGCAGCTCAGTTCAATTTTAAATTGACTCCGAGTATTAATTGCCTGGATTGGACTTGACAAGCAATCATTCTGTTATAGGTGTAGGAACTTCGGTTTTTCTTCCAGGTACAAATATGGAAAAGAAACTTCTTAACTTAAATTAGATTTCCCTAAAACGAGAAACGGCTTCTACTTCTGGCTGGATTTAAGGCAAAGCAAGAGTTGTCTGATTATTTTTGCATTATTTCCATTTCTGTGCAATTATCTGTAGAGCACTACAGATAAACTCTAAAATGAAACAGTTGTTTGTAAATTACCACTAGATGAATTGATTTGGATATATAGCTGTCCAGCTCTAAATGAGTTGTTGGCTTTTATGCATAGTAAAACATACAGATCACTTAAATGGTAACGTATGTTTTCTAAATTACTGGGGAAATAATTGCTAAGCTGGAAGATTAAATTTTATGGGGTGACTTTTTTATCTGATTTTTGTTTTTTGATGCAGAACCTAGGATTTTAACATTTTGTTTCATATTTTCAGTACCGATTTAAATGTATGTTTGTTGAAAAAATAATCTTATTTAATTCCTTACCCCCACATTATAGGAGAAATAGATACAAGATTCTCTTTCTGTGCTGCAGCAACTCTTGCACTTCTGGTAAGTCCTAAACCATCACTTGCACAAGCGGAGAATTGAATGGTACTGCTCTTTGGTACTGTTGAAGTTTCTGCAGATGAGCTTGGTAGAATATCAAACGCATTAGTTATTTTCTGACTTGCAGGGAAAGCTGGATGCTATTGATGTGGGAAAAGCAGTAGAATTCGTTTTGTCCTGTATGAACTTTGATGGAGGATTTGGTTGTAGACCAGGTTCCGAATCACATGCAGGACAGGTGAGTTTCTCCTTACGTGGAAATACTTTAAACTAGCAAGCATCCATGTACTGCCTATAAATGTTTCTTTACAACGTGTATCAGTGATGACAATCAATGTACCAAATTTGTTCCCCAAATGCCTGATTCTAGTATTTCAGTTAAAATAATCGCACAGATACGTAACCTAATCTGAGAAGACGAGTCGAAACTCAAGAGTTTAGTCTAGGTAGAAAAGAAAGATCATAACGGAACTGCTTTTATGACTATTTCAATCTTCCCATAGTGATATTGAAACTGCTAGCATCAGGATTTTTAGAGAATTTGAAAAGGGTATCAATGGAGATGGTGGACAAGATTTATCACTGTTTCTGACACAGATCATAATGAGACTTAAAGGTCAATTGTATAGTGCATTTGAGATTTATCAGCCAGTGAACCCAAATGAAAATGAGACATGAGTCCTGTCAAGCATTACTAAATTTTTTGAGGAAAGTCCATTTTAAGATGACATACCTAACTTAGTAATGGGAATATTTATCAGCTAGAATCGCTAGTGTTACGCACTGTTATTGGTGACAGTGAATTCTGAAAAAAGCTCAGTAAAATCTACTTGAGAAGAAAATGCAGTAGTATTATTAGAATAAATTAAGGGATCTCCTGAGGAAGACAATCTAAATAACTTCTTTCAACAGGAAATTGACATAATTTAAATGATTTAAAATTTAAATTTACCTTTCCTGATTATATTTCTTTTCATAGGAGAGTTTAGTGCACTTAACCTGAATGTGTGAAAAAAATAAACTTTTAATGCTGTTGCAGTTACCTGTTTATTTTGCATAATTGTGGTGAGTGCCATAATGCCATAGCCAGGATTCACCTCATCATGTGAAAATGCTAGAGCCATTTTGTTGACGAGTGTTGGGTTTCCTGTCCCTTCTTTGTTTAAAATCAGGGAAAAAAAGTTAAATCTGTTACATGCACTTACTTACCTTATAGTTCTATGTACAGTAGCATTACCCATATAGTCTAAATGGCTGGACCATGCTCTAGTGTTCAAGGAAGTCAGTTCAATAGCCGAACCCACTCTGTTTGCAGGTGGCATTTCCTGTGAGGGTTAGATCTGTTGAGCTTATTCACATACTCCTTAAAAAGGTCTCTTTCACCTCCATGTATGTTCAGTAGTTTTCTGGGAATATTGCCAAACCCTGATCTCCTCTTATGACTGGGTGACCTGCCTAGTGAAAGAGAAAGGGAGTGGATAAAGTAAAAAAGGCTTGAGTAAAGCTTTCGACATGCTTTCCCACAGCATTCTCCCTAAGAAGCTGCAGCCCACAGCTTGGACAGGTGCAGTCTTGGCTGGAAGAAAAATAGGCTGCGTGGCCAGACCAGAGAGTGGTGGGAAATGATGTTAAATCCAGTTGGCGAAGGGTCACAAATGGGATTCTCCAGGGCACAATTTTGGGGCCAGTCCTGTTTGATATCCTCAACAGTGGTCTGGATAAAGGAATCAAGTGCATCCTCAGTAAGGTCCCATGAAGGACCAGCTTGTGTGGAAGTTTCGATTCATGTGAGGGCAGAAGGCTCTGCAAAGGGGTCTGGACAGGCTGGATCCATGGGCCAAGGAAAACTGTGTGATGTCCAAGAGGGCCAAGTGCCAGGTCCTGCACTTGTGTCACAACAACCCCGTGGAGCGCTCCAGGTTTGGGGAAGAGTGGCTGGAAGGCTGCCCAGCAGGAAGGGACTTAGGGGTGCTGGTCAACAGGAGCTGAACATCAGGCCGGGTGTGCGCAGGTGGGCAAGAAGGCCATTGGCTGTAGCAGCCACAGTGTGGTCACTCTGGTCACTGACCTGGTCACTGACCACAGCAGTTGCTGTCCCCTGTGCTGGCACTGCTGGGGCACCTCCAGTCCCAAAGGCAGTTTTGGGCCTGCCACTTTCAAAAGGGCATTGTGGTGCTGGAGCACATCTAGAGAAGGGTAATGCAGCTGGGGAAGGGACTGGAACATTAGGCCTGTGAGGAGCAGCTGAACTCAGGTACTGAGTGTTTTGCTCAGGTGAAAGCAGGTACTGGAGTGTTCAGTCCTGAGATGAGAAGGTTCAGGAGAGACTTTAATGTTCTACAACTACCTGAAAGGAGGTTGTGGCAAGGTAGGGGTCGGCCTCTTCTTCCGGTCAGTCAGTAACAGGACAGGGGAAAATGGCCTCAAGTTGCACCGAAGGAGATTCAGGTTGGATATTAGGAAGAATTTCCTCACCAAAGGAGTGATTAATCACTGGAACGGACTCCCTAGGAAAGCGGTGGAGTCTCCATCCCTGGAAGTGTTCAAAGAATGAGTAGATGTGGCACTTTGTGATACGGTTTAGTGTTATTTGGTGGTATTAAGTTAAAGGTTGAACTTGATGATTTTAGAGGTCTTTTCCAACCTAAATGGTTTTATGATTCTTTGCTTTTTGTGCTTCAGTGCTTTCTTAGAGACTGCATGAAATGTGACCAAAGTATGCTGTTGCACCATAAATGTTATCTCCCAGGAAAAGACTATTAATTTTTAAATTAATTATTAAAAGGGAATTAATCAGTGCAGATGTATTACATGGCACACTGAAAGTAGGCGTGACATGACCAAACATAGAGGGAATTACCAAGATAGTTAATGAATCAGGTTAGCCTGTTTCTGCTGGGGATTTCATTTGGTCTTTTGATTACTCTCTGCAAGCGTTAAAAGGTAAAAGGCAGGTAAAGGAAGAAACCGTAGACTGGATGCAAACTTTCAACAAAGACCATATCCAGCCTGCAGAAGTCAGTTTGACTGCTCTGGCTTGAGAGTCTGTGTTTTTAAAATAAAATTACATGGCTCTCTCAGATCTCCTAGGGTCACTTTTCAAACCTTGCATCAGTGTCTTATATTAGTAAAATACTACTGCTATGTCATTAAATTGTGTTACTGGTACTTTTTTACAAAAGCAACTGTAACAGTAACATTCTTTCCTGAAGGAAAAGTATTTGAAACTAAAAGTTGAAGTATTGTGCATCGTTTACATGACTATTGCTGCTTTGAGATCTTCCTGCATTTAGTCTGCTAAACTATATTTAGTTTTTAAATAAACAAAAAAATTATGTCTGTAATTTTAGATCTATTGTTGCACAGGATTTCTGGCTATTACAGACCAGTTGCATCAAGTGAATGTTGATTTGCTGGGCTGGTGGCTTTGCGAACGTCAGTTACCTTCTGGAGGTCTCAACGGACGACCAGAGAAGGTATTGTGCGACTTCTTTTCTTTGTTCAAACCTCAATAGAGATTGTTTTTTCTGAAGCTGAACTTCTTGCAAAATGTCACAATTTGTACAAAACATTTAGTAAACTTTTCAAAGAAGTCAGGCCTTCATCCTGATTCTTCCTTCTGTTACTAGCACCTGTCCTGCAGTCCTTAGCTATGCTCTGTTTGAGTCCTCAGTGTAGGAAAGTACACTTACTAAAGGATGTTTTGGTCACCACTTGAACCGTTGTTCCGTTAAACTAGGTCTTTGACTTTGGGAATGATCTTTTCCATAGGATTTGTATAAAAATTACTGTTTTACTGGATGTAAATCCTGTGTCATAGTGTTCCACATCACACTAGAAATTTGTGTAACCTAGAAAAATCTCTGGCAAATAGATAGTCAGCAGATTCCCCTGCTTCTGCCCTTGTCCCCAAAATACAAGTAGTCGATATGAACTTCTTTGTATTTCCTCTTGAAAAGAGTGCCATGTGCCTTTTCTCACAGAAGGTGAAATCTTTAAAACTCACATTCCTGTGGTCTTGTTTCTCAAAGAAGGGAAGAAGTTTCAGAAAGATATTTTCCCTTCCTGAAGACAGAAGCCCACCAAAAAGAGACGCTGTCAAGAAAGTCTTTTACTCCAAAGACACTCTTAAGTGTTTTGTCTCTGCAAGGGTATTATGATAGCGCACCTGATAATGTGCAGAATTATCAGTAAAATTTGCAACGTTATGTTTAAAACCAAATCAAATATTAATCTGCTTCTCTGCTTGCCAGTTACCTGATGTATGTTATTCGTGGTGGGTGCTAGCTTCTTTGAAGATGATTGGTAGGATACAGTGGATTGACAGAGAGAAACTGCGTTGCTTTATTTTGGCTTGCCAGGATGAGGAGACTGGAGGATTTGCTGATAGACCGGGAGATATGGTAAGTAATATCTTTTAATTTTTATTTATTTAATTTGGTTTTAATTAAAATATGCATGAAAATTTCAACTGGAAATTTCAACTTTTGTTTGAGTGTAACTCAGCTCATGGTCCAGGTGAGTCTTGCAGAGGCTGCAATATACTTCAAAGGAAGAATAGAGTAGAATCACCATTGAAGGCATACTTGGGGAGCACGTACTTTATGATGCGTTTGTATTCCCCAATGAAGTCAGTTGCCATTCCTTACAAAATCTGGTTTGGTTCCCATGACATGTGCAACACAAACCATTTCTCACAAGACTGTTTAGAAGATTTGTGTAAAAACATCGTTTGGTGACAGGTTTTCTGGTGGCTGTGTGGGTTTTTTTGGTTTATTACTTTGTTTCATGAAATGATCTGTAAGCTGAAGTCTGGTGTAGATTAAGTAGTCTTCAACTCTCTTGGTGGTTCTGTCTGATCTAAATAAATCATGAGCTTTTATAAAAAATCCCTATACACTAACTTTCATTCTTTGCTAGCCCACCTACTTAATAAATCTTGTAGCTGGCATTTGTCTAGTTGAGGGAGGAAGAAGCTTTTTTGATAATACAAGAGGCTGGTGGTACGTATTCTTTGCTTGTTGAGAGAGCAGTTACGATTTAGCCGATCTGTTCTCTCTGGTTTCAGTTGGAAGTGATTGATACCAGTCCCAGTGAAATGGCAAGTAAAGTTTAAATAAAGTTTAAATAAAGTAAAAAGCAAATAAAGCACTTTCAAGAGTGCTGGACAGATAAAATAAGAAGTATTCTGAGACTTCATTGCAGCTCCTATTGAACACTTGGCTTATTTGTTAATGGTCTGGAGTGGTATTAGCTGTTTTTATTGCAGACATGACCAGATCTGCTTCCTTCTCCACAAATGCATTAAAAAATAAAGCAACTTTGTTTTTGCAAGTAGGTGCTTTATTCCCAGTCGGGAGAGAAATCTGCTAACTCCAGTCTGTCATTTGGAAAGTGGTTTTGTGTTCTTAAAATAGGCAGAGTTTTGTATTTCTAAGGAGCTTACAGGAAGACCTTTTCTGTTTACAGAATTCTCCAAGTGAAGCCCAGAACTTGAAGTCTAAATGATTTTCTGGCTTTGAGTACTGAAATATTTGTGTCTTCTTGGAAGAGCAGCTCTGCAGAGCCTTTTCTCTAAATCTAAGGAGAGCACCTTTGGGAGAATTTTTCTGTTCTGTTAGGAGTAATTTCATATTATTTTTACCTGTCTTCGATTGTTGATGTGTAGAAATTTCTGCTCCTGTAGAAATGTTGCCATAAATGTAGCCCAGGTTTTTACTTTGTTCATGCAGAAACTCATTCCTAATAGACCTTGTATATGGGCTGTTTTTTCATTTGTTTTTCATTTTGTGGGGTGGAGAGGGAGTGGTGATTGTGTGGTTTCGGGAGTAGAGGTTTGGGGGGGGTTTGTTTTTATTTATGGTTCTGGGAGGTTTTCTAGCAAAATAGGTTGCTACTTTCCTCTCAAGGTTGTGCAGCACAGCTCTGTATTTGGAGACCATTAAAGAGCATTATGATGTTTCTGAAGAACAAGTAGGGAATTTATGGAAGTGGTATGTGTGGGTGATACAGTTTACTTTTAAAATGCTACTTATCTTTGCTTCTACCACCTTGTGATATTGCATGCTAATAGACAACCGTGAGTGCATTCCATCTAACTCAGAGTTGAAAATCGTCTTAGCAGCATATAACTGACAAGCTATTTCTGACAAGCATTCCTGAGTAAATCGTGGTATTCTAAATGCCTGCCACAGAAATTGTCTTGCTTGTCAACATATGTTACCACAAATGAAAGTTTATTCAGTTGTATTGTCCTCCCTGGCCACGGAGATTTTCAGTTTCTTGCTGGCAAACAAAAATTTCATTCTATACAAGTGAAAAACCAATTGACTTTTGTAAATGGACACAAGCTTCCTTTTTTTTTTCCCAGGTGGATCCATTTCACACGTTATTTGGTATTGCTGGGCTATCTTTATTAGGAGAAGAACAAATTAAGGCCGTTAATCCTGTCTTTTGTATGCCAGAAGACGTCCTTCGAAGAATAAATGTGCAGCCTGAGCTTGTAAGCTAAGCCTTGTAGAGACAAAAGGTTTATGTGACCAATTGCTTTGTTTTACTTATCTCATCTGTAAAACTGTCAGCATATTCTTTTGGATGTGTTTATGTTCTGGAACTGAAGCAATAGCTTTTCTGTGGACTGTGTCACTTTATAAATTGTATCAGAACAGGATGGTTCTCATAATCTGAGTGTAACATGTTCTTTGGTTGTATTCTAAGATGTATAGAAACATTTCAATTCTGTATCTAAATGTATGGGCCTTGGCTTTTTTTTTTTTTTTTAATATAATATTCAAATCAAAGCTTGACTATGTGAATGCTTAGCTTTTCTATCCCTGTAATATCAACCATGCTAGTACTGGTCTTCATACAGGCATCTTTCGATGGTGGATTGTGCAAAGCACTTGAAAAAAAGACTCAAACCAAAACAACAACAAACCCAAACAAACAAACCAAAAACACAGTAAGATCCTACCTAAGCCATGCACTTAATACCACACACTTACGTATTTAATTTTTCCTGTTCATGTTTGGCATCAGTTTTCTACATTGAGAAACAGCTGCTTCTTCTCACAGTAATTGATACCAGTGAAGCCATGATTATGATCCTTTTAAATATATATGTCTTCATTTATTGATGAGTCCCTTAGACAAAATTCCACTAATGCTTGAAATACAGCATACCTTGAGTACGTACAGTGAATCTTGCTAGCATAAAACATTCTAGAGAAGGTCTCCGTTGCACAGTGACTTGTAATTGAACATAGAGTTGATTCAAAATTTGTTGCTGGGCTGAAATCCTGCTTTTGTAGCTTTCAAGACACTAATTGTCAGTACTTGATTATGATTATGGTGTAATTGAAAATAAAACTAGCTGTGGAAAATGCTTGTTCTCTGAAGGGTGAAATCCTCTTTGTCTTCATAGAAGTGCTAAAATTGCCTCTTTATTCCACACACCTTAGCTGAGACTGAATGGTATTCCACTTGTAATATACAGTAAAAGGTAATTATGAAGGGGAAGAAGTCTTTGATAATCTCTGTACTTACGCTTAAGTAAGGCCTAAAGTTGTTCTACCTGAACTTCACTCAGCAGAGATAGCCACCTAAGATTTGGCCTGCACAGATGTGTAGTCATTTGACATATAAACCCAAACTCACTGAATAGAAAATACTGGTTTAGGCTATAATATTGGGAATTAATTTGATAATAGTAAAGACTGCTCTAGCCATGACCAGCTTTTGCACCAACTTCAGTCACAGTAACAAAGTACCTTTTAGCACTTCAGAAGTAAAGGCTTTTTCTCGAGTACAGCAGAACAGCCTGAGGTTCGGTTTGGCTGGAGAGAGTGCCTTAGTCACGGCGGTCAAGCAAATGGTTGAGCTTTTTCTCCTCTTAAGGGTGTGTTCTGCAGGAAAAGAATGCCTCAAGCTATAAAAGAATGCCAAAGCTATACATTTCCTAACACCTCAAAGGACCAAGAACCAGCCTTAAAATAGTCTATTCCTTCTCCCAAGTTTCATATCCCCCTTCACACCTCCACTACCATCCTGAAAAGCATAGTCTCTTCCTGTTTCTAGCAACTCTGAAATCCTACATCACTGTTGTACCACAACTACAGACCTTGAATCAACTTCCTCCTACCAAAATGTTGACTCTTTATCAGAAGTCTGACAGATCTCGAATCTGACAGGCTACGCTCTGTCCAGCGTAGCCTTGCCAACATCTCCCATTTTTAAATTCCAGGTATCAAGGAAAGCACTTTTCATTGTCCCAAGACACATACCCAAATTCCATTCGCTGCATCTCATGCAGAATTTTCAAAGACAAAAATCAAACCCACAGTATAGCCTGAAACTTTTGAGCAAACCTTCCTTCAGAATAACTAGAGTGATCTGGGTCCCGTGCAGTGGTAACCATTCAGAAATAGCTCAGCATTTGAATTACCCTGATGGAGGTGAGACAAATGGCACGGCAGGCTGTGTGGAGTAGGCGAATGCGTATGGGCGTAGTGGACATCTTGTCTCTTTGGTTTTTTGGGTGCCACAGGAGATGCTGTGCAACCGGTGAGCGGAGCATCATCCACTACTGAGTACAGTGTTTTTGTGGAAGAGGTCAGGGTTGGCTGGCATGACCTCCAGCCCTGTGTTTTTGCAAATGAAGAGGCATCTATCGGCCAATGGTAGCAGCATCCCAGTTAAATCAATGTTGACCTTCTTGAGGGTGGATTCTGGTGCACAGCCCTCTGAAAGCAAAGTCGAAGAGCCAGTGGTCTGAGGGGGTAAGGTGGAGAGACTGCAGAGCGGGATGGACGAGGTGCTTACATCAGTGCAGCGGTGAGGGGTGTTTAGGATTGGTCATGTTTTGGTGCTGAGAGCAGGTGTAGGATTCATTCCACATGAGGCGAGCATGTGCTGGGCACGGCAGCTCCCGCCTGTGTCCGGCCTCATCCAGCGGTATCTTTCCCGATCCAGAGCTGTTTTTTCTGCCCATGGTAGTCTCGCATATTACAGTCATGTCGTGTTACGTGTAGCCTGTGTGTGCTTGGTGTGCTGCACCATATGAAAACCACCCAAACCCTACCACCACCTAATACCCCAATTACCCCTACACAACCAGCTCCACCACCCATCACAGCACCCCATGCCCAAGCACATCCCCGTCCTCTGCATCCCCATGCCCAAGCACATCCCCCACCTCTGCACCCCTCCATCCCCAAGCACTTGCCCCTCCTCTGCACCCACCAACCCATAACCCACCCCTCCCCGAACACAGCGCCCAGTGTCCGTACCCTGCCTCCCATCACTCCACCCTGCCCCCAAGCACCACAGCCCACCACAATACCACGCTGCTCCACCGCAACGTCATCAATGACAGCAACACCACCGCCATGTTCACCAAAATCATATTACCAAAATTTCCAATAAATCACTCACGAATAAAACAAAAAAAACCCTTTAAGAACACAAGCACGATACTGCCCACACATCTCCCCAACAGCAACACAACACAACAAAAACCCCCTCACACAAACGCACAATCAATCGCAACCACCGGCAATCTGGCAGGCACAGCACCAGCTGGAACCCCCGTCACAGGCACCGTAATAGTGACCAGAAATACTTCTAGCCACAGATAAATGCACGTCACCATATTCAACCCAAAATGCATATGCAGACCACCATATCGAACCAGAAATACAAAAACACCACCATTTAAAGGGTTAGTGTTAGGAATAAGGGCAGGAGGTCAAAGGTCATGGGGTCAAAGGTCAAAGGTCATGGGGTCAAAGGTCACAGGGTCACAGGGGTCAAAGGTCAAAGGGCACGAAGTCACAGGGTCAAAGGTCAAAGGACACAGGGTCACGGGATCAAAGGTCAAAGGTCACGGGGCATAGGTCACAAGGTCAAAGGTCACGGGCCAAAAAGGTCAAAGGTAACGGGTCAAAAGGGCAAAGGACATGGGGTCAAAGGTCAAAGGTCACGAGGTCAAAGGTCAGAGGTCACAAGATCAAAGGCCACGGGATCACGGGGTCAAAGGTCATGGGGTCAACAGTCATGGGGTCAAAGGTCACAGGTCAAAGATTATGGGGTCAAAGGTCACGGGGTCAAAGGTCACGGGGTCAAAGGTCGAAGGTCACGGGGGTCACAGGAACAAAGGCCATGGGGTCAAAGGTCACAGGGGGTCAAAAGTCAGAGGTCACGGGGTCAAAGGTCAAAGGCCACGGGGTCAAAGGTCATAGGCCAAAGGTGAAAGGTTACGGGGTCAAAGGTCATGTGATCAAAAAGGTCAAGGGGTCACGAGGTCAAAGGTGAAAGGTCACGGGGTCAAAGATCACTGGGTCAAAGGTCACATGGTCAAGGGTCACAGGGTCAAAAGTCAAGGCATCAAAGGTCACGGGGTCAGAGGTCAGAGGGTCAAATGTCAGAGGTCACGGGGTCAAAGGTCAGAGGTCATGGGGGTCAAAGGTCAAAGGTCACATGGGTCAAAGGTCAAATGTCACGGGTCAAAGGTCAGAGGTCAGGGGTCAAAGGTAATGGGATTAAAGGTCATGGGTCAAAGGTCAAAGGCTCAAAGGTCAAAGATCACAGAGTTTAAGGTCATGGGGTCAAAGGTCACAGGGTCAAAGATTGAAGGTCATGGGGTCAAAGGTCATGAGGGTCTGGGGTCAAAGGTTAGGAGGTCAAAGGCAATGAGGTCAAAAGGTCAAAGGTCACAGATCAAAGGTCACAGGCTCAAAGTTTTAGTGTTCAGGAACACACATAATCATGAATGATTATATGAAGATGCTTTATTGAAGAGTTCTGGGTGGCAGGGTACACATACCCAAATCTGACCCAATTTGGTTTTGAGTTGAACATGTTTTAGACTCTATTGTTATACAGCTTACATATTAATTATTAAACTTACATTGTTCTATTGTAAGCATTGTTTTTACCCAAGCATGGATTTCTTGTGATCCCCCCTAACATTGTTCCTCGTGTTCTTTAAACTATAATTATATCTAATCACATCTAACAATTGTATCATTTATCATATACTGACTACACAGGTGCTGTTTGACCTGATCTTTAGCAAACACAAGGCTTAACATTTCTCAGGGCCTGCTTTTCCCAGGGCTTTCCAAACCTAACTTTCTTTCTAAGTCTCCGAATTTTCTAAGATTTTAGAACCTTTTACTATCATTCCCCTCTTTGAAAGCATTTTCACTTCACTATAAGTGCAAATGTTTTCACTTGATACAGTCCTTTGTTTCTGAGTTGATACTTGGTGTTCTTCAAATCCTTGATTGATGTAAATGCCGTCCTGGATGTTGTCACGAACTGGAGAACCAGAGGATGGTGGGTGTGGATCTCGTGCCAGTGCCTTTATTATTTTCTGGTTCCAAGATGTTTTCTTCTGTATTTCTCCTTTTAAGATGCTGTAAACTAACCAAATTGCTAAGAATACAATTAGTAAGATTATCACATTCTCAATGATAGATGTAATCCATGAACTCATATTCCACCCTAACCCTTTGAAGATTTTGCCTAACCAATTTATAGTCAAATCCTTTTGCTCTTCCTGTTCTCCATGCTCTATTTGTTGCAACTGATTGATGTCATATTCTACATCTGCAGTTACATTTGGGATGTGGACACAGCAATGATCAATCTATCCCTTAAAAAAACCACACACTCCATGTTCTTTCAGGAGTAATAAAATTGTAATTGTACATTTAGTTCTTTAAATCTTTTCTGGGTGACTCTTGCTAATTTATCTTCCTGACCTGTAAGTTTGTACAACATTTCTTTATTCTGATAGTTTGATGTAGGACCAAGCAAAGACTCCAGGGCCCACCCAAATTTCACTCTACTAAAAGGTTCTTGCCAAGTGTTAACTTGATTCTATTCCTATCTTAATCCTTCCTAGCTGTGCCTGTGTCTAGCCACTGAGTTGATTTTGCCATTGTTAGCATCTGTACGGAGATTAATTTTTGCTTTAGTGATTTTACCAATGCCTCTGCACCCCAATGACATTTGTTATGTTTAATTTGAAGAACTTCTCTCATTATCAAGGGGGTTAACACTATTTGTCTTTGTGCAGTTACATACCACGATTCTGAATTCTTTTGTGCATTTAGCAAATGTCCCAATTTCTCATCTTCTACTGAATATTTCAGTTTTGGAGGCAAATTAAATTGAGATACCTTAGTCTTTAAAGGTATCAATGCCATTGTTTTTTGCACTTCTCGAGCAATCTGTTGGGCTGTCCAGTCTGCTTTTCGATTTCCCTTTACTTAATTCTAGTGTTCTGGTTAAGGCAACCAGTTCTGCGCTCTGGGCAGATGTATTTGCTGATAATGCTTTTGCCTCCACCACTGTACTGACTGTTGTTACCGCATATCCAGCGTATCTGGTCCCGTTCTCCACCAAGCTGCTTCCATCTGTGAATAGCTCCTACTCTGGTTGCTCCAGTGTGATGTCTTTCAGGTCTTCTCTTGCCAAATAGGTGTCCTCTATTACTTCTACACAGCCATGCTCTAATGGGCCTTCTTCAGTTGTGGTACCTAGGAACAGAGCTGGATTCAAGAGGTTAGTTGTCTTTAGTGTGACATCATCCTGCCCAGTCAGGATTATCTGGAATTTTATCATCTTGCTTGGAGATAGTCAATGGCCCCCCCTTTTGTTCTAAAACAGTGATTACCATATGTGGCATGTAGACATTTGTGTCTACTCATCATGAGTTTTCTAGCTTCTTGTATCAGCATCACGGTGGCTGATCAACTGCCCGCAGGCATGAAGGCCATCCAGCACTCACCTTGTCAAGCTGTTTGGAAAAGCAGCCCACCGGCCTTTTCCAGCTTCCCAAACATTGGGTCAGCACTCCCAGTGCTAGACATAGTCTTTCATGCACAAACAGGTGAAAATCCTTGGATGAATCAGGCAGTCTTAATGCTGGAGAAGTTGTCAATGCCTCCTTTAGTTTGACGAAGGCCTCCTTCTGTGGTCTGCCCCAGGTAAATGGCTGCGTCTTCTGGGCTTCATGCAGGGGCTTTGCGATTAGTCCATAGTCCATGATCCACGGCACCACTCTGTCATCCCAAGGAAAACTTGTAGCTCATGTAGGTTCTGGAGTTCTGGAATGGCACAAATAGCTTGAATATGATTAGTACCCAGCTTACATTGCCCTTGTGAGATTTCACATCCCAGGTAAATCACAGTTTGTCAGGTAATTTGTGCCTTTTCTTTAGACACCTTATATCTTCCTATTCCCAGCTGATTTAAAATTTCAATTGTTACCTTTATGCAGGTTGTTTTCTCTTCTGTAGTTGTCAGTGTATCATCAACATACTGTAACAACAGGTATTGTTCTCTCAGTACTTGCCCATTCTCGGTCCAAATCTCCAGCTCCTTCGCCTGCTGACTTCCAAATAGTGTTGGACTGTTCTTGTATCCTTGTGGGAGTCGTGTTCAGGTGAGCTGAGTTTTCCTTCCGTTTTCTGGACTTTCCCATTCAAAGGCAAACAGTTTCCTACTTTCTTTGTCAAGGGGTATGCAGAAAAAGACATCTTTTAAATCAATTACCTTAAGCCATTTATATTTCTCTTTTACAGATGTTAACAGTGTGCAAGGATTAGCTACCACTGGGTAAATATCTTTAGTTATTCTGTTATTGCTCTCAAATCCTGTACTAGTCTGTATTGGTCAACACAGAAATTTGGGCTGTAGTGTTCACTACAGAAGTAATAGGTGCACGTTTAGGACCCACTATTGCTGTAATCAGTATGTCTCCAGTTTTGTTATTTCTAGTGAGCATTTTAAATACAACCAGCCTCTTCCTCTCTGCTCACCCATGAGAGGCAGAGTTACCAGTTTCCCTGATTCTGAGGCTGTTTGGGCTCCACTCCCAGAAGCTGAGAAGGAGACGGCTTTAGCTCACAGCCCAGAGCCTGTGTGCTGGGTTATACAATGGGGCATTCCATACAATGAACCTGGGACGGTGCCAATTAGAAACTACTTCAGTCAACTTTTAAGTGATAAGCCACCCATTATCTTTTTGGAGACCCCTTTCTTTATCTCTAGTGACCACTAATACTGGCGATTAGAGATTTGTTTTCTCTTTTTTTGGGGCTTTCATTATAAGAACCAACATATCTAACACCCTTTGCTTTCTCTGACTTTTTTTTCCTTCTGGGATTTTTACAGGTCCATAATTGCTACTGTAGATAATTAGCTCTTTTGTAACTTTGCTCCATGTCCAAATTTTATGGTTTCTAGCAGGAGAATGCAGTTGTGAACCTGTCGGCTGACAGGGGGTGGTGAAGGTAGTAAACCCAGGATCAGTGGAACCGGGTCGATTAGTCGGGTTCCCGAGAAATCTATTTAGTGTATCCACAGGGGTTATAGTTGCTGTGTTTTTGGAGGAAATTGCTGTAGGTTTAAGTGATTTTTGAAGGCCTTGAATTAAAGGGGTCATAATTTCAGTTTTCACACGTAACAACATCGGTGATTCATAACCAGCAATTAATTTTCTTGTGTATCATTTCTAAGCAGGCAGCTCTCTAAATATTTTTCAGTAGTTGGTTGGGGGTACAAACTATAGCAATAAAGTCCCCCCTTTCCAAGGGGTTAAGCCACTCTGCCCAGTAAGCTGCGTGCTGAGTTAGGGACCATGGGTTATGTCTGTCTCCTGTTGTTTTGAAGACTCCATATCCCCAGTACCCACTGGATTCCTGTTCTCTCAATCAAATTTGATCACCTCCAGTGAGACACTCGGAATACGTATTCTGTCTCTGACTCGTGAGAGAGACGCTCGTACTCTCTTTTTTCTTTTCTCTTTTTTTCCCCCCCCTATTTTTTATTTTTAGTGGTTATGTGTGCATCAAGATCCTTATCATTGAAATAATTATATTTTGTTTTAATTAGAAGACAATTTAATTAGGACAGCAGTGTTCTCCACAATTTTATCCAAGTTAGCTCTTTTTGAGGGTAAATTTGATTAATGAGAGGGGTTTCCCTCTCTTGTTTCTTTTAGCAAGTCATCATTTTTTGAATTTTTATCATGGAGGGCTACTCACAACAGATTGATCTTACTCCTTTCTTCATCCAATTGTTTTTGCAAAATTTTAACTAGGTTTTAGAGGGAGTCTATTATAGTTCTTTCCTCACTTCTTCACTTAAAGTGAGTTTCTATAGCTGCTGTAAGACAAGCTCCCAAAACTGAGCAGAGTATAGTTTTATTTTTGCCCAGTTTAAATTTTGTTTCATGTTGTTGTCATGGGGTGGCTTTACCTTTAAGGTGGTTTTGGGAGCTAAGGAAGTTGAAACTGCTGGTGACTGATGGGAGTCTTTTCTCCTGACCAATTATTGGTCATTTCTAAGAATTGACAGCAGTTTTGACCATTAAAAAGTTAAGTCAACCTGTGAACACCTCCTTAAGATGTAAAGTCAGAGCACTCTTGTTCTTTTTGTTTCCTGGCTGTGAAAGGTAACAGAGCTCCAGGCCTCCCGTTCCCTGCCCAGGCCATGCGGCCGGACAGGGGCTGGGCTGGGCCTGCCGCGGCTCCCGGCTGGGGAATGGGGCCTGCGGGGCTTGTCCCGGGCTCTGGCTGGGCCAGGCCGGTCTCTGGCTCAGCTGCAGTTTTTTTTTGCCGTGATGGAATTTACCAGAGACTTGCGAGTAAAGAAAGGAAAAAAAGCTCTTGACCTGCGGCAGGCTGAGACAGTGATCACACTCTCCAGAGCAGCCATGAAGAATCTTCCATCGCAGACAGCTCCAGCTGCTGCTCCAGCAGAGGTCACAGAACCATCTACAAAACCTGGGCAAGATTTTAACCTTTTCATTACCTAGATGAGACTTGCAGATTAATCTTTTTATCCAGAAAGAAAAAAGGAGAGTAATCAACATGTAAAGAAACTTTATAAACTATCAGAGACAGTAAAGAAGCTTCAGAAAAGGTAGAGAATAAGGAGATGCTTTATAAGCTGAAATATTTTTCTGTTAAAGCTATGGAGATGGACAATAGTGTTCTGAAAAAAATCTCCTTTAATTCATGACAGAGTCTATTGGGAGGAATGGAGTGTTCAAAGTGTGGATTTTGAGTAAAAAGTAGAGTAATTGTGATACAGTGAGGTGCTGGAACAGAGTTAAGCGAAGATTTGAAGCCTTGGGGGGCAATGAAAAAACTGTTTTCCAGCGAAGCTCACAGAGACAGATGAAGAGAACTTTTGCCTTTGAATAACTCATCCTTAAAAAATGACATCCCTAGACTCATGAGCCATAACACACCTCAGAGTGATGTGAAATGGGAGGAGTGAACTGATGACAGATTTCCAGGCAGCTGGCATCAGAGAAATAGAAAGCTATAACAGAAATAGTTTTCTTGTGAGAAACTCCATAGATTAGCAGAAAGAGACTTCTGTTTCTCTACAAAGACTGATGAAAAGACTCTAGCAGGAATTGGGACTGTTTTAAACACCAAAGTTCCAAAGTTTTTGTCTCTGTGTAGTCACGTGTACAAGAGAATGGTTAAGTAGTGAGAGATAAAAGGGTTTTCTGAAAGTTTATTCTGGTGTTTTTTTGTTCTTGTAGTCTTGTTAATAAACTTTCTTTATTCCTTTTAAGTTTTAAGCCTGTTTTGCTCTTGTTCTAGTCCATATCTCATAGCAAGAAATAAGTAAATTTTTAGTTAATGCTTTAAAACCACGACATTGATAAAGAACATACAACACTGTCAGTCACAATTTCCAAATTA